>NC_137075.1:27280843-27828721 GCF_951640355.1 Cnephaeus nilssonii | reverse complement strand
CCTTTAAAACACACCACATGTGCAGAGACAGCTTTCCACCAAAAACGAAAAGGGTGTGAATTTTTCTTTGCTTTCAACATAACCAACGATATTATCCCAGCTAAATAGGATGGTGTTACGGGAGTTATGTGGGTACTGTGGGGCGGGAGTGCACATGGCGGAAGCTGTCAGAATCTCCAGTGGGGAGGCGTGTCTGTGGGGAGTTCTCTGCCTGCGCTGTTGGTCTGAAAGGTGGTTGGATGCCCGTTCTCCCTTCTTGGTGCCTAATATTCTTAGGGCCTGTTTTAAAGTTCCTACGTGCCCCTGGCCAACCTTTTATTGCTCAGGAAGGCTTTTCATTCTCTGTTCTTCTTGGCTGTCTGTTCTTATCCTGTAAGTGTCAGAAAGACTGCATTCGTCTGTTGTTTTCTGGGTGCTTCATGGAGCCTTGATTGCTGCGATGTGAGATGACTTCCTGAGAACATTTCTGCTTCCTCGGCTCGGCCTCAGCACAGAAAACAGATTTTCTGATCTTGTGTTGTGCAGTTTGGCTGGTAAAGAAATGCTCGATAATCAGTACCACCACTTCCTCCTCCTCATTTGGGATTGATCCCAAGGCGTAATGACTTCTGCACTGTTTAAACTTTACAGTTTAATCATGGTTTTGCTGCCTTTGCTGGCTCACAGGGACATTCGGAAATGGGTTTTGAGGTTTATCTTTTTTTGGGTTAAATACTTTTTTTTTTCCTTTGAATTTCTTAAAGATATGCACTTGGCCCTTGAATAGATTGGTGATGATGACTAACTTCTCCCTGACATTCAGACTTTCTGTTGGGGCAATTTTGATACAAACCCGAGCAAATCTCATACATTTTAATGTGTTAATCCATTCCCTCTATCATGTCTCCCACAGACCAGGTGATGTGGAGAGATTAAAATTCATGCTCTGGACAATAAAATGGAGAAATTTTGGGAGCTGACAGCAAAGTAGAGGTAGGGGTATGGTGAGGATCCACTAGCCACAGATTTTGGAGGCAGTATGGACATTCCCTTGAAAAAGATAGAGTACATGAGGTTTCATCCTGAGATCAGATTGGTTTGTTGATTAACAGCCAGCATATAATTTCCCAAGGTTTATACAGCTTCTTAATCTCTGCCTTATCATTGTTTTGGCCTCAACTAAGCTATTATTTTTAGGGTTTTATTTATTTTTTTTAATCCTTACCTGAGGATATGCTTTTTATTGACTTTAGAGAGAGTGGAAGAGAGAGGGAGAGAGAGAGAGAAAGATCGATATGATTCTCTCTCACATTGATAGGTTGCCTCCCATACTTGTCCCCGCCAGGGATGGAACCTGAAACCTGGGTAGGTGCCCAGACCGGGAATTGAACCTGAGACCCTCTGGAGCACAGGACAACGCTCCAACCAACTGAGCCACCCAGGCCAGGCTTTTTCAGAGTTTAAAATGTCCATTCCGCCCTAACGGGTTTGGCTCAGTGGATAGAGCGTCGGCCTGCGGACTCAAGGGTCCCAGGTTCCATTCCGGTCAAGGGCATGTACCTTGGTTGCGGGCACATCCCCAGTAGGGGGTGTGCAGGAGGCAGCTGATTGATGTTTCTCTCTCATCGATGTTTCTATCTCTCTCTCCCTCTCCCTTCCTCTCTGTAAAAAAATCAATAAAATATATTTTAAAAAAAATAAAATGTCCATTCAAATCCTGAAACAGTGAGGTATCTTAGTCCCCACATTATGTTTAATTTACTTTAACTATCTTTTTGATGTCTTTGGCCCAAGAAACTATAGGCTAATAATTATAGAGAAATTTCCTCAGCTAGTTTGGCCTCATTAGCCTCTTCCTGCATGATTTCAAAAATTGTAAGGCATGCTTCAGAGGTTCTGTCCCAGGTGATGGTTCCATCATAACCATGGATGGTGACAGACTTCCCTGAATCCTAGAATTGCCTTTTCTATGGATGCCCATACAAGAGAAGGTTTTTTTTTTTTTTTTTTTTTTTTTTTTTTTTTTTACAGAGAGAAAGGGAGAGGGATAGAGAGCTAGAAACATCGATGAGAGAGAAACATCGACCAGTTGCCTCTTGCACACCCCCTACTGGGGATGTGCCCGCAACCAAGGTACATGCCCTTGACCGGAATTGAACCTGGGACCTTTCAGTCCGCAGACCGACGCTCTATCCACTGAGCCAAACCGGCTTCGGCTTAGCATTATTTTTACCAGAATAGTACAAATTTACTTATCCCGACCAACCCTGCTTTGTAATGGTTGGAAAAACCACTCTTTGAGCTTCAGGATATTCAGAGAAAAAGCAATCTGGAATAAGATCCTCCAGGGGTAAGTTCTTGTTCCCTTGAAAAGTGGTCTTCACACTGGATGTACTGATGGGACAGAAAGAACTGGATATTTTATATAGGGTGTAAGAGGTATCAAAATGGTAAATACTTACCTACTAAATGGCCTTTTGTCTATTGCATATGTTATAATAACAACTGCAATTTCTGTGTTACATACTGTATCAAGTATAGACTTGATCTACATTGTTTATTATTCAATACTGTGCCCAAAGTCCATGCAGCACCTTCCAGTGCAGGTAAGGAGATTTGTGTGTGTTTTTTTGGGTGTTGTTGCTTTTTAAATTTGTCTTTATTGTTGAAGGTATTACAGATGTCTCCTTTGTTTGTGTGTTTTTCCCCCCTCCACCCAGTACCCACCCCTCCAGGCCTTCACCACTCTATTGTCTGTGTCCATGAGTTATACATATCCTATATAATAAAAAGGTAATATGTAAATTAACCCTAACAGCAGAAAGACCGGGAATGACCTGTTGCTATGATGCGCACTGATCACCAGGGGGCAGATGCTCAACGCAGGAGATACCCCCTAGTGGTCAGTGTGCTGGGGAGTGCTGCTCAGCCAGAAGCCAGATCATGGATGGACAGCGCAGCAGCGGTGGTGGGAGCCTCTCCCGCCTCCTTGGCAGTGCTAAGGATGTCTGACTAACGGCTTAGGCCCACTCCCCACGGGCCTAACCCATTAGTCAGACATCCCCCGAGGACTCTCTGACTGCAAGCTTAGGCCCGATCTCCCTGGGAGGAGGCCTAAGCTGGCAGGTGGACATCCCCGCCCAACTGCACGATTTTCATGCACTGGGCCTCTAGTATGCATATAAGTTCCCAGTTAATCCTCCCCTCCCACCCCCTATCTCCTCCCTCCCTCTGAAATTCTTTAGTCTGTGCCATGTTTCTATGTCTCTGGTTCTATTTTTTTTAATATATTTTATTGATTTTTTACAGAGAGGAAGGGAGAGGGACAGAGAGCCAGAAACATCGATGAGAGAGAAACATCGATCAGCCGCCTCCTGCACACCCCCCACCAGGGATGTGACTGCAACCAACGCACATGCCCTTGACCGGAATCGAACCTGGGACCCCCCAGTCCACAGACCGACGCTCTATCCACTGAGCCAAACCGGTCTCGGCATCTCTGGTTCTATTTTGTTCATCAGTTTATTTTGTTCACTAGATTCCATATATGAGTGAGATCATGTGGTACTTATCTTTCTCTGCCTGGCTTATTTTGCCTAGCATAATACTGTTGGAAATGGTAAGAGTTCTTTATTTTATTTTATTTTTTTTTACAATTTTAGAAAAAACTTTATTGAGTTATAATTGATATACAATAAACTGAACATATTTAACGTGATTGAGTTAGTAAGATTTAACATACGTATGCACTCGTGAAACCTTCACTATCAAAATAATGAACATATCTATTGCCTTCAAAGGTTTGCTTTGTGTCATTTTTAAATCAAAAGTTTCTTGCCTTTTAGCTTTTTCAAGACTGAGAAATCAAGTTTCATAATTTTCCATGCAATTCCTTATTATCCAAGAGAGTCTTCATAGAACAAATGGCACAATTCTGATGGAGGTTGCCAGATTTGAGCAGGACTCATTCTTCCAAATGCAGTTTCCTCTGCTGTGTCTTGAACTCCTCAACTTCTGTTCTTTCTCTTTTTTTGTAAGTCTTATTATTCTTGGTCTTTTTTTGTTGTTGTTTTCCTTCTCCCCTACCTCTTCCACTTTCTCTTCCTCCTCTTCTGCCTCATTCTGAACTTTTTCCTCCTCCATCTTTTCTGCCCACTTCTCATCCTCACTTCTGCTGCCTACTCTCCATCCACCACATTCTGCCTCGCTCTCCCTGGAGCAGCAGGACAAACCTTTTTCTATATTTTATACTATAAGAATAATAGATGCTCAAATCTCTTTGAAAAAGGGAAATTTCAGATACCATACTTCCCAGAAACAAGGACTCCTAACATCATTTTGAACAAATGGCATCACTCTGTATACAGTTCTGCAATGAACTTTACTTGCTTCATTATATCTCCTACACTTATCACTATGCACAGAGCTACCTAATTCTAAATAGCTAATTTTTAAAATAGCTGCATAAGTTCTATCAATTTTCTGTTCTATAACTTTTAAAATTAAACAATGCTGCTACTAACATCCTTAAACATATATATTTGTATACATGTATTTACTATATCCAGTGGAACCCACTGTTGCATTGAAGTAAAAGTGTTGTAAAATTATTTTTGTTAAACAGCAGAATTTCTCTAAAAATGTTGCACAAATTTATACTGTAGTAAGTGTTTGAGAATAATATGCAATATTTTATCATTAAAAAATAAAAATATTGAACTACATATGGTGGGTACACATAATAATTTCAGTTAATATAAAATATTTTGAACAGTAGTAAATGTTTCTAACATTTACAAAAGCAAGCTAGTTAGCAACTTGACTTTAATAATGATTACATTTTTAGAAAGATAGATGAGACCTGGGCAAATGTTTCTACTTGCACCCAATGCTGGAATTTGTTGGAGTGTTTTGATTAAACAAATTTGTTTTTTTGTTAAAATGTACCCAATGTTGGAATTTGTTAGTATTTTGATGAAACAAAATTAAAAAAAAGAGAAGAAAATAGACATTGTATAGGCAATTTTTATAAAAGAATTTTAGTGGAAAGAAGGGAGTTGAGCTTATGGAGAAGAGGTTTTGGTTGGTAGCAGTAGCTGAGCCAAAAGTCAACCAAGAGAGTGAGACACACATACCCTGGAAGTTAGTTACTTGATGGATGGAAAATTTGACTGCAAGTCATCAGCCAAAGAAAACAATAGCTTTGTTAGGTGGGTTTCAATTTTTCCAAACCTTGTAGCAAATATTTAGAAGTTCATATTTGGAACAAAAAGAAATTGAAAGCCACTGTCGCTTTCTAAGAGAGGGAATGATGTTATCCAAACAACATTTATGGAAATTATTCTAGCAGCTGTGTTGGACTTCTTTAGTTGCCTTCAATTTATTGCCTGATTGCAAGTAGCATTTCAAAATATGGCAGAAGGAACAGTAGAGAAGTTGGTCTAAAACGTCTCATCTGTAAAAAACCATAACACATGGTATATTGTATATACATTTTATTTTAATAAATAAATTAATATTAAACATTTTTATAATGGGATTATAAACCATGTCCCTCAGCAGAGAGAAGTAACTCATGCAGTATTTCTGCAAGAGTCTTGTGCAGTTACACATATAATAAATAAATTCTATCCTCAGATATGCTCTAAACAGTGAGCTGTTGTCTGATATAGAGCTCTTCTCCATTTTCAAAGCGGTGAAATTTTGTGGAATTGCTGTGCATGTATTCACTTAAAAGGAAATACTATAGCAGTCACTTTGCGTTACTTGAGCCCTCCCCAAACTTTTGGAAATGCCTGTTCTGCGTCTGGGTAGGAATACAATTTATGGAGGGCTATTTAATTAAACATATTCACACCTTTAGAAATGCCTATAGCAATTTGTTATGGGCTGAATTTTACACCCTTAAAGATTCACATGTTGAAGTCCTAACCTCCAGTATCCCAGAATGTGACCGTATATGATAATGAGGCCATTAGGGTAGGTCCTAATTCAGTATAACTGATGACCTTGGATGAAAAGGAATTTTGAACAGACACATAAAGAGAGATGATGCGGAGACCCAGGGAGAAGACAGTCTCCTATCTACAAGCCAAGGTGAGAATTCTAGGACAGATCTTTCCCTCTCAGCCCTCAGAAGGAAACAACCCTGCCAACACTTTGATCTCTGACTTCCAGCCTCCCCAACTATGAGACAATGTTTCTGTTGGTAAGCCATCTAGTGTGGTATTTCATGTCACTCCAAGCAAACTAATAAAATACTATAGCTACCCCAATTCTAAGCTTTCTTTCTTTTTTTTTTAATATATTTTATTGATTTTTCACAGAGAGGAAGAGAGAGGGATAGAGAGTTAGAAACATCAATGATAGAGAAACATTGATCGGCTGCCTCTTGCACAACTCCTACTGGGGATGTGCCCGCAACCAAGGTACATGCCCTTGACAGGAATCGAACCTGGGACCTTTCAGTCCGCAGGCCGACGCTCTATCCACTGAGCCAAACCGGTTTCGGCCCAATTCTAAGTTTTCTGAACAAATAGAAACTCAGACAGAAATTCATGTGCAAAAACAAAACTCAATACAGTGCTACTTAGAATACAGAAAAATTAACCCATATATTCAACAATAGAAGAATGGTTATATAATTTCTGATATGGACATATAAAGCCATTAAAAGTAATATTTTAAGAGAATGCTTAATGACATAGAAAAATGATGGCAAAAATGTTAAATGAAAAAGCAATTGATAACATTGTGATTATATATTCTATTTTCTTAAACATTTCATTTGTGGAAATTTTATATTTTTATCTTTAGAATGTCAGTATCTGAAATCCTTGGAAATAAATCTGTTGTTTATTGTTTCTACTGATTCACACATGATGGCTTATTTTCCTGCATGCTTGGGGATCTTTGATTAGTGCTCATGTTTGTTTGATCCTCATTTGTGAGAATCTTGGATACCTTTATGCAGCTATCACATGTGAGCATTCAGCTTCTCCTATTAAAGCAGGAGGAGCTACTGTTGAAGCCTTAGTTTCTTCACAGTACCAACTCTGTATTCATTCTTGCATTGAAGAGCATTTACTTATGTAGGAGGGTAGTACCAACCCGAGATCACTTCAGATTTTTTTCTAGACTCCCTTTCTAACATGAGTCCCAGTTTCAGGTCCCCTTCCTTTAAATTAGCTCCTGATGGCAAGGAGACTATTAACCTGAAACTACTTAAACTTCTCTCTGGAGTCACTAGCTAACGCAAAAGCCTAGGAGTTAAGCTTCTTTCCTTGAGGCTTGCTCAAGTCTTTCCTGATGCAGTGCTAATATTGGCATTTACCTTCAGGGAAGCTTCTTAGTTCTCATTTGCTTGCTGCTTGCCGACTCCACTCCAGGTTTGGCAAATAGACATTTTCCCCCGATAGGGGGTGCCCTTAGTAATTTCCTATTTGCAATGCAGAGAAAATTAAGTTTTATGAAGTATGTGGGTGTTTTGTAGCAGGAAGTACCTTTGGACTATTTTAGCTCATAATAAAGTATGTGGACTTGAAATATGCATTTTTAATAAGCTCTTCCCTATACTTATGCACACCAAAGTATGAGAATCATTGGCATGGATCAGACATGCGGAAGACTGGCATGTTCTAGCAAGGGTGAGTGTTCTTGTCTGGCTAAGCCCAAGACTGTAAGAGAATATTAAACTGAAAATGTTTATTAGATTCAGAGGCTTGAAAGACTTTAAGTGCAATTCTAAAGGGTTTGGAATTTTTCTGGTTATGGAAAGTAATAAAAGTGTTTTTTTGAAATATATTTTTATTGATTTTAGAAAGAGAGGAAGGGAGAGGGAGAGAGAAACCCATATGCACCCCTATTGGGGATTGAACCAGCAACCTTTCAGTGCAAGGGACTACATTCAACCAACTGAGCCATGCCAGCCAAGGCAATAGAAGTATTTTAAGCAGAACAATTATATTTAAAAATCCGTGTGCTAGAAAGATAAGTCTTGTGAAAGAAGGCTTAACGATGATGGAGACCAGAGGCAGAGAGGTCAATTAGAACAACGTTTCTCAAATTTGGATGTGCATTAGAGTAACCTTGGGAACTTTAAAAAATACCGAGTTGTAGGCACACCACTGAATCAATGGTGCTAAACCACTGAGCTAAAAGCCTCTAGTCTCTGTGAGATTTGATGAGGAAAGCTGCAGGGACTGACCGGCAGACCCTGAACGATGGATGAATGATTACACTGACACATGTTTCTGTGAGAGAGAGGCTATCACCACCAAGTAGTCCTGTTCACCTGCCTCTTTTTATTGTAACAACAGTTTGAACTAAAATTAACTGTCAGATACTATCAGCAGGGTAAGCATCCTTGAGAAAACACATGCGTCCTTTAAGCAAGGATGCTTTGAAGTCTAAACATAAAGATTCTAGTAAAACACCCAGGGGATCGGACTTGTTTGGAAAGTCAAAGTAGGGGCTGCCAACTTTAGCAAGGTCCCCCCAGAGGCCCCCGACCTTTTGGAGAATCCTCCTTATAGACATGCCAACCAAGTTCCGCGCTTCCCCACGGAAAGTGGCAGTGAGAATCAAGAAGAGAGGCAAGTTGAGTTTGAATTGACAGGACTTAGTGACTCATGAGAATTGCAGGAGTTAAAAATGATTCCAAGGTCATACACAAAAGCTATTATCGAGGTAGCCTTATGCTTGGCCTGTTTAATATTTCATATGTCATGATTTCATTGTCTTCAGGAGAATTTTGTAATCCTCTTCCTCTCTCTCTCTCTCTCTGCTTTGTCTCTCTACATATATCAATATCCCTGTCTCTATCTAAATTAATATACTAGAGTTGTTCAAGTTCAAGGGACCTGAGATCTTCATATTCCTGGCAAATTCTGAAATAGGATTATTTTTTATATTAATTATCTCAGCTGCCATAGAAATTCTTAGAAACATACATAGGCAGATCCATATCTACTTTAAAAAATTAGTTTTATTGATGAGAGAGAGAGAGAGAGAGAGAGAGAGAGAGAGAGAGAGAGAGAGAGAGAGAGAGTTTTGTTGTTCCACTTCTTTATGCATTCATTGATTGATTCTTGTATGTGCCCTGACCAGGGATTCAACCCATTACCTTGGCATATCAGGATGATACTCTAACCAACCGAGCTATCCAGCCAGGGCCATATCTACTGTTTTTTGTTTGTTTTTAAAGCTTACAGTAAAGTTACACAGAAAGTATAGAGTTCCATATACCCCATCATTCCTGGTCAAGCCCTACCCCCAGTTTCCTCTTAACATCTTGCATTAATGTGGTACACTTGTTAAAACTGATCTGCCAATATTGATACTTTATTATTGACTAAAATTATAGTTTGCATTAGGGTTTACTCTTTGTATCAAACAGTTCTATGGGTTTTAAAAATGCATAATATTATGTATCCACTATTATAGTTTTACATAGAGCAGTTTCACTGCCTTAAAAATTACTCTGTAATGCCGAAACCGGTTTGGCTCAGTGGATAGAGTGTCAGCCTGCGGACTCAAGGGTCCCAGGTTCGAGTCCGGTCAAGGGCATGTACCTTGGTTGCGGGCACATCTGGGGAACTTTAAAAAATACTGAGTTGTAGGCACACCACTGAATCAATGGTGCTAATAGGGGGTGTGCAAGAGGCAGCTGATCGATGTTTCTCTCTCATCGATGTTTCTAACTCTCTATCCCTCTCTCTTCCTCTCTGTAAAAAATCAATAAAATATATTAAAAAATTACTTTGTGCTTCATTCATTCATCTCTCCCTGCCCTCCTCTGAACCTCTGATAATGACGGGTCTTTTTATTTTTCTCCTATTTGTCTTTTCAAAAATGTTTTAGAGTTGGAGTCATGTATGTAGGCTTTTCAGATTGGCTTCTCCCACTTAGTAATATGCATTTAAGTTTCCTCCATGTCTTTTCATGGCTAGATAGCTAATTTCTTTATGTTGCTGAATAATATTCCATTATATGAATGGATCATAGTTCATCCATTCATCTATTGAAGGACATATTGGTTGCTTCCAATTTTTGGCAGTTATGAATAAATTTGATATCTATATGTGCTGATTTTTGTGTGTATATAAGTTTTTTTAAATATATTTTTATTGGTTTCAGAGAGGAAGGGAGAGGGAGAGAGAGATAGAAACATCAATGATGAGAGAGAATCATTGATCAGCTGCCTCCAGCACGTTCCACATGGAAGTTCGAGCCCACAACCCAGGCATATGCTCTGATGGGGAGTCGAACTGTGACCTCCTGGTTCATAGTTCTATGCTCAACCATTGAGCCATGCTGGCTGGGTTGAATAGAAGTTTCAAATAATCTGTGTAAATATCTAGAAGCATGATTGCTGGGTCATATTGTAATCCTAAATTTAATTTTGTAGGAAACTACCAAACTGTCTTTCAAAATGGCTGTATCATTATGCACTTTTACCAGCAATGAATAAGAATTCTGATTCAGCATTTGGCTTGTCAGTGTTTTGGATTTTAGCTACTCTAATAGGTGTGTGGTGGTATTTCATTGTTGTAATTTATCATTTCTCAATGACATATGATGTTGAGCATCTTTTATATGCTTATTTACTCTCTGCATGTCTTTACTGGAGAGCTGTCTGCTTTATTTAGTAGTTTATTTTCTTATTGTTAAGTTTTAAGCATTTTTCTAATATTTTGAATATAAATTACTTATCAGATTTAAGTTTTGCAAAGAATTTTTCTCTGTGGCTTCACTTTTCTTTCTTTTTAAAAAAGTATTTTTTAAATTTACTTTGGAGAGGGAAAGAGAGAGAGAGAGAGAGAGAGAGAGAGAGAGAGAGAGAGAGAGGTGAGAAACATCTATCAATTGCCTCCTGCACGCTCCCTGACCAGACATTAAACCTGCATCCCTGGTATGTGCCTTGACCAGGAATCAAACTGGCAACTTTCAGTGCACTGGATGAGGCTCAACCAACTGAGCAA
Source organism: Cnephaeus nilssonii (assembly GCF_951640355.1). Lineage (NCBI taxonomy): Eukaryota > Metazoa > Chordata > Mammalia > Chiroptera > Vespertilionidae > Cnephaeus > Cnephaeus nilssonii. Next base: position 27,817,760 of record NC_137075.1, on the reverse strand, counting down.
TACTGGCCAGGACTTTGGCTTCACTTTTCATTATATTAGCAGGGTCTTTTGCAGAAGAGAAGATTTTTTTTCTTCATGGTCATGCTCTTAGTGTTGTATCTAACAAGTCATCACAAATCCAAGGTCACCTATATTTTCTCCTGTGTTTTCTTTTAGGAGTTTTATAATTTTGCATTTACATTTGAGTCTATGCTCCATTTTGAGTTAATTTTTATAAAAGATGTGAGGTCTGAGTCTGATTAATTGTTTTTTAAAAAATATTTAATTATTTTAAATATTAATTATTCTAGCATCATTTTTGGAAAACAACATCCTTTATCTTTAATTTTTAAATTATTCAGTTATAGTTGACATACAATATTATATCAGTTTCAGCTGTACAACATCAACCTAGTGATTAGGTATGTGTATGACTTACGAAGTGAGCACCCAATAGCATCCTTTCTTGCTTAAATGGACTTTGGACCTTTGTCAAATAATTAATGCTTATATTTGTGTGGGTCTATTTCTGTGCTCTCTATTATATTACTTTTATATTTTTTCTCAATTTATTTAGTTCTTTTATTTCTTTTAATAGCATTTTGTAGTGTTCCTCATATAGATCTTACACTTTTTAAAAAAGTTTTTAGACCTTTGGGGTATTTTGGTGTTGATAAAAATGATGTGTGTTTTTAATTTTAAGTTCCAATTGGTCACTGCTGATATATGAAAAAGCAACTAACTTTTGTATATTAACTTTGTAATCCGGCAACTTTGCTATAAACTCTTATTAGTACCAGTAGTGTTTTTGTTTATTCTTTTGAAAACTTGTAGACAATGATGTTACATGTGAACAAAGACAGTTTATTTTTCCTTTCCAATGTGTATAACTCTTGTTTCCTTTTCTTGTCTTACTGCATTATCTTGGACTTCAAGTATGATGCTGAGTAGGAAGAAATGATGTCATGTTCCTCATCTTTGGAAGAAATAAGCTCTTTTCTTATGATTAAGTATATTAGCTGTAGCTTTTAAAAATTATTTATCAAGCAGAGGAAGATATACGTAATTCATATTTTTCAAGGAACCAGTCTTTTATTTTATTGATTTTCTGAATCAATTTCCTGTTTCAATTTCATTGATTTATACTCTAATTTTTATCATTTCTTCTTACTTGCTTTAGATTTATTTTGCTTTTTAAAAAATTCTAGGAATCACCAGAAAAGGAACTAAATGAATCCAAATATGGGTCATACAGTTCATAAACCAGATGGATGAGAAAATCAACTACCTATGTAAGAATTAGGAGGAAATAAAGAGTGACAAAGCTACAATAAAAATCAATATGAAAGCTTTCAAGGGTAGACTAGGAGAAGCAGAGGACCAAATTAGTGAATTTGAAGACAGAGAAGCAAAACACACCCAATCTGAACTGCAATTGGAGAAAAAAATCAAAAAACAGGAGGAGAGCCTAAGGGAACTTTGAGACAACATTAAATGAAGCAACATACATATAACAGGGGTGCCAAAACAACATGAAGAGGAGCAAGGATTAGAAAACCTATTTGAAGAAATAATGTTAGAAAACCTCCCCGATTTGGGGAAGAAAAAAGTCACACAAGCACGGAGAGTCCCAAACAAGATGAAATCTAAAAGAACAACACCAAGATACGTCATAATTACAATGGCAAACGTTAACAACCAAGAGAGAATCTTAAAGGCTGCAAGAGAGAGACAGAAAGTTACCTACAAGGGATCTCCCATTGCTCCCATTAGATTATCAAATTATTTCTCAACAGAAACACACCAGGCCATAAAGGAATGGAAGGAAGTATACAAAGTGATGCAAAGCAAGGGGCTGAATCCAAGAATAACCTATCCAGCAAGGCTATCATTGAAAATTGAAGGGGAAATCAGGAGCTTCACCGACAAAAACAAACAAACAAACAAACAAACAAACAAAACAAAAAGCCCCCCACAAAACTAACTAAGGGAGTTTATCACTACCAAGCCAGCATAGCAAGAAATGCTAAAGGGACTGCTGTAAAAAGAAGCGGGTGGGGGGGGGGGGGGGCGGGGGGGGGGGGGAAGAAGGGACACAGGCACAAAAAATAAAAATGACTACAAACAAGTACCTATCAATAATGACTTTAAAGGTAAATGGCCTAAATGCTCCAATCAAAAGACATTGAGTGGCTGAGTGGAGAAGAAAACCCGACCCATATATATGCTGTCTACAAGAGACTCACCTCAGAACAAGAGACTCACACAAACAGAAAGTGAAGGGATGAAAAAATATCTTTTAGGCAAATGGATATGAAATAAAAGCTGGGGTAGCAATACTTATAGCTGACAAAATAGACCTCAGAGTGAAGGCCATAACAAGAGAAAAGGAAGGCCACTTCATAATACTAAAGGGATCAATGCAACAAGAGGACATAACTCTGGTAAACATATATGCACCCAATGCAGGAGCACCCAAATACATAAAAAAACAAAACAAAAACAAAAACAAAAAACTTCTGGAAGATATCAAGGGAGAGATTGACAGCAATATGATCATAGTAGGGGACTGTAATTTCCCACTGACATCACTGGATAAATCCTCTACTCAAAAAAATCAGCAAAGAAATAGCAATTTTAAATGACTCACTAGATCAGATGGACTTATTTGACATCTTCAGAACATTTCACCCCAAAGCCACGGAATATACATTCTTCTCAAGTCCACATGGGACATTTTCAAAGATAGATCACATATTGGGTCACAGGCAAAGTCTTTCCAAATTTAAGAAGATTGAAATCATATCAAGCATCTTCTCAGACCACAATGGTATAATATGAAAAATCAACGACAATAAAAACAATAAAAAATTTCAAACACTCAGAGGCTGAATAGCATGCTATTAAACAATGATTGGGTTACCAAAGAGATCAAAGAAGAAATTAAAAACATTCTGGAAAACACAACAATCCAAAACCTATGGGATGCAGTGAAAGCAGTCCTAAGAGGGAAGTTCATAGCATTACAGGCCTACTTTTTTTTTTAAATTGCTTTATTGATTATGGTATCACATAATTGTCCTCATCCCCCCATTACCAACCCAAACCCCTCCCCACATATTCCCCCACCCCCTTGTTGTCCATGACCACTGGTTAGGCTTATATGCATGCATACAAGTCCTTTGGTTTTTTTTTTTTTTTCAAATTTTTTATTAAGGTATTATATGTGTACATATCTTACCATTGCCCTCCCCACACCCCACTCCCATATATGCCCCCACCCCCCAGAGTTTTGCATCCATTGGTTATGCTTATATGCATGCATACAAGTCCTTTGATTGATCTCTTATCTCCCCCACCTCTCCCTAACCTTCCCCTTGTAATTTGACAGTCTGTTTGATGCTTTGCTGTCTCTGTATCTATCTTTTTGTTCAAGTTTATAATGTTCTTTATTATCCATAAATGAGTGAGATCATGTGGTATTTTTCTTTCATTGACTGACTTATTTCACTTAACATAATGTTCTCCAATTCCTCCCAGGTTGCTGCAAATGATGAGAATTCCTTCTTTTTTATGGCAGCATAGTATTCCATTGTGTAGATGTACCACAGTTTTCTGATCCAGTCATCTGCTGACGGGCACCTAGGCTGTTTCCAAATCTTAGCTATGGTGAATTGCGCTGCTATGAACATAGGGGTGCATATATCCTTTCTAATTGGTGTTTCTAGTTTCTTCGGATATATTCCCAGGAGTGGGATTACTGGGTCAAATGGGAGTTCCATTTTCAGTTTTTTTTTGAGGAAACTCCATACTGTTCTCCACAGTGGCTGCACCAGTCTGCAATCCCACCAGCAGTGCACGAGGGTTCCTTTTTCTCCGCATCCTCGCCAACACTTGTCGTTTGTTGATTTGTTGATGATAGCCATTCTGACAGGTGTGAGATGGTACCGCATTGTTGTTTTGATTTGCATCTCTCGGATAATTAGTGACGTTGAGCATGTTTTCATGTGTCTCTTGGCCTTCCTTCTGTCTTCTTTTGAAAAGATTCTATTTAGGTCTGTTGCCCATTTTTTTATTGGATCATTTATCTTCCTTTTATTAAGTTGTATAAGCTGCCTGTAGATGTTGGAGATTAAACCTTTATCAGTGATGCCATTTGCAAATATGTTCTCCCATGCAGTGGGCCTTCTTGTTGTTTTGTTGATGGTTTCTTTTGCTGTGAAAAAGCTTTTTATTTTGATGTAGTCCCATTTGTTAATTTTCTCTTTAGCTTCCATTGCCCTAGGGGCAGTGTCAGTGAAGAATTTCTTTTGGCATATGTCTGACATTTTGCTGCCTGTGGATTGCTCTAGTATTTTTATGGTTTCCCGTCTTATGTTTAAGTCCTGTATCCATTTTGAGTTTATTTTTGTGTATGGCGTAAGTTGGTGATCAAGCTTCATTTTTTTGCATGTATCTGTCCAATTTTCCCAACACCATTTATTGAAGAGACTGTCTTTATTCCATTGTATGTTCATGCCTCCTTTGTCAAATATTAATTGAGCATAGTGGTTTGGGTCAATATCTGGATTCTCTATTCTGTTCCATTGATCTATATGTCTGTTCTTGTGCCAGTACCAGGCTGTTTTGAGAACAGTGGCTTTGTAATACAGCTTGAAATCTGGTATTGAGATCCCTCCTACTTTATTCTTCTTTCTCAGGATTGCTGTGGCTATTCGGGGTTTTTTTTATTCCAGATGAATTTTTGGAGAGTTCTTTCAAGGTCTGTGAAATATGCCGTTGGTATTTTAATGGGGAGTGCATTGAATCTATAGATTGCTTTGGGTAGTATGGACATTTTAATGATGTTGATTCTACCAATCCATGAACATGGTATGTTCTTCCATCTGTTTACGTCTTCCTCTATCTCTTTTTTCAGTGTCCTGTAGTTTTCCGTGTTTAGGTCTTTTACCTCCTTAGTTAAGTTTATTCCTAGGTATCTTAATTTTTTTGGTGCGATGGTAAATGGGATTGCCTTTTTAGTCTCTCTGTCTGTAAGTTCACTATTGGTGTATAGAAAGGCCATAGATTTCTTGGCGTTAATTTTGTATCCTGCTACATTGCCAAATTCATTTATTAAGTCTATTAGTTTTTTGACGGAGTCTTTCGGATTTTTTATGTACAATATCATGTCGTCTGCAAATAAAGACAGCTTTACTTGTTCTTTTCCAATCTGGATGCCTTTTATTTCTTCTTCTTGTCTAATTGCAATGGCTAATACTTCCAGTACTATGTCAAACAGGAGTGGTGAGAGTGGGCATCCCTGTCTTGTTCCTGTTCTTAAGGGAAATGTCTTTAGTTTTTGTCCATTGAGTATGATGTTTGCTGTGGGTTTATCATATATAGCTTTTATTATGTTGAGGTATGAGCCATCTATTCCCACCTTGTTGAGAGCTTTTATCAAGAAAGGGTGTTGGATTTTGTCAAATGCTTTTTCTGCATCAATTGATATGACTATGTGATTTTTATCTTTCAATTTGTTTATGTGATGTATCACGTTTATTGATTTGCGGATATTGTACCATCCTTGCATTCCTGGGATAAATCCTACTTGGTCATGGTGTATGATCTTTCTGATGTACTGCTGGAGCCGATTTGCTAGAATTTTGTTGAGGATTTTGGCATCTATGTTCATGAGGGATATTGGTCTGTAATTCTCTTTCATTGTGTTGTCTTTATCTGGTTTTGGTATTAGGGTGATGCTGGCTTCATAGAAGGAGCTTGGAAGTGTTCCTTCCACTTGAATTTTTTGGAATAGTCTGAGGAGGATAGGTTTTAGTTCTTCCTTGAATGTTTGGTAAAACTCTCCTGTGAAGCCATCAGGCCCCGGGCTTTTGTTTGCCGGAAGCTTTTTGATGACTGCTTCAATTTCGTCCATAGTTATTGGCCTATTGAGCTGTTTAGATTCTTCTTGATTGATTTTTGGAAGGTTATATTTTTCTAGGAATATGTCCATTTCCTCCAGATTGTCCAGTTTGTTGGAATAGAGTTGTTCGTAGTATTTTGTAACAATCCTTTGTATCTCAGCGGGGTCTGTTGTTATTTCACCTCTTTCATTTCTGATTTTGTTTATTTGGGTCCTCTCTCTTTGCTTCTTGGTGAGCCTGGCTAGAGGTCCATCAATCTTGTTTATCCTTTCAAAGAACCAGCTCTTGGTTTTGTTGATCTTATGTATTGTTTCTTTGGTCTCTATGTCATTTATCTCCGCTCTGATCTTTGTTATTTCCTTCCTTCTGGTTACACTGGGCTTTTCTTGCTGTTCTTTTTCTAGCTCTTTGAGTTGTAGGGTTAAGTAATTTATTACCATTGTTTCTTGTTTTTTGCAATAGGCCTGTAGAGCTATGAACTTCCCTCTCAAGACTGCTTTCGCTGTGTCCCATAGATTTTGGATTGTTGTGTTTTCATTTTCATTTGTTGCCATGATGTTTTTTATTTCTTCCTTGATCTCTCTGGTGACCCAGTCCTTGTTTAATAGCATGCTGTTTAGTCTCCATGTGTTTGATTTCTTTGGATTGTATTTATTGTAGTTGATTTCCAGTTTTATGCCACTGTGATCTGAGAAGATGCTTGATATAATTTCTATCTTCTTGAATTTGAAGAGACTTTGCCTGTGACCCAGCATATGGTCTATCTTTGAAAATGACCCATGTGCACTTGAGAAGAATGTATATTCTGTGGCTTTGGGGTGAAATGTTCTGAAGATGTCAATTAATTCCATCTGGTCTAGTGAGTCATTTAGGATTGCTGTTTCTTTGCTGATTTTTTGTTTAGAGGATTTGTCCAGTGGTGATAGTGGGGTATTAAAGTCTCCTACTATGATTGTGTTGCTATTAATCTCTCCCTTGATATCCTCCAGGAGTTTTTTTATGTATTTGGGTGCTCCTATATTGGGAGCGTATATGTTTACCAGAATTATTTCTTCTTGTTGGATTTCTCCCTTTAGTATTATGAAGTGGCCTTCCTTATCTCTTGTTATGGCATTTACTTTGAGGTCTATTTTGTCAGATATAAGTATTGCTACCCCAGCTTTTTTTTCATTTCCATTTGCCTGAAAGATATTTTTCCATCCCTTCACTTTCAATCTGTGTGAGTCTCTTGTTCTGAGGTGGGTCTCTTGTAGACAGCATATATATGGGTCGTGTTTTTTTATCCATTCAGCTACTCGATGTCTTTTGATTGGAGCATTTAGTCCGTTTACATTTAAAGTTATTACTGAAAGGTATTTGTTTGCAGTCATATCTATTTTTGTGTCTGTATTCCTTCTTACCTGTTTATTTCTTCTTTTTACAGTATTCCCTTTAGCAATTCTTGCATTGCTGGTTTGGTGGTGATAAACTCCCTGAGGCTTTTTTTGTCTGCAAAGCTCCTGATTTCCCCTTCAATTTTGATTGATAGTCTTGCTGGATATAGTATTCTTGGATTCAGTCCTTTGCTTTGCAACACTTTCTATACCTCCTTCCATTCACTTCTAGCTTGTTGTGTTTCTGATGAGTAATCATTTGATAATCTGATGGGTGTTCCTTTGTAGGTAACTCTCTGTCTCTCTCTTGCCGCCTTTAGGATTCTCTCTTTATCATTTATATTTGCCATTGAAATTATGACATGTCTTGGTGTGGGTCTTTTGGGGTTGATCCTGCTTGGGACTCTCTTTACTTGCGTAACTTTTATCTTTCCCATATCCGGGAAGTTTTCTGTCATTATTTCTTCAAATAGATTTTCTAATCCCTGCTGCTCTTCTTGTCCTTCTGGCAGCCCTATTATACGCATGTTACTTCGTTTCATGTTGTCCCGAAGCTCCCTTAGGCTTTCCTCCTGCTTTTTAATTTTTTTCTCCAATTGCTGTTCAGCTTGAGCTTGTTTCTGTACCTGATCTTCTAACTCACTAATTCGGTCCTCTGCTTCTTGTATTCTACTGTTGAAACTTTCCATGGTGTTTTTGATTGTTGCTATATCACTTTTCATTTCTTCCTGATTCTTGCATAAGTTGTTGATTTTCTCATCCATCCGATGTATAAATTCCATGACCATTACTCTGAACTCCTTTTCGGTCATGTTGCAAGCTTCATTTTCACTAATTTCCTTTCTTGGCGACTCCACATTTTCTTTCCTCTGTGAGTTATTTCGTTTCCCCATTCTGGCTATTACCAGAAAGCTCAAGCTTCTGTTTGCGTGGACCTGGGCCGTGTGCTGTGGGGACTTCGCTCCACCCTAGTTTCACTGAAGTGCTCTGACACTAGGACGTGTGACTGTCTTTGGTTGGTGGGAACCAAACTTGCCCAGGATCAGTGTCCCCAGTGTTCCGTGTGGTCTCGTGTGCACATTTAGAATCAGGGGCCCTGTCTGCACCACACTGTTGGTATGTGCCGAGAATGAGATCCTTAGCATGTGCCAGGAGTCAGAGTTTCCCTGTGTCTGCACCAAGACTCGAATGTCAAAGTCTCTGTTGCCTTGTGCGGTTTCTCGTTGAGAATCAGGGTCCCTGTGTGTGCACGCACCAACAATTGGGGTCGCTGGCTCTTAGTGTGAATGCGCTGTGAGTCAGGGATCCCAGGCAGCTGTGTCCGGCGTGCCAAATTCCCTGAAGTGGGGCTGCGTCCTGTGTGTGCTCTCTCTACTGAGCCAAACCGGCTAGAGCGCACATTCTTAAAAACCTGAAGGTGAGCCGGCTCAGTGCACTCTCCCAATGTCCCAGAAGGGGGGCGGAGTCCGTCCTGCGCGCCAAATTCCCCAAAGGGAAGCCCCTCTGTGCACGCTTTTAAGAATCTCCAAAGGGGGAGCTGTGACCCGCGAGCCAAATTCCCCCAAATTCCCCGAAGGGGAGCCCTCTGTGCGCACTGACAGATTTCCCCGACGGGGAGCTGCTTCTGTCCCGTGCGCGAGCGCGCGCCAAATTCCCTAAGAGGGAGCGCGTCCCTGCGCAAAGCTCGGCAGCTTGGGCCAGGGGCGGGTCTATCAGTTACTATGGCGCTGTCTGTGCGCGCGCCTGTGAGCAGCTTGGGCGAGGGACGCGCCTATCAGTTACTATGGCGCTTTCCGCACGCCTGTGGGCGCTCAGCAGCTTGGGGGAGGGGCGGGTCTATCAGTTACTATGGCGCTATCAGCGCCTGCGAGGAGGGGGATAGGCTCTTTGACTCACGGAAATCTGCCGGGAAGTCTGGATTCTTGCTTGTTTGTCTGAAGCTGTGATAGCAGTTCTCTGTCCCCAGTGGCTGCAGGGTCCTGGTTTGTGTCAGAAGCCAGGATCCGAGTCTCAGGCAGCTCTGTTTCCCAAGATGGCGTGGTCTCTGCGTCCGCACCAGCCGCCGAGAAGTGTCCGCTTTGTGCGCGGGGCTCCGCCGTCTAGGGCTGCCCTGTTCGGGAGCCCCTTGGAAGACCTGCAGAATCTAACTGACCCTGTCTCATACACACACACACACACACCACACACGTCTACACTCTCCTTTATGGGTTCCTCACTCACACTCTCTCTCTCCCTACCTTCCTGCCGGTCGCCATCTTTTTTTCCCCTTTGGTTGATCTCTCCCTCTTTTCACCACCCTCCCCCACCTTCCCTCTGAGGTTTGACAGTCGGATTGATGCTTCCCTGTCTCCAGGTCTGTTTTTGTTCATCAGTTTATGTTGTTCATTATTTCCCCTAGATGCGTGAGATCATGTGATACAAGAAATACACTTATAAAACTGAAAATGAGACAAGCCATAATGGTTATGCTGAGAGGCAAATGAATTAATCTGTAGTGAGTTTCTTTCTGGGCTAACCATTCTTTTGAGTCCCAATTTCAATGTCAAACAGTTGCTTATGTGTACATGTCAGCAATGATATTTCAGTTCTGGATGGTGGACAAATGGTGATGCAGGTCCGACCGTCTCTGGTTTGGTCCTGGGCAACCTTTAGCGATGCACAGCTGCTATCTGCTAGTATGGTAAGGCGTCATCAGCATCTTCCATCTCTGGACTGTTTCTCTTCTGTCTTCATGGCTGGAGCAGTCTACAGGCCTACTTTAACAAAACAAGAAAAACTGGTGATAAATTATCTAACTCTACAACTTAAAGAATTAGAAATAGAGCAACAAGAAAAGCCCAGAGTGAGCAGAAGGAAGGAGATAATAAAGATTAGAGTAGAAAGAAATAACACAGAGACTAAAAAAAAAATACAAAAAATCAATGAAACCAAGAGCTGATTCTTTGAAAGGTTTTAACAAGATTGATGAACCTCTAGCCAGGCTCACCAAGAAGCAAAGAGAGAGGACCCAAATAAACAAAATCAGAAATGAGATGCAAAATAACAACAGACCCCACTGAAATACAAAGGATTGTAAAAAAATACTATGAACAACTCTACTCCAACAAACTAAACAACCTAGAGGAAATGGACATATTTCTAGAAAAATATGATCTTCCAAAACTCAATCAAGAAGAATGAAAAAATCTCAACAGGCCAATAACTAAGGAGGAAATTGAAGCAGTCATCAAATGCTTCCAGCAAACAAAAGCCCGAGGCCAGATGGCTTCATAGGGGAGTTTTACCAAACATTCAAGGAAAAACTAAAACCTATCCTCCTCAGACTATTCCAAAAAATTCAAAAGGAAGGCATACTTCCACCTCTTTCTATGAAGCCAGCATTACCCTAATCCCAAAATCAGATAAAGACACCACAAAGAAAGAGAATTACAGGCCAATATCCCTCATGAACATAGATTCTAAAATCCTCAACAAAATTCTAGCAAATCAGATCCAGCATTATATTAGAAAGATCATACACCATGACCAAATGAGATTTATTCCAGGGATGCAAGGCTGGTACAATATCCACAAATTAATAAACATGATCATCACATAAACAAATGGAGAGACAAAAATCATAATATCATATCAATTAATGCAGAAAAGGTATTTGACAAAATCCAACACCCTTTCCTTATTAAAACACTCAGCAAAGTGGGAATAGGGGGCTCATACCTCAACATAATAAAAGCTATATATGATAAACCCACAGATAACATCATACTCAATGGGCAAAAACTAAAACCATTTCCCCTAAGAACAAGAACAAGACAGGGATTCCCACTTTTATCACTCCTGTTCGACATAGTACTGGAAGTGCTAGCCATAGCAATCAGACAACAAGAAGAAATTATTTGCAGATGACATGATATTATACATAGAAAACCTTAAAGACTCCATAAAAAACTACCAGAACTAATAAATGAATTTGGCAATGTAACAGGATAGAAAATTATCATCCAGAAATCTATGGCTTTTTTTATACACTAATAGTGAACTCACAGAAAGAGAAACTAAAAAATAAAAAATCCCATTTACCATTGTAACAAAAAAAATTAAGATACCTAGGAATAAATTTAATCAAGGAGGTAAAGGACCTGTACTCAGAAAATTATAGGATGTTGAAAAAAGAGATAGAGGAAGACATAAACAAATGGAAGAATATACCGTGTTCATGAATTATAAGAACCAACATAATTAAAATGTCCATACTACCCAAGACAATCTACAGATTCAATGCAATCTCCTTTAAAATACCAACGGGATTCTTCAAAGACCTAGAACAAACTCTCTAAAAGTTCTTCTGGAATAAAAAAGAACCCTGAATCTTGAGAAAGAAGAACAAAGTTGGAGGGATCACAATACCAGATATCAAGCTGTACTACAAAGCCACTATTCTCAGAACTGCCTGGTACTGGCACAAGAACAGACATATAGACCAATGGAACAGAACAGAGAACCCAGAGATTGACCCAAGCCATTATGCTCAATTAATATTTGACAAAGGAGGCAAGAGCATACAATGGAGTCAAGACAGCCTCTTCAATAAACGGTGCTGGGGACATTGGACAGATACATGCAAAAAAATGAAACTAGACCACCAACTTATACCATACACAAAAAGAAACTCAAAATGGATAAAGGACTTAAACATAAGATGGGAAACCATAAAAATCCTAGAGGAAGCCATAGGCAGTAATATAGCAGACATTTGTCATAGCAATATCTTTGCCGATACAGCTTTTATGGCAATGGAAACTAAGGAGAAAATAAACAAATGGGACTACATCAAAATAAAAAGCTTCCGCACAGCTAAAGAAACATCAACAAAACAACAAAAAAGCCCACTGCATGGGAGAACATATTTTCCAATGTTATCTCCAATAAGGGTTTAATCTCCAAAATTTATATGGAACTCATACAACTTAACAGAAAGAAGATAAACAATCCAATCACAAAATGGGTAAAGGACCTAAATAGACACTTTTTGAAAGAAGACATACAGAAGGCCATGAGACATATGAAAACATGCTCAAAATCACTAATCATCTGAGAGATGCAATTCAAAACAACAATGAGGTACCATCTCACACCTGTCAGAATGGCTATCATCAGCAAATCAAAAAACGACAAGTGCTGGCAAGGATGTGGAGAAAAAGGAACCCTCTTGCACTGCTGGTGGGAATGCAAACTGGTGCAGCCACTGTGGAGAACAGTATGGCATTTCCTCAAAAAATTAAAAATGGAACTTCCATTTGACCCATTAATCCCACTTCTAGGAATATACCCCAAGAAAACAGAAACACCAATCAGAAAGGATATATGTACCCTTATGTTCATAGCAGCACAATTTATAATAGCTAAGATTTGGAAACAGCCTAAGTGCCCATCAGCAGATGAGTGGATTAGAAAACCATGGTACATCTACACAATGGAATACTACGCTGCTGTAAAAAGAAGGAATTCTTACCATTTGCAACAGTATGGATGGACCTGGAGAGCATTATGCTAAGCGAAATAAGCTAGTCAGAGAAAAATAAATATCACATGATCTCATTTATTTGTGGAATATAATGAACAACATAAACTGATGAACAAAAATAGAACCAGAGTCACAGAAGCATTGAACAGACTGTCCAACCTATGAGGGAAGGTGTGGGGTGAGGTGGTCAGAGATCAACCAAAGGACTTGTATGCATGCATATGAGCATAACCAATAGACGCAGACAGAGGTGGGGTGTTGAGGGTAGGTGCTGGGGGAGGGATGGGGGAGGCCAGCGAGTGGTCAAATGGGAAAAAGGAGACTTATGTAATACTTTAAACAATAAAGGTTTTAAATTAAAAATAAAAATAAAAATTATTAGAACAATATCTATAAATCCAGTGGAAGAGATGCGATACAGTTATGTGGTTTGTCATGTCACGTAGCCTTCACGTGGGCCATTTTACCTGTATGTTGAAGAAATGCCCTTAGAGACCAGATCAAGTTCTCATATTTAGTTTCCTAAAGCAGGAACCTAGCCCAGCTGGCATTCTGGGACTCCTTCCATCTTTGGTTTGACTTGATGACTCAGTGAAGTACTTGCTGTTCTTGCATCAGAAGTAGCAGTGTTAATTCCTTTATGCCAAATACTTTCACAGGAGCTCAGGCTGAGTTCCCTGGATGATTGCTTATTGCAGAGTCACTGAAGCAGCTGGTGGAAAAGTCCATGTCAATCCTTTTGAGACCCAGGCCTTTGGAAAACCTTCCTTGTTGTTCTGCATTTCAGAGGAGCAAGTAGCATGGTACAAAACTACTAGGGCATCTCCATGTATTCTCCACTGGCTTGTATAGGAACTCCATGGACAGCTCTTAAGCATCCTAGAATTAGGTTGATTTTGTAAATTTTTTTCAACCCAAGGAATAATTTTGAGAGTGAAAGGGGACATTGTTAACAATTAAGTTGAGATAGCAGATGTAAAATGGGACTGTCCTGAGTAAATTTGGTTTTATAGTCTGTCACTTTACTACACCCCACAGTCCCTGATTCGTTTATTATTTTTAGAATTCCAAACCTGAATAGTCCTGTTCCTCTGTGTGTTGTGTATCATAGAATGTCCCAGAACAGCCTATAACTATTTTTTTTAAATCTTCACCCAAGGATATTTTTCCAATGATTTTTAGAGAGAGTAGAAGAATGAGGGAAAGACAGACAGAGATATTGATGTGAGAGAAATACATCAATTGGTTGCCTCCTGCACTCTTCCTGACCAGGGCCTGGGCCAGGGAGGAGCTTGCAACCAACCAAGGTATGTGCCCTTGACCAGAATCGAACCTGGGATCATTCAGTCTGTAGGCTCTATCCACTGAGCCAAACCGGCTAGGGCTATAACTAATTTTTTTGTTTTCATACTACAGCATTACTTTTTCCACTGCAAGAGGGTATTAATATTCCTCCTTGGTGCTCATCCGCTAATCCCCAAAGTTGCCTCATTTCAAAGATAATGCTGTGCACAAAGTCCAATAGTCATTCCAATAGCGTATTCATTGCACAAGTATTTATTGAGTGCTTATTTTGAAGCAAGAGCTGTTCTAAGTGCAGGGGAACAATAGTTCACATGATAATGTGCCAGTCTTATGGAGCTTATGTTCTTTCTACTGAACAGACATAATATACAATAAATGATAAGATGCATATTTTTAGATGGAGAAAGTTACAATGAAAAGAATAAAACCAAAATGGTGCCTGGATAAAAGGAGATCACTTTTGATGAGCTGGACTCTAAAAGCCTCTGAGACCTGGAGGATAAGGAGTCAGCCTTGTGGATATAACCATCAAGAGGGAAGTGTTGAAGGAGCGAAACAGTAAGTGCAAACACACTACTAGGAATGATCTTAATGTACTACAGTAAAATATGTGTCACTGTGGAGAGAGTGAGTGGACAGTACTAAGGGGTCAGCTTATATATGGCTGTGAAGGTAGACCCTGATACTGAATCTGAGGGTTTAATTATAATTGCAGTAAAAAGCTATTCAACTTTTTTAAGCATGTAAGTGGCATAGTCTTATTTTTTTTACAGCTTTCAAAACTTTTTATTGTTATTAAATTTATTGGGGTGATATTGGTTGATAACATTATATGGGTTGAAGTGTACAATTCTATGATACATCATCTGTATACTGCATTTGTGCCTACCACCCAAAGTGAAATATTCTTCTATATGGAACCTTTGATACAGGCAAAAACAAGTCTTTCATTACCATACATTTGACCCCCTTTACTCTTTATTACTCTCCACCTCCCCCTTCCTTCAGGTAAACATCACACTGTTGACCGTGTCTATGAGTTTTTGTTTGTTTGTTTTTCTTATTTGTTCATTTGTTACTTTCAGTTTTATATCCCACAGGTGAGTGATATCATATGGTTCTGAACTTTTTCTGTCTGACTTATTTCGCTTATCATAATATTCTCAAGGTCCTTCCATGTTGTTGATACAGTAATGGCATACTTTATCTTTTCTTATGGTTGAGTGGTATTCCATTTTATATATGTACCACATCTTCTTCTTTATCCAATCATCTCTCTCTCTCTCTCCACACACACACTACTTTGGCTCTTTTATATTTTTCATTAACAAATGTTGAGGATTATTTCCTCAGGTAATCTTGGATTTACCATATTCAGGGCTTATCTGCAACTATTTGAATTGAAGATAGCTCTTTTAAATATTATTATAAATTTATTTATTGATTTGAGAGAGAGAGAGAAAGAGAAGAGAGAGAGAGAGAGAGAGAGAGAGAGAGAGAGACAGAGAGAGAGAGAGAGAGAGAGAGAGAGAGAGAGAGAGAGAAATATCGATGTGGGAGAGAAACATTTATCAGTTGCCTCCTGCACGTGCCCCGACTGGGGATCCAACCTGCCACCTTTTAGTGTATGGATGATGCTCCAACCAACGGAGCAACACCAGCCAGGGTGAAGATATCTTGGCTCTTTAATTTAATAGTCTAAAATTAATCTTGCATACAATCTTTAAAGAAACTCATTTCACATACAATAATTAACATAATTTCTGTCAATTATTGTTTTCATAATGTTTCTTTAGCAATTTCCTGCTCATATCCAGTGGTTTCTAAACAAGAACTTCTCAATCCTACTCTGGTAAAGACTACTGGATGTCCATTCCATATTCATTCTCATTTTATTTACTGAATAATTGATTTGTTGGGAGTGGTAATATGACTAGTGAAAGAGCAGCCTCCCTCGTAGTTAGGGACATAGTATGCAAAAAAATATAACTGAAAGTCATAGGATGAATTTTCCAAATAAAGCTCCTCAAAAGGCAAAGGGAAAATGGCATAGTCACTTCTTTTCGTCTTCTCTTTCTTTTAGCCTGGAATACAGTCCCAACACCTGTTGCTGAAGCGTGTTGTGATTATGAATTCTAGAGTTTCATACTATGAATCATGGAGGAGAAAACCAGGGGCATTGATATTTTGGAGTTTCTGATTCACAGCTCTCAGGACTGAAACTGTTTCTAGCTGATTCATGCCTTCATGATCATCTGCCAACTGATAACCCACTCCTAGTTTTTTTAAATAACTAATTAATTTTATTCTTCAATATGGAACCTTTGATACAGGCAAAAACAAGTCTTTCCAGTCTCTGAACATTTTATGTGTATGTGTCTACTCCTTAGCCTTGGCACGTGACATTGTTTTTTGCTTCCATGTCTCCATCACTAGATGGAGAGATCATGAGTCCAAGCAGAATGTTTGAGTTTTTTGCATATCAATCAAATTCTGAGCCTAGTGTCTTGCACATAGAATTCCTTCTGATTAGCTTATTTAGTTCCTCTCCTTTAAATTAAATAGCTATTAATTACTTCAAAACCTGGCTTAAAAGTAATTTTCTCTGGAAAGTTTTTTATGATCAACCCCACATGACAGTGATCATGCCTCCACTTGGCATTTCATGATACTTACATAACTCTGATTAATAACAATGACCATCTGAGCCTTCCTGATATATGTCTGGTTCTCTAATATGTACTAGAAAGCTCTGTGGACAGGAATCCCAAACCTTACCTTCCTTTTTGGAGCATTTCTATACAATATCTGCTATAATGTTTTATTACAGAGTAACAGTCTAACAAATATTATTAACAAAACTTAGAAATTCACTTGGGCCAACCTCCTCCCTAATATTATAATTACTCCACCACCTAAGGAATAGCTTACTGTAAGTAGATTAATTAGTTAGATAGCCATATCTTAAATTTCCAAACAAATAGTTCAACAAAAATGACAAACTATGATATGGAAATAAAAAAAGGGTTATCATTCTTTTTTTTTTAATTTAGTAAATCTTTATTGTTCAGATTATTACAATTGTTCCTCTTTTTTCCCCCCATAGCTCCCCTCCACCCGGTTCCCACCCCATGCTCTACCCTTACCTCCCCTCCATTGTCCTCATCCATAGGTGTACGATTTTTATCCAGTCTCTTCCCACACCCCCTACACCCCTTTGCCCCTGAGAATTGTCAGTCCACTCCCTTTCTATGCCCCTGATTCTATTATATTCACCAGTTTATTCTGTTCATTAGATTTTTAATTCACTTGATTTTTAGATTCACTTGTTGATCGACATGTATTTGTTGTTCATAATTTTTATCTTTACCTTTTTCTTCTTCTTCCTCTTCTTAAAGAATACCTTTCAGCATTTCATATAATACTGGTTTGGTGTTGATGAACTCATTTAGCTTTTTCTTATCTTTGAAGCTCTTTATCTGCCCTTCAATTCTGAATGATAGCTTTGCTGGGTAGAGTAATCTTGGTTGTAGGTTCTTGCTATTCATCACTTTGAATATTTCTTGCCACTCCCTTCTGGCCTGCATAGTTTCTGTTGAGAAATCAGCTGACACTCGTATGGGTGCTCCCTTGTAGGTAATTAACTGTTTTTCTCTTGCTGCTTTTAATATTGTCTCTTTGTCTTTTACTCTTCGCATTTTAATTATGATGTGTCTTGGTGGGGTCCTCTTTGGATTCCTTTTGTTTGGGGTTCTGTGCGCTTCCTGGATTTGTAAGTCTATTTCTTTCACCAGGTGGGGGAAGTTTTTAATCATTATTTCTTCATATAGGTTTTTAGTATCTTGTTCTCTCTCTTCTTCTGGCATCCCCATAATTCTGATGTTGGTACGCTTGAAGTTGTCCCAGAGGCTCCTTACACTATCTTCAAATTTTTGGATTCTTTTTTCTTTTCCAGTTGAGTGTTTTTTGCTTCTTTGTATTTCAAATCTTTGACTTGATTCTTGCCGTCCTCTAGTCTGCTGTTAGGTCTCTGTATAATATTTTTTATTTCAGTCAGTGTATGTTTAATTTCTAGTTGGTCCTTTCTCATATCCTCGAGGGTCTCGCTAAATTTATCGGCCTTTTCTAGGAAATTCTTAAAAAACCTTATAACCATGGTTTTGAACTCTATATCCAGTCATTTGCTTTCCTCTATTTCTTTCATTTGTGATCTGTTTCTTTGTCTCTGCATTTTTTGCTGCTTCCCTGAGTTTGTAGAGTAGTTTTGTGTGCTAGGTGTCCTATAGGGCCCAGTGGCTCAGCCTCCCCGTTACCTGAGGTGGACACCCTTGGTGCACCCCTTTGTGGACTGTGTGCACAGCCTTGTTGTAGTTAAGTCTTGATTGTTGTTGGTATCACTGGGAGGAATTGACCTCCAGGCCAATTGGCTGTGAGGATCAGCTGTGTCTACGCCGGGAGAACTTCTGTGCTGGAGACACCCTTATGAGACAAGACTTGCAAAATTGCAAAAGCCTCTGTGCTCAGCTTGGATGGGGCGGAGTCTCAGGGTGGAGCAGACAGCCTTGGCTTTCCATCAGCCCTGCCCTATGAGGTCCCTGGGTCTCAGTGTCCCGTGGTAATCACTGCAAGCACCTCTGAGAGAAAGCTGCCCTCAAGTTTCGCCTGCTGCCAGACAGTCCAATTTCTCCCAAAATTGGTCTGAGTTCCCATATTCTCGCCCAGAACTGGAGTTCAGCGCAGTCGGGAACTTCCATCTCCCTCCCACTACAGAAAGTCAGCGGCGCATTCAGCAGTCAGTCCTCTCCACTCATGCTTGGTGTGCACGCCTCCGGACCTCTGCCTTTCGTAGCTCCCCTGAGTCTCCGTGTGCTTTTCTCTTTTCCTGACAGTCCAGATTCCCCCTGAATGAGTCTGGTTCCCCGGGGTCTTGCCTGGAACTGGGGTTCAGTGTAGTCGGGAGCTTCCATCTCCCTCCCGCTTGGGATAGCCAGCCAGGCACTCAGCCGCCCGTCCTCTCAGCACGCGTGTGTCTTCGTACCTCAGCCTTTTGCAGCTCCTCTGAGTCTCAGTGTGCTTTTCTCTTTCCTTCTAGTTGTAGAATTTCCACTCAGCCAGCTTTCCTGTGGTTCTGGATGATTTCCATTTTGTCTTTTAGTTGTAGTTTTGAAATTGTTGTGAGAGACAGCAGTTTAGGTGTTTACCTATGCCGCCATCTTGGTTTCCTTTCGGGTTTTCATTCTAAGTGACATATTTATGGTATAACTAGAAGCCCGGTTCACAAATTTGTGCATGGGTGGGATCCAGCCAGCCGCCTTGATGGGGTGATGGGGCCAGGGTAGGTGAGGGGCCGTGGGCAGTTGGCTGGCCCCAACCCCAATGGAGGTGATGAACTCCTTTAGCTTTTTCTTGTCTGTGAAGCTCTTTATCTGGCCTTCAATTCTAAATGACCTTTGCTGGGTAGAGAAGAGCGTGGCAAGAAATATTCAAAGTGATGAAGAGCAAGGACCTGCAGCCAGGGTGACCTTCCTTTTGAAGGGACGTGGCTGCTCTGGTGTCCCAGGGTTCCATCTCCATGAACCCCGGGTCAGTCTTTGCATTGGGCGAGTGGAATCACTGAGGCCTATTTGAGAGTCACCAAGGCTGGGAGCGTGATCTCAGTTAAAAATACGTTCATCATATCACATGATCTCACTCATTTATGGATTGTAATGAACAACATAAACTGATGAACAAAAGCAGATCCAGAGACAGAGAAACATCGATCAGAACGTCAAACCTCAGAGGGAAGGTAGGGGAGGGTGGGGGTAAGGGGGAGAGATCAACCAAAGGACTTGTGTGCATGCATATAAGCCTAACCAATGGACACAGACATCAGCGGGGTGAGGGCATGAGTGGGGGGGGGTTGGGGGGTAATGGGGGAATAAGGACACATATGTAGTACCACAATTAATAAAGAAATAAAGAAAAAACACACACGTTCATGAAGGGATGCTATGGGTTCTCTCTCATCAAAAAGCCCACGTGTCTGTGTACACCAACAGGGCTGCTTTAACACTGAAGCCTCCATCTACAAGCCCACCCGCCTCCAGGAGCGGGTGGGAGGTTGAAAGTGGCCGCATAGATGAGGCCGGTGCCAGGCGACCTGGCAGGTGTCAGCAGCTGAGCCCCAGGCGCGGGGAGATGGGCTCTGACATCACCACCATGGGAAGGATTTGACGGCATAAGCAGCAGCCTCAAAGTTTGTTGCTATTTTGTTTTAGTTTTATCTCCTTTTCCCTTTAAACCTCTCCAGGTTGCGTGTGTTGGAGAGAGGAGCAGCCGTTGCAGCCTCCTCAGCTGAGAGCACGCCTTCCATCTGGGTTCACATGCAGCCGGACAGAGTCCTGTTTACAAACACGTGTGGGTCTTGCATTATTTGTGTTATTGCCAATAAAGAGGGTTTTAGATTCTGGCACATAAATATGTTTCCTGCTTATCCACGAGGGCAGGAGGCCGAGTGCAGCCACAGGCACAGCCACGGTTCTTCACTCCTTCACAGGCCTCCGTCCAAGGGCGATGCAGGTGCTTTGCACACGGAGGGGGCTGGGGAGCGGGGTGGGAAGCAATTGCAGAACACGGCCATCTGAGGCCCTGCTTTTCCCAGACCTTCTGTCTCAGTCCTGATCTTCCCGCTTGGGGTCTGTAGGTCTTCTTCTTGAGGTGGATTCAGGGGCCTGCGGGGCATGATGTTTATCACAGGCTGTTTCTCCATGTGGGTGGTCAGCATGGGGTTTCTGAATCAGGCTTCCTTTGGCATTGTGGTGGTGGTGGTGGTGGGGGGGACAGCATAAAGGTGTGAACACAACCCGTGCAGACTCCTCAGATTCCTCGTTGAGTGCCTTCTATATACCTTTTGTATACCTGGTGGGTGTCTCCCCTCAGAAGGGGTGCCCTCAGCTCAGTCGCCTGCTCCCTGTGTCCAAGACCAGCAGGTGGGGGGACATATTGGGGCAGGGCCAGCCAGGGGGAGGGGCTGCGGGAGGTTGGGGGGGACCATACAGGCTGGATCAGGCTGGTTGGCTGCCGCAGTGCATGTCATAACCACCCTTTGTTCCAGTGTTCTGCCATAATGGCTGCTGGGCTTTTATATATAGACTAGAGGCCCAGTGCATGAAATTCGTGCACAGGGGTGTGTGTCCCTCAGCCCAGTCTGCACCCTCTCCAATCTAGGATCCCAACTGCTCGACTGCCTGCCTTCCTGATTGCCCCTAACCGCTTCTGCCTGCCAGCCTGATTACCCCCTAACCACTCACCTGCCAGCCTTATTGATGCCTAACTGCTCCCCTGCCAGCCTGATTGCCCCTAACTGCCCTCCCCTGCAGGCCTGGTCACTCCTAACTGCCCTCCCCTGCAGGCCTGGTCACCCATAACTGCCCTCCCCTGCAGGCCTGGTCCCCCTCAACTGCTCTCCCCTGCAGGGTTGGGTCCCCCCCAACTGCCCTTCCCTGCAGGGCCAGTCGCCCCCAACTTTCCTTCTCTGCTGGCTTGGTAACCCCTAACTGCCCTCCCCTGCAGACTTGATCACCCCCAACTGCCCTCCCTTGCAGACCTGGTCCTTCCCAAATGCCCTCCCTTGCTGGCCATCTTGTGGTAGCCATCTTGTGTCCACATGGGGGCAGTCATCTTTGACCACACGGGGGCAGCCATCTTGTGTGTTGGAGTGATGGTCAATTTGCATATTATTCTTTTATTAGCTAGGAGGATTAGATAGGATAGAGGCCTGGTGCAAGGGTGGGGGCCGGCTGGTTTGCCCTGAATGGTGTCCCAGATCAGGTGGGGGTTCCCTTGGGGCATGGGGCGGCCTGGGCGAGGGGCCTGTGGTGGTTTGCAGGCCAGCCACACCCCCCCGGTGACCCAAGTGGAGGCCCTGGTATCTGGGATTTATTAATTTTCTATAATTGAAACTTTGTAGCCTTGAGCAGAGCCAAGCTTCCTGCTCGCTCCATGGCTGCAGCCATTTTTGTTGGGATTTATTTATCTTCTATAATTGAAACTTTGTAGCCTTAATCAGAGGCCAAGGCAGTCTAGGGCAGGCGGAAAGTTTGACTTCCTCCATTGCCAGGGAAACCCAAGCCCCCTGCTCTCTCTGTGGCCGCAGCCATCTTGGTTGGGTTAATTTGCATATTCGCTCCTGATTGGCCGGTGGGCGTGGCTTGTGGGTGTAGTGGAGGTATGGTCAATTTGCATATTACTCTTTTATAAGTAGGATTATTGATTATAATGAGTTCAATATGTTTGTATGCCCTATGTAAATATTTATTATTCTCTTGTAATTTTAATTATAAAATTCCTTAGGATACATCATCTACACTGATGACACCTATATTAATTGAAATGTGCATCCTTTGTATAAAGACTAAAGTAAATGTACCTGATATTCAGGGATAAAATAATTTAAAAATATGATGAATGAGGATAAGCTAAAAGAGCACAAATTAGACATTTCTTTTGTTCAGTGTGCTCACAAATAAGTATAATCTGTAATACTCTTGACTCACATAGAATTGATCATTAACTTTTTCTAACTTTATGAAGTTACTTGGACTAAAGGCAGCTACAGTTTTCACTGAAATAGAGTATGTATTTAATTTACTAATTTGAACATTTTTTAATGAAAAGGTATAGTAAATACAGAATAAAGAAATTGAGGGAACAAATAATAATTTCCACTTAACAGAACCCTAAAGGTTAAATAGATGAGAACTAAAGATTTGAATTCATTTCCCAGAACAGTGCTTTATTACCAAAATAAACCTGAGACCATCACTTAACTGCAAAGAGAAGGCAACAAAGACATTAGTCATTAATCATCCTAAATAAACAGTGTCTGATTGCACTGTTGGCATAAATTTTGTCCTTATAAATATGCCTTGGATTTCTATCATATACCTATACAACTTAATTTAATGCCTAACTACTCTAGGATTTAATATCTGAAAACAGAAGTTGTAGGAGACATTTCTAAATCTAAAAAGAGACCAAAGTAGCTATGGGAATGTTTTGTGGAAGTTCTAGTTTGAATATAAAATTTTTTGTTCTTTGGCCAGTTAAGATGTTCTTAGTAATTTAAAACATTTAATTGTTTTTAACTGACTAAAGCTACATATAGTTGGTTTCAAAGTTTGTTTTAAAAAAATAATATCTGTCTCAGTTTCTAGAGTTGTTGGTAATGTGTTTATTTTCAAGCAGCATATACTAGTAAACAAGTCAATAATTTAGTTCAACTAGAAATTATAATGTACAATATACTAAATGAAAATGCCATATTGAAATTTTGTCTAGGACTTTTTATGATTGATTTTTCTGATAGAGACACAGTGTAGGCAGCTTTTTCCTAAACTAGTCTAGTGATTAATTCTTCACACCTCATCCTGTGATAAAGACATAACATACTTCAGACAGCCTTACTGGAACACATTTACTCAACACATTTGATTGCACATTTTATAAGTAAATTACATTTTCTCATTGAGTAGGCGGGGTCTGTTTTCAAATGGGGGAAAGGGTGGAACTCCATATGCTGGCAGTGAAACGAAATGGCACCAGGTGTTAGACCTGTGTTCAGCAACCCTGATACTTGAGTTCTGGCTAAGAAAGAATTCTGAGACAAGACTCATAATAGAAAGTTTATTTAGAAAGTCACAGAGGTAGAAAAGTGAGCCATAGAAGAAATGGGCTCAGAAAATAAGTTACAGACTCAAAAGAGGGGTCTTTGGAACTTAGGCCCGGGATGGCATGGGGGGTGGGGAGAGGTAGAGAGACTCGTTGAGAAATAAAAGAGAGAAGAAAAAGAGGGTGGAAAGGAGAGGGTCTTTTCCATGATAAATATAAGACCAGGCTGCTTACTTAATCAAATCAAACAGCCACAAAATTGAATCTTTATAGATTTTACATGTAATTTCTAATGAATGATATGGGTTGATTAGTATTCTTATAAAGCTATAGCAATCATGCCTTTTATAACATTCTTTTAATTATTTACATTTTTACTAATGTTTCATAGGGTTCTATACTTTATAGGCTTACCCCCCCCCCCAAAAAAAAATCACGACTATTATTAGAGTTATTTTTTTTTTACCTTTTTATCTCTTAAACCACTTAATTTTTTATTTATAGGAGTAATTCAACATTCAAGTCTGGCATACCAGGTATTGTTTTCTGTTTTTATTTTTTATTCCTATTTATCTACAATAGAAGGCACAAAAAAATACAGCCTGTGCAGCAATTTCTAATTGTAATGTATTGACCTAAAAACTGATTAATATATTTGCCAAAAGTGATAAGAATTGGTATAATCTATTAAGATAACATATTGGCAATTTGTGACTTGAAAGCCTCAGTTTATTCAATTTAATAAGTATTTACTGAATGCCAAATGAATGCTTAGTCATTGAAAGTTAAGTGACATCTATCCCATCTTCAGGATCTTACAATCTAGCCAATAAAACATAGATATCCAATATGTGTTCAAGAGCCTTGGAAATCATAAATCTTTTGCATGAAATATTAAGACGTGATATTAAGTCTAAAGATTATTAATTGCTAATTTGGGCTTAACCATGATTT
The DNA here is from genome assembly GCF_951640355.1 of Cnephaeus nilssonii. NCBI lineage: Eukaryota > Metazoa > Chordata > Mammalia > Chiroptera > Vespertilionidae > Cnephaeus > Cnephaeus nilssonii. The sequence goes on along the minus strand of NC_137075.1, from coordinate 27,793,068 downwards.
TTTTTGTCTATGGAGTAATAATCAATTGTCTTCTATGTGATAAAAATATTATTTGTTCTCAACAATCTTAAGTTAATCAAGATGTATGAATTCTTTTGGTACTCAATGTATTAAATGTTGAAGGATAGAGTTAAAAATCATCCTAAAACTTATAAGGAACCAGAGAGTTCCCAAAGAGCCAAACCAATCTTAAGGAAGAAGAACAAAGTAGGCAGTATCTGATATAAAATTATACTAAAAGGCTACAGTAACCAAAACAGAATGATATTGACATAAAAATAGACACATAGCCCAGCTAGCATGGCTCAGTGGTTCATTATTGACCTATGAACCAGGAAGTCATGGTTGGATTCCTGATCAGGGCACATGCCTGGGTTGTGGGCTCAAACCTCAATGTGGGGTGTGCTGGAGGCAGCTGATCAATGATTGTCTCTCATTGATGTTTCTATTGTTCTCTTCCTCTCCCTTCCTCTCTGAAATCAATAAAAATATATTTTAAAAATAAAATGAAAACAGACTCATAGATCAATGGAACAGAATGAGGAGCCCAGAAATAAACCCACAACTACATGGTCAATTAATCTATGACAAAGGAGGCAAGAATATACAATGGGGGAGAGTCTCTTCAATAAATGGTATTGGGAAAACTGGACAGATACATGCAACAAACAAACAAACAACTAACCACTTTCTTACACAATATATAAGAGTAAACTCAAATATTCATGACTTAAATATAATATCTGAAACCATAAAACTCCTAGAAGAAAACCTAGGCAGTGAACACTTTGACATTGCTCTTGGTAATGTTCTTTTTGGATATATCTCTTTGGGCAAGGGAAACAAAAGAAAAAAATAAGCAAATGAGGTTACATCAAGCTAAAAAGTCTTTGCACAGCAAAGGAAACAATCAACAAAATAAAAAGATACCATACCAAATTGGAGAAAATATTTGCTAATGATACATCTGATAAGGGGTTATTATCCAAAATATATAAGAAACTCATACAACTGAACATCAAACAAAAAGCAAAAAGAATTCAATTAAATAATGGGCAGAGGACTGTTGGTGGGAATGTAAATTGGTGCAGCCACTATGGAAAACAGTGTGGAAGTTCTTTAAAAAAATTAAAAATTGAACTTCCATATAATTCAGCAATTTGACTTCTGGGTACTTATCCAAAGAAATCCAAACCACTGGTTTGAATAGATATATGCAGTCCTATGTTCATTGCAGCATTATTTACAACTAGAGGCCCGGTGCATGAAATTCATGCATGGGGGTGTGTGTCCCTCAGCCCAGCCTGCACCCTCTCCAATCTAGGACCCCTCGAAGGATGTCCGACTGCCCGTTTAGGCCCGATCCAGGTAGGATCGGGCCTAAATGGGCAGTCAGACATCCCTCTCACAATCCAGGACTGCTGGCTCCCAACTGCTTGCCTGCTTGCCTTCCTGATTGCCCCTAAGCGCTTCTGCCTGCCAGCCTGATAACCCCCTAACCACTCCCTTGCCAGCCTTATTGATGCCTAACTGCTCCCCTGCCAGCCTGATTGCCTCTAACTGCCCTCCCCTGCAGGCCTGGGTCGCCACCAACTGCCCTTCCCTGCAGGCCCGGTCGCCCCCAACTTCCCTCCTCTGCCGGCCTGGTCACCCCTAACTGCCCTCCCCTACAGGCTTGATCGTCCCCAACTGCCCTCCTTTGCAGGCCTGGTCCCTCCCAACTGCCCTCCCCTGCTGGGCTGATCGCCCACAACTGCCCTACCTTGCAGACCTGGTCCCTCCCAACTGCCCTCCTCTGCTGGCCATCTTGTGGTGGCCATCTTGTGTCCACATGGGGGCAGCCATCTTTGACCACATAGGGGCAGCCATCTTGTGTGTTAGAGTGATGGTCAATTTGCATATTACTCTTTTATTAGATAGGATAGAGACCTGGTGCATGGGTGGGGGCCAGCTTGTTTGCCCTGAAGGGTGTCCCGGATCAGGGTGGGGGTTCCCTTGGGGTGTGGGGTGGCCTGGGCGAGGGGCTTGTGGTGGTTTGCAGGACAGCCACGCCCCCCCGGCGACCCAAATGGAGGCCCTGGTATCTGGGGTTTATTTATCTTCTATAATTGAAACTTTGTAGCCTTGAGTGGAGCCAAGCCTCCTGCTTGCTCCGTGGCCACAGCCATTTTTGTTGGGATTTATTTATCTTCTATATTTGAAACTTTGTAGCCATGAGTGGAGGCCTGGGCCTGCTAGGGCTGCGGAAGCTTGGCTTCCTCCATCACCGGGGGCAACTCAAGCCTCCTTCTCTCTCCAGTTCTGTGGCTGCTGCCATTTTTGTTGGGATTTATTTATCTTCTATAATTGAAACTTTGTAGCCTTGAGTATAGGCCTGGGCCGGCCAGGGCGGCAGGGAAGCTTGGCTTCCTCCATTGCCGGGGAAACCCAAGCCTCCTGCTTGCTGCAGCTCCGTGGCCGCAGCCATCTTGGTTGGATTAATTTCCATACTTGCTCCTGATTGGCTGGTGGGCGTGGCTTATGGGTATAGCAGAGGTATGGTCAATTTGCATATTACTCTTTTATTAGATAGGATAGCCAAGATATTGAAACAATCTAAGTGCCCATGAGTAAATGATGAGGTAAAGAAGATGTAGCCCATATGTACAATGGAATATTACTCAGCCATAGGAAAAATGAAATCTTGCCATTTCCAATGACATCAATGTACGTAGATGGTATTATGATAAGTGAAAAAAGTCAGACAAAGGCAAATATCATATGATTTCACTTATATGTAGAATTTAAAACAACAACAACAAAATAAACAAACAAAACAGAAACAAACTCATAAATACAGAGAACAAATTGATAGTTGCCATTTGGGAGGGGGAAAACCTCACTTAAATGTTGACAAATTCTTTAAGCTACTACAAAATAAAAACAGAAATAATTAGGCTGCCATTTATGAGATATGATAGAAAAGCACCAGGAATGAAAAAAAAAGAGAGAGAATGCAACTTTATTAACTCAAATATATCTTAATGATATATTCCTTCTGAATGAATCACATGGGCTTTTATGTATGAACAAAATTGAGTCCAAATTTTGTAGCTATTCAGTAAAAATAAGTGACTGCCATTCTAATACCTGCATTGTATGGCTTAGGTCTTAATTCTCAATTAAAAGTGCAATGAAGCACTCAGAATATTTAACAATGTTTTAAGGGGACACATATTTAAAGGAGATGGCTGTTTTAACAATTATTTTGTTATTGTCATGTCTCTTTCTTTAACTTGATTTTAAATCCCAAAGCTAAATTTGTTGATGGAAAACAAGAGCAAAGGTTCTATTTGTGGAAATAGAAAGGATTGTTGTACATGAGGGGCAGAGTGTGATTTGCTTTGCAGTTCTTTTGCTACCATTTTATTTTTGTTTTCAGTGCTGGAGGGCAGCAAATTGGCAGGTATAAGGCTGTGGCTGTATTACAATCAGTTATTATGGGTTAAAATGTCTCTGGTTCATTGGGAATTAGGCACACAACTCCAGTTAAGAATAATGGAAGCTTGGGGAGGAACCAAGATGGCGGCAAAGTTAAACAACTAAACTGCCGCCGCACACAACAATTTAAAAAATACAACTAAAAGGCAAAACGTCTACCACCCAGAACCACGGGAAAGCTGGCTGAATGGTAGATTTACAACTAAGAAGGAAAAAGAAAGGAGAACAAACGCGGAAAAGCTGAGGTACGGAGGCGTGTGTAGCGGGCTGGTGGCGGGCAATGGGGCGTGCGGCTTTTTTTAACCCAAAGGGAGATAAGCTCCCAATCGCTCTGAAACCCAGTTTCTGGAAACATGCGGGGGACCCAGACACCTATGGGAAGAAGCTGGAGTCTCGGCCATCAGGTCGGAAAGTGAGAGTGACTTTCTTGCAGAGGTGCGCCCAGCAATCAGTGTTTACTGCACTGGAGCGTGGGACGCGGGGACTTGGAAACACGGAAAGGCAGAGATGGCTGACGGCAGCCATCGCCAGTTTGCCACGCCCTAGCCTAGTGATGCCCTGAGACCCCGCCCCGCCCTGAGACCCCGCCCCGCACATTCTACAAACCACCCAGGCTCCACATAGCGGCTTTTGCATATAAATGGCCTGCCTTGTGGCAGCTTAACCAAATAAACTGAAGCTCCAGTCAGACTGCCCAAAACCACTCAAGCAAAGAGGAGAAAACTAGTTCTTGCTGTAGCTCCTGCTGGGGGGCCTCAGACAGTAGCTGACCTGCACCCCATTGGAGGTCCAGAAACAAGGGTATCTAGTGGTCGGTGTGAAACGACACCAGATTTCAACCACTCTCATAAGGGACACATTCAAGAGGCAGACTCAGTGAGCACCAAAGCCCTACTGGAACAAGTCCCACCCCATAAACGTGTCTCCAGCACAGCAATTCCTCCTTTATAGACACAGCGGGTCCTCACAGCCAATTGGCCTGGAGGTCAATTCCTCCCAGTGACACCAACAACAATCAACTCTTAACTACAACAAGGCTGTACACACAGTCCACTAAGGGGTACACCAAGAGTGTCCACCTCAGGTAACTGGGAGGCTGAGCTGTTAAACCAATAGGACACCTAGTACACAAAGCCACCCAACCAACTCAGGGAAGCAGCGAGAATGAGGAGGCAAGGAAACAGATCCCAAACGAAAGAAATGGAGGAGAACAAACGAATGGACATAGAGTTCAAAACCACGGTTATAAGGTTTTTCAAGAATTTCATGGAAAAGGCCGATAAATTTAATGAGACCCTCGAGGATATGAAAAAGGACCAACTAGAAATAAAACATACACTGACTGAAATAAAAAATATTATACAGAGACCCAACAGCAAACTAGAGGAATGCAAGAATCAAGTCAAAGATTTGGAATACAAAGAGGCAAAGGACACGCCTCCAGAAAAACAAGAAGAGAAGAGAATTCAGAAAGTAGAAGATAGTGTAAGAAGCCTCTGGGACAACTTCAAGCGTACCAGCATCCGAATTTTTGGGGTGCCAGAAGAAGAGAGAGAGCAAGATACTGAAAACCTATTTGAAGAAATAATGACCAAAAACTTCCCCCACCTGGTAAAAGAAATAGACTTACAAGTCCAGGAAGCGCACAAAACCCAAACAAAAGGAATCCAAAGAGGACCACACCAAGACACATCATAATTAAAATGCGAAGAGTAAAAGACAAAGAGAGAATCTTACAAGCAGCAAGAGAAAAACAGTTAGTTACTTACAAGGGAGCACCCATAAGATTATCAGCTGATTTCTCAACAGAAACTATGCAGGCCAGATGGGAGTGGCAGGAAATATTCAAAGTGATGAATAGCAAGAACCTACAACCAAGACTACTCTACCCAGAAAAGTTATCATTCAGAATTGAAGGGCAGATAAAGAGCTTCAAAGATAAGAAAAAGCTAAATGAGTTCATCACCACCAAACCAGCATTATATGAAAAGCTGAAAGGTATTATTTAGAAAGAGGAAAAAGAAGAAAAAAGTAAAGATACAAATTATTAACAACAAATACATACCTATCAACAAGTGAATCTAAAAGCCAAGTGAATTAAAAATCTGAAGAACAGAATAAACTAGTGCACATAAGAAAATCAGGGGCATAGAATCGGAGTGGATTGATAATTCTCAGGAGGAAAGGGGTGTCTGTGTCGGGGGTACGGGAAGAGACTGGATAAAAATTGTACACCTATGGATGAGGACAATGGAGGGGAGGTAAGGGCAGAGGGCGGGTGGGAACCGGGTGGAGGGTAGATATGGGGGGAATAAAAGGAGAAACAATTGTAATAATCTGAACAATAAAGATTTATTAAATTAAAAAAAAAGAATAATGGAAGCTTAATGTTTAATTTCAAACACTGCACAAATATACTTCTTCAGCCTACTCTTGCAATAATTTTCACCAACTCTTAAAAAGTTTACACAAATGGAATATTAGGGATCCTTCTGTTTGTGTCTTGTACTTTTAAATAAAGTTTGAAATTTTAATACTTTTTAATGTGAAGTTCTAATCATCATATATAATAAAAGGCTAATATGCAAATAGACTGAACTGCGGAAAGATCGGTCGCTATGATGTGCACTGACCACTAGGGTACAGCTGCTCAACACAGGAGCTGCCTCCTGGTGGTCAGTGGGCTCCCACAGGGGGAGCACCACTCAGCCAGAAGCTGGGCTCATGGCTGGCAAGCGCAGCAGCAGTGGTGGGAGCCTCTCCCGCCCCAGCGGCAGCGCTAAGCGTGTCCGACTGCTGGCTTAGGTGGGGAGCAGGCCTAAGTTGGCAGTTGGACACCTCCCGAGGGCTCCTGGACTGTGAGAGGGTGCAGTCGGGGCTGAGGGACCCCCACCGAGTGCATGAATTTCGTGCACCGGGCCTCTAGTGTAGTATATAATTTGCCATAATAAGGTAGGTAAGGAATAAGTATTCCTCTATAAGTGAGAGAGAGAGAGGTTGCACATAGTATTTATTTCAATTTGGACAGAACACTAGTATAAGTTGTGGTGTGCCTGAAATAATTGTTGACTTCAGTTGACATGATATTGTTTTTCAGACCATTGGAACTAACTAACCTTGGTGCACATTGAAGGGATTCTCTCAAAACACTTGGATTATTTTAGCTCAGGCACATTCACTAGGATTTGAGAATTTATCAATTTAAAGGATTACTCGTTTAATGGTATCCATATAGCATATTGCTATAACTTTTAATTTTTGAAAATTGTAAATAGCTCTGTGCCTATCTAATTTGGTGTAAAACAGAATCTTTTATGATACAGTTTGCACTTGACTAGGATTTGCATGTACCACATGTCATATCATGTCCCAGAAACAGCAACTACTAGCAGATAAAGCCTAATGTCACATGATTACACAGAACACGAAGGTTATCATGCGTGTGCAGCTATTGCTTTTTAATAAGGAATTTTCACTTCAAGGAAAGGATAGTCAGAATGGTTTCATAAAACATTTTGGGTGGACCACATTCCCACCACACACTGATGTGCAGCAACTTTTTGAAAGCTCCTGGCAACATGAACTCCCCACGACTCTATGTTTGCTCTGCATCCAGACCAAGAGCCAAGATAATTTTGACTTTGAGGAGGAACAGTGGAAAAAGACAACAGTAGAGAGGTATGAAATAAATAATAAATAAACAAGTGACTGTTGACTAAAACAATTAATTTCGCCCCAGGCTTCTGCAATAGCTTATAAATTCTTACCGGCATGAGTTTACAGCTGTAACTTCAGGACATAATAGGAGATTGAATCTTATACAGGCAATGGAACAGATGATCAAATTCACAAGGGATTGTGTCAGGCTTTTTCCAGTACTAAAGAAACATATTAATCCTTGTCACTGTTTGCAGAAACGCTGTGACAGAAATAAACCTGTACTGTAACTTGGCCCTTTTAATGAGCTTCTGGAGTGTGGGCTTTCCACTCAGCACCTGAAAAACACAACAAAACACCTTTTATATTAAAGATGTGAGGTTTGCTGCTGGCTAAATTTGTACACAGAAGTCTATAAACCAGTGCTCAGCCAGCTGGGAAGCAAGAAAGCAAATTCAGATTCTGCCATGAACTTCACAGACCAATTATCTACTTGGAATCATGGGAGTTTAACAAACAAATACCAGCCCCTGCTGAGCCTTTTCAGGCCAGCAGCTTATGGGTGATTCAGTTGCATCCGAGGCTTTTAGACTGATCAATTCTTAATCACAAAGCACAAAAATTATTCTCAGACTCATGTCAGTTTCTTTGGACACGTTTGTTAACAATCTGCTGCAAATAATTTTTTTTAAAGAAACTGCAGACACTGTTTTTATTGACTCCCCACTTGTAAAATGTTTATAGCTTGTTAATTTATATTTACCCCTTTACTTTTGCCTGCAAATCAACATCACTTAGCACAGTTTGGTTACACTTTGTCCAAAGGAAATTACAGAAGCCTGCTATGGGGCTAAAATGAAGGAAAGCTGCGGAAAATCAATACACTGCTGATTAAACAGATCGTAGCAAATTCACGGCTGTATGCGACAGCGTGGAGACAGCAGTGTGATGCCTATCTAGCAGTTAATGTGCTTTCACTCAGGTGAAGAGAATTTCAGAATAAGGCAAAATCACCCAGAAAAACAAGAACTACTTTACCCAAGAATGTATGTGCTTATATGAAACCTACAATTCGTGTAAGGTAGTATTTCACATGAGGAATAAATAGAATGCATTTATTTTACGAAATAAAGCAGCGTAGTATCTTTATTAGGATGTTCATTCTTTGTATTCTGAAAGAAACTGGCATGGCAAGATACCATCTCCTTGCTACCATGAGTCAACTTTTTTCCTTTGATCAGGTTTATCAACATTTTCTTGTATAATTTCAAATTGGCAATAATCAAAATGTCTGAGAGGCAGATTCTATGGAGAGGATGTCCAAAAGTAATGATGACAGCACTCCCACAAATTCTAAGCAATTCAGAAAAAATAATTTAATTTCCAATTTCACAGTAGAAGAATAAACATGAAGTAAATCAAGCATAAAAAGGAGATACAGTTCATACATAATTAATTTTTTAAAATATAGTGGTAATGGATAATATTAATTCAGTGCAGTAGTGAAGACTAACACTTATTTGTAAATCATGGACAAAAACAGCATTTGAGTTACAGGGAAGATTTGAGGTATCCTGATTAAAGCAAAGGTACTTTGAATTAAAGTGTAAACTCTCATTTCCATGCAACCAAGTTCTTAGGCTCTGCACACTGAGTACTTTGAAGACTGTAGAAAAATATGCACATCCTAAAGCCTGGTTAAGAGGCGGTACCTCCTTTATTCATTAAAGAATTGCACTGCATTGCATTGCATAGGAATTAAGATGAGAAATGAACTAACCAAAGTTTGAATACAATTTTTCGGGAAAAGTGTAAATAGAAGAAATTTTATTTCAAACTTTTGTTAATTTTTTTACTTGACACATACATATATCTATTTAGATAATTGTGATGCTATACTAAGGTTTTGTGTGTTTGTTTTTAACTTGATACACCAGGGTAAAGCTTGTGACTCTACTTACCATTGTTCATTCAGGATAACTGTAGCTCTGATATATTATTCTGGCAGATAAATTTCAGTAGTAAGTCCTTGTACTAAAAAATACACTTGAAAAATTATGTTCTATACACAAAAGCCAACTTCAGTTTTAATCTCTGTTGTTTTTAATTCCCTCTCTTTCAAAATATCAGTCTTTCAAATGGTAACATGGTTAACTTCTTTGCCAAATTCCATGTGTTAAAATGAAGGTGTTTTTGAGTCATCCAAGCTTATAAAAAGACCTTTAACAAGTAAACAGCTTTTTTTTTTTTTCCCCCTAACTGGAAGATGTGGTATAAGAAAACACATTCATGGACACCATATGTGAATCAACTTTTATCCCAAGATTTTGAGAATTCCTAGAAAGTGAGGGATTTAAATTTATAGTCTGAAGAGGCCCACCAGTGACACTATTTTCATACTGAGATATACGGCCATATAAAACTGAAGGTGTTATGCTTTGATTATTCTATTTAAAACATCTTTGATTATTTTATTTAGGAAAAAGAGGTCTTCTATAGTTCAGGAATATGAAAAATAATCATTACTTCAGTATCTCTATTTTAGCATAAGTATTAACCTCTCTTTCTTGTATTATGGTAAACTCTCAACTTTTTTCACATGTAATGTTCAAAGAATGAGATAACTTTTACTTAGTTAAATATGATTTTGTGATATTAGGAGAACAAAGCAATGGATATCAATGGGAAGAAAAAGTATTTTAGAAAATGTAAAAAATACCTATATTTGAAATATTTATTGGTTTGCTAGATTAATTGTGCTCTTGAATATGTATTTTAAGAACTTTCTTTGTGGCATTGAAAGAAAACATAATTGAAGTGACAGAGTAAAATAGGAGATAATGGAAGAAGGAAAGACTAAATAACTCAAGTAAAAATATCTGAAAAAATTTATTGAGTCTCACCATTATGTAAAATTATATTATCACATAGTTTTAATAAGTTAACAATGGTTGCTTGTAAACATGCTTTACTTTATTTAAAATCCATGCCCTGTATAAGTCTGCGAGTTGTCAGGGGTTTGAATACCCTTTGGTAGAAACCCGCTTTTTCTTATTAATACATAGTAATTTATCACCACTAAGCATATGATCCCTCTGGAAAAAAACCTGATGCACACTGCTCTCTAGACTATAATTTCAATGTTCAAAATATTAATCTTTAATTAAATTATAGTTATTGTAGAAATATACATCCTTAATTAAATTATAGCATGCACATAAAGAAATGACTATGGCACTATTAAAACATATTTGAAAATGTCCTACTGAATTTTGAATGCTATGTGTCATCTCCAAAGTATGACTAACTGGGTTCAGAAATGACTAGAAAGTCAACTGAAAAATTACCCAAGTAAAACTGTTTGGCTCTTTAAAGAACTGTGCATTAAATTTTGGACAGTTTTTCTTATTAAATCTAAATATACTTCTTATAGTATATACAGTATTATGTTTCTAAATTAATTGCCATACTCCCATTTGTTAAAGAATCTCACTCCATGTGAAAAGCAAAGTCTCACTGGATATGAATTTTACACTGAGCTAGATCAATCCCAATACCAGTAAATGGATATTATTAAACAGCATGGGGTAGTGCAAACTGGGAAAGAAAACTTGTAGTGTGCTGCCTTTGAGCAGACCTGGCTTGCATGCTGTGACAGGGCAATTGTCGACATGCTTTTTCATGCCAATCTGCAGCTTTTTCAACTCTAGATGCTATGGCAACCAGGGTTTAACAGACTAAGCAGCTAACAAGCTTCCCTGATGGAATTGTCTGGTTGTGTGATTGCCTTGTCTTAGGGAAAATATCAAATAGAATGAAGACGCTTGTGGACATTTGTCAAACTGATTATAATTTAAACAGTTGAATCATAATTGTCTGTTGTGTACTTTACAGAGGTGAGATATGCTATTTTCCACGTTCCTTGCAGAGCACACCACTGCATTCCCGCATAGGCTGTCTCCCTTGAGAACAATGGGTCCTGTTGCTGTAGGTTTGGTGCAACATGGCAGTCCACATCTTACACCACATCATCTGGGGAAGAAAAGAGCGTGAATAGTTCTGAGTATCTTCTATTTGAAAAGCCTTGTGTTTGATTTGAACTGTATTTGTATGAAATACAATGAACACAAGTTGATGTGAAAAGATACTTCTCTTTTATAAAATGTTCGTGTTCACGGTAAGTTGTAAATCAAAATATGCAGGTGAATTAATTTGTTATTTATGATTGGGCATAATTTTAGTTCTTTGAGAATATTGATTTTTAAAATTTGCAACCACTTAAACATGTATTTGTGTCACCAATCATATGCATAATTTAAAACACTGAGGAAATAATCAAGCATCTCTGATGGAATGGTCTTGTTTTAACACTGCCTTGTCCTATTGAAAATAGAAGGTAGAAGATACTCTATTGCTTTAAATGATTAAAAGCTTACTAATACAATTTCAGTCTCTTTAAACAGTCAAAGGCATGTATTTTCAAGATCATTTGATACCAAATCTTCATTTCAAAAAGGATACATCTTTATAAAAATTAAAATGATTAGAACACATATTTCAAATGAAATGTGCATTATCAAAAACAAAATATAGGTTTCTAGTTTATAAGACAATCTCACTAATTATTTCATAGAACATTGTGAAATAGATTATTTTGTCCTTTAAAAAGGATCAATGTTATGTCCTGAGTATAAAAATTTTATATTTTCAGTAGGTTCTGAGCCCATTGAGATTTGTTCAGTATAAGTTGATGGTAAAAATTTTAGCACACTCATCTTGGGCATATCTCATGAACCATAGAATTCTGCTGTTTTTCTGTTTTGTTTTGTTTTAATTTAAAATTTGAAATACTTCAAATTGATACTTTTGGTTTCAGATCCCAAGACCTCCAGAAAAAGTAGGGCTCCTTCCTCCTCTTCCTTTCAGTAGAATGGGGAGCAATCCAAGTTGCCTTTTAAAATACCTGTGAAGTCACATATAATGACTTATGTCTACATCAGTGATGGGCAACCTTTTGAGCTTGGTGTGTCAAACTTCGCCAAAAAACTGAGCATAACTCGGGTAGTGTGTCACTTTGAGGAAAAAACTAACTCCAAGACTCTAGTCGCAAATGTTTCATCCTCAGGAGCATCAAATGTTTCATCCTCGGCATGCGGCTGCTAAGGCGGCCGCGTGTCAGAAATAGCTACGCGTGTCAGTGCTGACACGCGTGTCATAGGTTCGCCATCACTGGTCTAGATGATACAATTCCTAGAATGGGTATTTTGAGAGACCTATTTTTTTTTTCTTAAACAGAAAGATCTCAGAGTGAGAATACCTTTTTCTATGATGAGGAGTGCACACAAGAAGGATGAGGAATGAAATTTGGAACATTTTGCTCTCTTTATAAAGAACCTTCTCTACACTAAGTTGTAAGAAATATTTTTGCAGAGTTATAGTGTATCAAAATTAACAAGCTAAGAATTACATTAAAGATTTCTTTTACATGAACATTAATCATTTTTCACAAAAATAACTTTTATTCACTGGGCTAGCAGGTCTTCTTATCTATTTCTTTCTGAGTTTTAAAATTAGCCTCCATTACTAGTCACCTCTGTTCCTGTCACTTCCCTGTAGTCAGTTAGTGTTGCACTAGAGAGAGAACTCTGTTTTATTTCTCTGAGAAATATCACTTTTTTCCTATCCAACGGGAGCTTACTTGAGTCACATGCTAAATTAACATAATTTGAAATTAAGAATAATAATATATTTTCAGCAGAATGATAATTTTGACTACTTTTTTATTTTGAATATTAAGAATTCAGATTTGATAGATTTTAGTTTTGAATTCATTTAAACTCTTTTTTTATTCAATAGATTCAAACTTAGAGTCCAATATATAGCACCCACTGTGGAGTTTAAAGAACTATGCCTAAAAGCACCCTCTCATTTCTGCTCTTTTATTTTAATTTTCAAAACACTTTTTTATCCTTAAAGAACAAAAGTAAAATGAATGTAATAATAATAATAATAGTAGCAACCATAGTCATGTTAATGAAAATACCTAACATTTATTTAGTATTTACTATATTTCGGGTTTTCATGTACTTACTTTAATGTATTAACTCTTTTAATCCTCCCAGCAACCCTAAGAATATGGTGTTATTATTTCTGTTATATAGATGACGAAACTGAAGCAGAGAAGTTACCTAGTTCCTTGATGTCACACATCTAATAAATGTGAATCAGTATTATAACCCAGGTTATCTGTCTCCAGTATCAAAACTCTTAACTCTCAGAAGTCTTCCTTTGGGAATTCAAAAGCTGTACTCTAATCCTAGGTACTGATGAATATATTTTATTAGTTCCATTTATATTTGATGAAGATGGTGTTGGTTGTCTCCTGACATCATATAATTGTATGTTCTCAAAGCTTATACTTATGTATGACATTTTGCAGAGTTTTAAACAGAATGAGGGTTAGGAAATTAAATCCTAAAACTGTATCAATATAATTATATTTATGTATTGTGGAGAGATAGTACCATTTTTTAAGTACCCACTATGTTTTTGTTCTTGTGCTAGGTGCTTTAGTTATGCTCAAATCTAAATACTATGAAGAAGGTATGAGTATTCCAATTTTCATACAGGAAGACTGAGGCATGAGGAAGCTTTAATGCAAAACTAGTTAAGTAAATAGAAATGAGATTCCAATCAAAGTATATTTGAATATACTTCTTTCTACCAAGGTTTTTCTTATTACTAAGCCTAAAATATTTTATATTATAGAATTTAAGAAAATGAGAATTTAAATCTTTCCCAATCTTATTGGAAGGTAAAAGGTAAAAGACGCTATGCCATTAGTGACTTCAGAGAGGTAATACAGATTTATTCTTTTAAAAAGTTATTGAGAGTGTAAATAATCTTTTTCAGCAATTCAGCTTACATGATTTATCTTTACCCTGTAACAGAGATAACAATCTACACATAGCATATAAAAACAGCACTTTGTTTTATTACCAACTGATCTTGCTCTGGAGCCTAGGTTTTATTGATAGAAGAAAGAAATTTTTGTTTGTTAATTATAGATAGCTCATGTCTTCCAGTTTAAAACAATCCTCGTGGCTATAAATGTCCACATATTCTTTGATATTTCTCCCTTCAAAATGTGGAGCCTAAAATCTAATTAGTCAGAAAGTGTTTGACACTGTCCTGCACTACAGATTGAGAGGCATGGCAGATATACCTAATATAGAATCACAAATCCAAACAGGTAGCCAAAATGAGGAGACAAAGAAACGAACCACAAATAAAATAAAAGATAATTTTCCAGAAGCGATAAATGAAATGGAGATAAATTTATCTGATACAGAGTTCAGAATAATGATGGTAAAGATGCTTAACAGCATGAGAATGACATAGCACAAAAAAAGAACACGTTGGAAGGAATACACAGCAGATTAGGGGAAGCTGAGAATCTAATCAGTGAATTAGAAGACAGGATTGAAAAAAAATCACTCAATTAGAGAACCAAAAAAAACCAAAAACAATTAAAACAGAGGGCAGCTTAAGGGAGCTGTAGAACAGCGTGGAATGGAACAATATTTGAATAGCAGGTGTGCCAGAAGAGGCAGAAAGGGAGAGAGGGATAGAGAATATTATTGAAGAAATAATGGCAGAAAACTTCCCTAACCTGGTAAAGGAAAAGTCACCCAAGTTCAGGAGGCACAGAGAAACCCAAGCAAGAAGAACCCAAACAGGCCCATCCCCAGACACATAATAATTAAAATGCCAAAAATTAAAGACAAAGAGAGAATCTTAAAGGCAGCAAGAGAAAAGAAAACTGTTACCTACAAAGGAGTTCCCATAAGGCTGACACCTAATTTCTCATCAGAAACTCTACAGGACAGAAGGGAATGGCATGAAGTACTCAAGGTAATGGAAAGCAAGGATCTGAAACTAAGATTACTATAGCCAGCAAGGCTATCATTCAAAATAGATGGTCAAATAAAGAGCTCCCCAGACAAAAAAAGGCTAAAGGAGTACATCACCACCAAGCCAGCATTACAAGAAATGCTAAAGGGACTGCTGTAATAATAATAAGAAATAGAAAGAAAACTTAAGGCATACAGATAAAATGAGAATAAATAAGTACCTGTCAATAATAACCGTAAAGTAAATGGATTAAATGCTCCCACAAAAAGGCATAGGGTAGCTGAATGGGTAAGAAAACATGACCCAACTATATGCTGTTTACAAGAGACCTTCTTAGAACAAAAGACACACACAGGATGAGAGTGAAGGGATGGAAAATTTTTTTTCATCCAAATGGAAAAAAAAAAAAAAAAGCTGGAGTTGCAATACTTATATTTGACAAAATAGACTTCACAATGAAGGCCATCACAAGAGACAACAAAGGTCACTACATAATACTAAAGGGATCAATTCAACAAGAGGATATAACCCTGGTAAACATAAATGCACCCAATATGCCAGTGGGAGCATCTAAATATCTAAAAACACCTTCCAGAGGACTTTAAGGGAAAGACAACAATACATAGTAGGGGACTTTAACACACCACAGACTTCACTGGATAGATCTTCCAGACAAAAAAATTAACAAGGAAACAGTGACTCTAAAGGACACACTGGATCAGATAGATTTGACATTTATAGAACATTTCACCCCAAAGCTGAAGAATATACATTCTTCTCAAGTGCACATGGATCATTCACAAAGACAGACCACACATTAGGACACAAAACAAGTCTTTACAAGTTCAAGAAGATTGAAATCATGTCAGCATCTTCTCAGATCACAGTGCAATGAAATTAGAAATCAAGTACAGTAAAAACACCCCAAAACATTTGAACACCTGGAAGCAAAATAGCATGCTACTAAACAATGAAAGGGTTACCAATGAGATTTAAAAAAAAAGAAATAAAAAAAAACTCCTGGAAACAAACAAAAATGAACACAAAACAACCCAAAATCTCTGGGACACAGCAAAAGCAAAAGTCCTGAGAGGGAAGTTCATAGCACTACAGGCCTACCTCAAAAAACAAGAAAAATTAGCAATTAACTATTTAATTCTACAACTTAAAGAACTAGAAAGAGAAAAACAAGAAAAGCCCAAAGTAAGTAGAAGGAAGGAAATAATAAAGATTAGAGCAGAAATAAATGACATAGAGACTAAAACAAAAAACAAAAAAACAAAAGATCAATGAAACCAAGATCTGGTTCTTTGAAAAGATAAACAAGATTGATGAACCGTTAGCCAGACTCATCAAGAAACAGAGAGAGGACCTAAATAAATAAAATCAGAAACAAAAGTGGAGAAATAACATTGACACCACAGAAATACAAAGGAGAGTAAGAAAAAAATTATGAACAACTATACACTGAGTGGCCAGATTATTATGATCTCTGAACGCATAATAATCTGGCCACTCAGTGTATATACTATATAATGAAAGGTTAATATGAAAATTGTCCCCTCGACCAGGAGTTCGACCAGCAGGCAGGCCGGCCAACTGCCCATGTCCCCTCCCCCTGGCCAGGCTGGCCAGACCCTACCCATGCACGAATTTATGCACCGGGCCTCTAATATTTTATATATATATATATATATATATATATATATATATATATATATATACCCTGAGTGGCCAGATTATTATGTGTTCAGAGATCATAATAATCTGGCCACTCAGTGTATATCAACAAGCTGGAAAATGTGGGTGAAATGGACAAATTCCTAGAAAAATATAATCTTCCAAAATTGAGTTAGGAAGATTCAGAAAACCTGAATAGAGTAATGAAATAAAGCAGTAATAAAAAAAACCTCTCAGCAAATAAAAACCTGGGTCCTATGGCTTCACAGGGGAGTATTACCAAACATTCACAGTAGAACTATCACTTATACTCCTCAAACTATTCCAAATAATACAAGAGGAAGGACTACTTCCAAGCTTTTTATATGAGGCCAGCATTATCTTAATTCCAAAATCAGCTAAAGACACTACAAAGAAAGAGAATTACAGACCAATATGCCTGCTGAACATAGATGCTAAATCCTCAACAAAATACTAGCAAATCAGATCCAGCAATATATTAAAAATATCATATACCATGACCGACTGGGATTCATTCCAGGCATTCAAGGCTCATACAATATTTGCAAATTAATAAATGTGATACATAAACAAATTGAAAGACAAAAATCACATGATCATATCAATAGAAGCAAAAAAAGCATTCAACAAAATCCAACACCCATTTTTGATAAAAACTCTCAGCAAAATGGGAATAGTGGGAGCATATCTCAACATGATAATGGCCATATATGACAAACCTACAGCAAACGTCATACTCAATGGACAAAAACTAAAACCATCCCCTAAGAGCAGGAACAAGACAGAGATGTCCACTTTTATGACTCTTATTCAACCCTAGAGTCCCAGTGCACAAAATTTATGCACGGGGGCGGGGGGGGGGGTGTTCCTCAGCCCGGCCTGCACCCTCTTGCAATCCTGGACCACTGGATCCTAACTGCTCACCTGCTTGCCTGCCTGATCACCCCTAACCACTCTGCCTGCCTGCCTCATCACCCCCTAACTACTCGCCTGCTTACCTGATTGCCCCTAACTGCTAACCTACCTGCCTGATTGCCCCTAACTGCTAACCTGCCTGTCTCATTGCCCCTAACCACTTTCCTGCTTGCCTGATTGACCCTAACTGCTCACCTGCCTGCCTGCCTGCCTCATTGCCCCTAACCACTCTGCCTGCCTGCCTGATCGCCCTTAACCACCTCTGCTTCGGCCCCCGCCACTGCGGCTTCACTGGAAGGATGTCCAGAATGACATCTGGAAGGTTGTTTGGCTCTCCAGTCTAATTGGCATATTACACTCTTATTATTATAGATAGTACTGGAAGTCCTAGCCAGAGCAATCAGACAAGAGAGAAATAAATGTTATCCAAATTGGAAAGGAGGAAGTAAAACTCTCATTATTTGCAGATGACATGATACTGTACATAGAAAACCCTAAAGACTCCATAAAAAAAAAAAAACTACTAGATTTAATAAATGAATTTGACAATGTAGTAGGATACAAAATCAAAATCCAAGAAACTATGGCTTTTTTTACACCAATAATGAATTCTCAGAAAGAGAAGCTAAACAAATAATCCCATTTACCATTGTAACACACACAAAAAATATTAAGATAATTAGGAATAAACTTAACCAAGGAGGCAAAAGACCTGTGCTTGGAAAACTACAGGACATTGAAAACAAAAAGACAGAAGAAGATATAAACAAGTAGAAGAATATACCAAGTCGATGGATAGATAGAATCAAAATCATTAAAATGTCCATACTCCCCAAGACAATCTACAGATTCAATGCAATCTCTATTAAAATACCAACAGCATATTTCACAGATCTAGAACAAATACTCCAAAAATTTATATGGAATCAAAAAAGACCCTGAATAGCTACAGTAATCTTGAGAAAGAAGAACAAAGTTGGAGGATCATAATACCAGTTTTCCAGTTATACTACAAAGCCACCGTAATCAAAACAGCCTGGTACTGGCACGAGAACTGGCATATATATCAGTGGAACAGAACAGAGACCCCAGAAATCGACCAAAGCCATTACACTTAATATTTGACAAAGGAGGCAAGTACATACAATGGATTCAAGAGAGTCTCTTCAATAAATGTTATTGGGAAAATTGGACAGCTACATGCAAAAAATGAAACTAGATCACCAATTTACACGATACACAAGAATAAACTTAAAATGGATAAAATACTTAAATGTAAGTTGGGAAACCATAGAAATCTTAGAAGAAACCATAGGCAGCAAAATCTCAGACATCTCTCCTAGCAATATGTTTATGGATACATTTCCTAGGGCAAAGGAAACTAAGAAGAAAATAAACAAATGGGACTACATCAAAATAAAAAGCTTCTGCACAGCAAAAGAAACCATCAAAAAAAAAAAAAAAAAAAGAGGGAGCCCACTGCATGGGAGAACATATTTGGCAATGATACATCTGATAAAGGGTTAATATCCAAAATATGTAAGGAGCTCATACAACTCAACAAAAGGAAAACACACAATCCAATTAAAAAATGGGCAAAGGACCTAAATAGACACTTTTCCAAAGTGGACATAAAGAAGGCCAAGAGACATTAAAAAAATGCTCAAAGTCACTGATCATCAGAGAGATGCAAATTAAAATGACAATGAGGTATCACCTCATACCTGTCAGGATGGCTACTATAAAAAATCAACAAGTGCTGGTGAGGATGTGGAGAAAAGGGAATCCTAGTACACTGCTGGTGGGAATGCAAACTGATGCAGCCATTATGGAAAACAGTATGGAATATATACTAAGAAACCCCAAAGAAACACCAATCAGAAAGAATATATGCACCCCTACGTCCATAGCAGCACAATTTACTATAGCTAAGATCGGGAAACAGCCCAAGTGCCCATCAGTAGATGAGTAGATAAAAATGCTGTGGTACATTTATACAATGGAATACTATGCAGAAATA
Organism: Cnephaeus nilssonii; assembly: GCF_951640355.1. Lineage (NCBI taxonomy): Eukaryota > Metazoa > Chordata > Mammalia > Chiroptera > Vespertilionidae > Cnephaeus > Cnephaeus nilssonii. The sequence continues at coordinate 27,773,381 of NC_137075.1, read as the reverse complement.
AAAAGAAAAGAATCTCTTTTCCTTTGAGACAGTATGAAGGGACCCAGAGAGTATCATGCTAAATGAAATAAGTCAGTCAGAGAAAGGTAAGTATCACATGATCTCACTCTTATGTGGAATCTAATTAACAAAATAAACTGATGAATGGAGTGAATCCAGAGACATGGAAACATGGAACAGAGTTTAGAATCTTGGAGGGAAGGCAGCAGAAGGTGGGTGGGTGGGAGGTAATCAACCAAGGACCTTGTATACCTATATGCATAACCCATGGACACAGACAATAGGATGGTGAAGGCCTGGGAGAGAGGGTGTGGGGGGCGGGGGTAGGCTGGAGGGGGTCAATGGGGGAAAAAGGGTCATATGTAATACTTTTAACAATAAAGAAGTATTTAAACAAAATGACAACTGCCGGGGCTGACCAGTAGCCCCTGAACAACATTTGAGTGGATTACTTTGACATAACGTTTGCTGTGAAAGAGAGGCTAAGGGACAGCCTGGCTGAAGGAGCCTCAATTGCTTGCCTCATTAGGCTTTTATTGGAATTTTATCTTTAGATATAATCAATAAGGTGAGTAATCATGGAAGGACACATGTGTTTATATTGTACTCTAGGCAAGGGCATCCAGGGATTAAGTGTAAGGATTCCAGTAAACACCCAGGGGTCTGCAAATGCACAGACTTGTTTGGAAAGATCAAGGAATAATTAGGGGCACTGCCTTCGACACTCTCCTAAGTCTCCCCTAAGTCAGAATTCTTATAAACAGGGAAGGCAGCCTTCCTCACACTTCCCTTTTCTCAGAATGTCCTCCTTACAACTTTCCAACCAACTCTCTTGTGTTCCCCATTTCCCCCTTTTTTGTTTTGTTGAATGTAGAAGACAGAGGTAGGTGGTGAACTTTCTTTGGAAGGTCAGGGTCTGTGAATTGCATTTATTGCTGGAGTTCTGATTTTACAGACTATAAGAAAAACTAAAAGAGTGATGGTTAGTTATCTGGAATGTGTGGAGTGTGAGTACGCTCCAATAATTGCTCAGCCTCTGCCATCAGCTTCATCATTCCCCAGGTTATTCTGGGGGCCATCTGGGTCCAGGGAAAGCTCAACATTCAGGGCTGTGGAGTACCGAGGCCCAAATTCTTCATTTCTGGAGGAGGATTGGTCCTATGCCATGTCATGGTAAAGTTTAATCTGGCGAACTGGAATCTATAACGGCCCTGTGGAGGTAGAAATACATGCATATCCTCTCCCCATATTAATAATTCATTGGGTCCCATCCAGTTATTAGTATCTACATCTCTCCACAAGACTTGTGGTTTCTGAGATGGGGTTATTGAGGACTGAAAATGATCATTGAAATTAAAAAATTAAGGGTAAAGAGTGATTTAGGTAGTATTATAGCAGAGTCGTTGAGTCCCATATTCCTCCTTTTTATACTAGCATACCCTTCAGGGTAGCATGGGCACGTTCAACGATGGCCTGCCCTTGTGCATTATAAGGGATTCCCGTAGAATGGTGGATGGACCAAGTTCTGCAAAAGACAGCAAAGCCATGGATGCTATAAGCAGGCCCAATTTCAATTTTTATCTTGGTTAATATAGCTACAATTGGAAACAGGTCTTATTGAATTCATGTAAAGAAATGTATTGCCACTTATTAAGAATTACCAAAATATTGGAGGGACAGGCAGGGAGAGAAATATATAATTTACCAAATTGCTTTAAAAATGCTTCCTTAAATCCGAAAAACAAAAAGTTTAAGAATCAGCAATATTTGCTAATCACATGGAATCTTATCCTTTCTGCAAAACACAATATTTCAGATTAACAATTAGAGCTATAGATGAAAGCATAATGTAGTTATTATTATTTGACAAAGCTTCCCCTGTACTTTAAGCAGAAAATTTTCCTTCATGAGAAAAAAAACAAACACTTGAAGCATTGCAGGGCCTATTCAAATGATCTAAAGCCAATTCTAGGTCAAGATAAAGTTTCTTAAAATTCAAACCCTGGAAGAATTGTATTTTATAAAACTTTTGCTTCCTGGGTAGAAAAACAAGAAATATCTTTTTCCTATTAACAGACTAGAAAAAGACTACCCAAAATTAGGTTTATTTTCTAAGTTCATTTGTCCTTGGGTGTGGTCAGCAAATGACACTAATTGGATTTCTGCTATCAGTCTCCCTGAGTACATTGATATAAGCTATTTACTCCCTGTTTAGCGAGGCAAAATGCAAATCTTTTACTTTTAAGTGTCCTTGATTTAGGGAAGATAGGATTTACTAGATGGCTCCATATTGCTGTTTAACCATCTCAGTTTTGCTCTTCTACTTGTCCTGGCTTATTGCTGGCTTGTTTCACTTACATAACTTCATTTCGACATTTCTCTTCACAACATTCTACAACTTTCACAAACTTTCTACAACTTTCACAAATCTTTCTTCAGAAACCTTACAACTTTCAGAAATAACCAACTTTAGAATCCACTTTTTTTCCCCTTCAAAATGCATCCCCATGCCCTCATGCCTTCCATTACATCAAAACCATAATATCTTTCTAATTAGTTAGAATTCTTAACCCTTAGGAACCTTAATGTTTAGGTGACATGTAAGTAATTAACATCCCTCAAATTAGCAATACATTCACATTTTAAGACATATCCTGTATAATAAAAGCCTAATATGCAAATTGTCCCCTCCACTGGGAGTTCAACTGCTTGCTATGACATGCGCTGACCACCAGGGGGTGGTGCAGAACATGGCAGGCATCAGTGATGCAGCTCTGGCAGCGGGCAGCAGTGGAGGCACTGCTGGCTCTGATGGGCCTCGATTAGAGTGGAACCATGGCGGGATGGTGGAGCAGGTGAGTAGGAGGTGCCAAGCCTAGGCAGGTGCAAGTGGGGCCTGATTGCCCCACTGATCACCCTGCAGACAGCGACCAGTGGTGGTGGCAGGGGGCAGGGCCACTGCCTGGCTCCCAAGCACTGAGGGAGCCAGGAAGGGGCCAGATTGCCCCACCGATTGCCCTGCAGATGGCAATCAATGGCGGCGGCAGGGGGGTGGGGCCGCCACCCGTCTACCAGGCACTGAGGGAGCCAGGCAGGGGCCCGATGACTCAGGTGGAGGGGGATGTGCAGGGCTCCAGGAGCCCAGATGCTGCCCAGGGCCCAGAGGTCAGGTGGGACCTACCCTTCCACGCCAGACACTTGCGCTTTGATTGCCGGCCAGGCCTAGGGACCGCACCTGTGCACGAGTTCTGTGCACCAGGCCTCTAGTTTCAAATAAGATACAAGACTTATTCATTAACAGATTCAAATCCATCCTCCAGATTCTCCATATGAGGCAAACTCAGATTAATTAATATTTCAGTATTTTGTTTTTTCAAAATACCTAGATACTTAATAATTTTTACTATTTAATCCAGCAAACTCAAAAGTTTTAAGTTACCAAACACTTTGGAAAATTAGTTTAGGCATCTATAATTACCACTGAAAAAGCTTTATCATATACCCTTCATTTTAGTTATATTTATTTTGCCTTAACAACTTTGACATTTTAAAGCCAATTATGGTTACCCAAGGCATTTTCTTAGCAAATTTTGTAACAGAGATAACTCACTGGCCTTCAGTGGCTTTAAGGTTAAAGTACTATTTTTATTTCTATTTTTTAAATGTTTATTTATTTATTTACTTATTTACAAAAATGGGAGTGGCCCCCACACTGCTATTTCTGTAGCCTGCTGGAGGACACTTCTACAGGTCTAATCATCCTAGGAAAAACACTTGGGGGGTTTAAATGATTATTTCCCATATTTTTTCCTTCTGAGTAGACTAACAACATGAAATCTTACATATAAGAAGAGAGCTTAAAAACAGAAAAACCTAAGTAAATAAATGGGTACTTATAAAAGGATGGACTGGGCCATTAGCCTTAGAATCTTCAAACTAAGCCCCCCAAAGATAAGAAAGCAAACAAAGAACATCAGTAACCAAGTTACATTACAGACAGGACAAGGACTCTCACTAGCTAAGAGTTTCCAGTGGCTGATGCCATGAGAGGGAGAGCAGGAAGGGTTCCCAGGATAAAGAATTCTTGGCAGCTGCTGGGAAGTCCCTGCAATCCCTGCCACGTGTTCAGCCTGCCACAAGTAGCTGGGGCCTCTTGCAAAGTGAAATATGCCCCATCCTTACATAAATTAAACCAAACAGCAAAGACACATAAAACAACAATCAACAGAGACTCTTATATACGATATTTACAGGTGCGCATAACACACAGACAAGACGTAATAAATCAGAGTTCTTTTCATGGATCTTTCAGAAGATGTTTTACAGTGTCCGGGACTTACAGCCAGATGTGGCCCAGAGGGCTCACAGGTGGGGTCGCCAGTGAACACCCACAAACAGCCTGTTGTTCACAGATCTCATCATATTCTGCTCTCCATAGCAAATATTAACTGGCATCTAAAGTAATTTTAGCTAAAATCTGCCAGTCCCAAGGCATCAAATGGTAAAGCATTAAGGAGTCCTTTTGTAAATGGACCGTTAGCCCCATTTTCTCTTGTTGATGAGCCTTCCCACACGGGAGGTGGAGGATCAGGGCCTTAGGTATCACAGGCTTTACAGGCTCTACTTCAGGAGGAGGGGGCAGTGGTAAATCCTCCTGGCGCTCTGTAGGCTTTTGATCCTCACTATGAAGTGGGCATAGTGCAGCTTGAACAAGAGCCTACATAGTTAAAGATGACAAAGGCACTCGTTTTCCCTGAGCCTGATTTCTCTTTAAATTCCTGTCTACTTGTTCCCAGAGATCAACATCTAATGTTCCATCATCAGGGAACCAAGGATTATAAATTACTAGAGGCCCGGTGCATGAATTTCGTGAACGTGTGTGTGCGTGTGTGTGTGTGTGTGTGTGTGTGTGTGTGTGTGTGTGTCCCTTAGCCCCGCCTGTGACCTCTTGCAATCCGGGACCCCTCGGGTAGAGTCCCTAGGCTTGGCTGGCGATCAGGGCCTATTGGGGCTTTCCTTCCCCCAGCTGCCGGCAGCTGGCCCTGACCTCGCCACTGCCACTGCTTGCCATCTGTGCGGCACTGCCACAACCCCCACCACCAGTTGCCTCCCTCTGTGGTCGACAGTCATGGAGTGTGATTGCTTGGCTGGCCTGGGCCTCCCTCTGCAAGGTGATCGCTGGCCGGCCCCGCACACCTGCCAGGCATCGCCAGCCAGCGGCCTGGGCATCCCTCTGTGTGAGATCATAGGGCAATGGTGGGTCCCCCTGATCAATCACATCTCACCCACCTTGCCTGGCCTGGCACCAGTGCATGTCATAGCATGGTTGTTCGGAAGGTTACCATTTGCTTTTTTTAAAAAGTATATTTTTATTATTTCAGAGAGGAAGGGAGAAGGAGAGGGAGACAGAAACATCAATGATGAGAGAGAATCATCGATTGGCAACCTCTTCCACACCCCCTACTGGGGATTGAGTTCACAACCCTTGGCATGTGCCCTTGACTGGAATCGAACCTGGGACCTTTTAGTCTACAGGCTGACACTCTATCCACTGAGCCAAACCAGCTAGGGCAGCAGCTTTGCTTTTAATAACTTTTTAAGTAACAAAGAGATCTGTTACTTGGTGGACAGTTGCTGTTCTATTGTGAAACCTTAGCTGAAAAACAATTCCCTCTAACTTGGAAATCCCAAGCAGGCTCCAATGACTTGCTGCACAGTTACTTTCATTTACTTCCTCTTCATTTTCAAGGGTTCTGTTGGGTCTCATTGCATTCCTTGGTCCTCACACGGGGCACCACCTTGCCAGGGCTGAACGGCAGCCCCTGAACGACAGATGAATGGATTACTCCAACACACCGTTTGCTGTGAAAGAGAGGCTAAGGGACGGCCTGGCTGAAGGAGCTAGGCAGCCTCAATTGCCTGCCTCATTAGGCTTTTATTGGAATTTTTATCTTTAGATACAATCAGTAGGGTGAATAATCTTGGGAGGACACATGTGTTTACATTGTCCTCTAGTCAAGGGCATTCAGGGATTAAGCATAAGGATTCCAGTAAACACCCGGGGGTCTGCACATGCACAGACTTGTTTGGAAAGGTCAAGGACTAATTAGGGGCACTGCCTTCGACACTCCCCTGTCTCCCCTAAGTCGAAATTCCGATAAACAGGGAAGGTGGCCTTCCACACACTTCCCTTTTCTCAGAATGTCCTCCTTACAACTTTCCAACCAAGTCTCTTATGCTCCCCAACAAACGACAAGCAGAACAAAGCAAAACAAAACAAAAAACAAAATGTGAAGCCTAATTTCCCTCCCCTTTAATGTGGACTCACCTTCTGATTTGCTTCTGAAGAAAAAATATGGTGAAATTGACAATGTGTAACTTCTGGTTTAGGATGTAAAGGCATTGTAGTTTCTTATTTACTCTTTCTATGGTGTTACTCACTCTGGGGCAGCCAAGTGCCATGCCACGAGGACACTCAAAAAGCCCATATAGAGATCCACGTGGCAAGGAACGTAGGCCTCCAATGAATAGCTAGTGAGGAAGTGAGGCCACCAGCCATGTGAATGGACTTGGACGCAGACCCTCAAGCCCCAGTCTAGGATTCATGACAGAAGTCCCGGCTGACGTCTTGTTTGCAGTGTTATGTGAGACCAGAGCCAGAACCACCCAGATAAGCCATTGCTGAATTACTGCGCCATAGATGCTTTGAGATAATACATGTTTGTTGTTTTAAGCCACTAAGTTTTGGTGTAATTTGTTACACTGCAACACATAATTAAATCTTAGTTTCTGTAAGGTAACATTCAACTTTAAACTCAAACTCCCTGATAGGATTAGCCCTCCCCAAATTCCCCAGAGTCTCTCTTTCACCATCACCTTTCCAAGATGAAAGTTTTCCAGAGGAAAGTGATGCTGGAGTTGTATTGTACCATCTCCCTGGCCTGCTGCCTCTGTGGAGAAGACCTTAATTCTACCTGAATATTGTGTGGTTGTTTCTTTTATCCAGTGGAGTCCACTGAGGGACTGGTCCCATTTGAACAACATACTTGCACCTGCAGTCTCTGTCATGGCCCCAGTCCTCCTTTGCTCTAGTTGTATTTCCAGCAGTTGAGCATGTGGGAAACTGTGAATGTCCCTCCTACCAGGTATGGGCTCTGAGAAGACAGATGCTCCACCATCACAGACTGTCCTACCCTGCAACTTCTGAGGTGCACACTTTCATTGCCCTTTCTGTAGTGGAGTTTGCCTAAGATTCTTAAAGTTTTCCTAGGCTATATCCTGGTGATATAGCAATAAATTCTTTCACTGTTATTTTAATTTTTTTCTTTATTATACTTGTGAAAATTTAGAAATAGCCTAAATGCCCATACATAAGAAATAGTTGAACATGCTATGGTACCTTACACAATGGAATACTATGCATCTATACACAAGAATGTGAAAGATCTTTTCAGGATATATTGTTCTGTGAAAAAGCAAAGTTTGAAAAGTACCTATATGTAGTATGTGACCATTGAATCAAGAAGGAAGTATGAGAATATATATGAATCTGTTCATTGGTGGAAAAGAATAGGAAGGAAAAAACAGAAGCTAGAGAAATTGGTTATATTCAGGATGAGTGGAAAAGGGGTGGAAATAAGGAAGCAATAAGAACATGGTATAGGACTGAGGGAGATCAATACTTTTGTGAATATACATTTTTATAGCTCTTACTGTTAGAATCATGATATTATTTTACATGCTTCCCAAATAATAGACAAACAAACAAGGATGTGAGGAGAATCCAAAATGAAAATAGACAGTAACAAGTAAAATCTAATGGTATTATAAATGAATAAAATAATCACACTGATGAGGGTGAGGATAAAAGAACTAACAAAAATAGCTTTAGAAAGCAGTATTTTGACTAAACCTAGTAAGTATGAAGACAAACGAAACAAACAAACAAAAAACTCCCATGATATTTCCACAAATGCTAGACTCTATTTATTAAATTTGCTTCTAAATTAGTAGGGTGTAAGTTAGTAATTCTGAACTATTTTGTTTGTACTAGGTTTGAACAAATAAGCAAATATATTGTTAAGAAAGAGAGCCATGTTTCTCACTGTCAGAGAAAGAGGTTATACATAAAATGAACTCTGTCAGGTTAAATTACAATAAAAGGTATCAGTATAAATGAATAGTTTTTAATATCTATACAGCTGCAATGTAATGTCTTTGGAGAAGGTATGTGCTGACTTGATTGGAGGTGTAAAGGAAAAAAAAATCTCAAAGTGAAAGGACCAGTGTGGATGCCTACAAGACTCTGAGAAGCACTACAAGAAAAACTCCTTTGGGACGGGTATAGGATGAGGATCCACAAGCGAGTCATTGACTTGCACAGCCCTTCTAAGATTGTTAAACAGATTACTTCCATCAGTATTGAGCCAGGAGTCAAGATTGAAGTCACCATTGAAGATGCTTAAATCAATCTTTTTAATAAATTGACTATCAGTTGTTAAAAAAAAATGGATAGCCTGGCTGGTGTTGCTCAGTGGTTGAGCATCGACCTATGAACCAGGAGGTCATGGTTCAATTCCCGGTCAGGACACATGTCTGAATTGCTGGATGGATCCCCAGTGTGGGTCGTGCAGGAGGCAGCTGATCAATGATTCTCTCTCATCATTGATGTTTCTATCTCTCTCTCCCTCTCCCTTCCTCTCTGAAATCAATTAAAAATATATTTTGAAAAAGGATAGATAGAGAAATAAATAGACGTGTGTATTTTTGTGTTATTATACCTATATCTATTTGCCAGCTCTGTTCTCTGTGAGGGCTAGAAACGATGACATCTCCATAGCAATGAGCACACTTAGCAATTTTCCAATGAAAGGAATCAGCTCAGGGCTCTTTGGAGAAATGGCTGATATCAAGAAGGACCCTGGCAGGGAAAATACATGAAACTGGAACATGTTAAGGTAACAGAAGTATAAAAGTACTCACAAAATAACAAGCACCTGTTTAAACTTGTTTTTTTGTGTGTTTTTTGTTTTGTTTTGAGGTGCTTCTGTTATTTTTTGAGTACTTTTATAAAACACAAAAAAACAAGTTTAAACAGCTTCCAATGGCCAAAGTTGTACCAATTAGTTCAAATAGTGGTAGATTTGAACTATAAACCTTTAGATTATAATAGTTATCAATGACTCGATACAGGTATGACTGTATAAATGGAAAAGTACTCTCCTTTAAATCTACAAGGAATAAGGAAAATAGAAAATCACCATTAAACAAACACAATTGAAATATTTGTTGTATCTATCCATATGTATAAATATTCAAATTATCATTGGATGCTAAAATTAATGGATAATGAGAAATAGAATATTTATATTGTTTTAAAGTATTTCCTCACAAAATACGTATTAACTACAAATGAACAATCTTAACATCCCAAAGGAGAAGCCTGGCAGACACCATTTAGCCATATGATCAAAGTTAACAGTATCACTAATCTACCTACACTAATAAAAGAGAAATATGCAAATTGACCATACCTCCGTGACACCCACCTGCCAATCTGGCGTGACTATGCAAATTAACCCAACAAAGTTGGGTTAATTTGCATAGTCAGGCGCAGAGCGAAGACTGAAGGCTCTGGCCTGAGTGAAGACTGAAGACGACTGAAGACTGAAGAGGCTTGGTTTCTCCACAGAGGCCAGAGCGAAGGCCCGGGTCCCGGGTGCCAGAAGAAAACTGGTGCTGGCAGCCAGGAGAAGGAAGGCCTATTGCACGAATCTTCGTGCAACGGGCCTCTAGTATATATATAAAAGCCAGCAACCTTAACGACCAGAACACCATGGCCCTCTCCCAGGCTGGCGCTGCTCCCCAGGGAGCAGTTAGGGGCGCCCCTAAGCAACACGATTGGGTGCGAGTTTGATGGGGGAAAGTTGAAGAAATACAGGGGAAGGTCTTAAGGGTCTGTGGGGTTGGGGTGGTCGGCCCTGAGTAGGTTTGGAGTGTGCTGGGGAAGGAAGAGGAAGATCCGATTGGAAAACGGCTCAGCACAGTCCCTTTCTCATTGCGAACCAGGATGGCGCCAGCCGTGGACTGAATGGGCAGTTGTTTCCTGAGTGCGCTTGGGACCGACATGTTCGTGGCAGCGGCAGTACTCCTGAAACTGCACTGATTCCAAATAGTAAACAGCTATCAACGTCAAAGAACAGAAAAATCCTCTCCAACTAGAGCAGGCGTCCTCAAACTACGGCCCGCGGGCCACATGCGGGTGTTTTTGCCATTTTGTTTTTTTACTTCAAAATAAGATATGTGCAGTGTGCATAGGAATTTGTTCATAGTTTTTTTTAAACTATAGTTCGGCCCTCCAACGGTCTGAGGGACAGTGAACTGGCCCCCTGTTTAAAAAGTCTGAGGACCCCTGATAGAGGCTCTGGACTTGCAACGTGACTGAAGGAAACACCATTTAAGGAGGAGCTAGAAAAACCGCAAGTATGCGACCAGAGGATGGTGGGATTGTGGAGGATGCCTGAGACCCTACAGCTAGAATGTGAGCCTATTATTGCGCATGTACATAGTCAATCCTATAGCATGTACATAGTCAACCCTATAGTCCTCAGTCTCTCAGTATTTGGAGGTGACTTCTGGTGGGAAATTATTTGGATTGAGGTTTTCTGTTCCCTTGTGGGGAGGAAGATCAGAATTAAAGGTTTCCTTTGTTACCTTGGTTTGAAGCGGAGGACAAGAGCCACGAGTACGACCAGCTCTACCAGGAGTACACACGCACCTCCCAGGAAGTGCAGATGAAGCACACTGCAATCGAAGCCTTCAGTGAAACCATCAAGATCTTCGAAGAGCAGGGCCAGACTCAAGAGAAGTGCAGCCAGGAGTATCTGGAGCGCTTCTGGCATGAGGGCAATGAAAACGAGATGCAGAAGATTCTGCTGAACTCAGAACGGCTCAAGCCTCACATCGCCCAGATCCACGAGAGCCACATGAAGCTGGAACAGGAGCTGTGGACACAGGCCTTGGACAATCGGGAGATCGATAAGCGCATGAACAGCCTGAAGCCAGACCTCATGCAGCTGCGCAGGAGCCGAGACCAGTACCTGGTATGGCTCACCCAGAAAGGCGCCTGGCAGAAGAAAATGAACGAGTGGTTGGGCATAAAAAATGAGCCTGAAGGCCAGTATGCACTGATGGAGGATGAGGATGACCTCCCCCACCATGAGGAAAGAACCTGGTATGTGGGCAAGATCAACCGAATGCAGGCTGAGGAAATGCTGACTGGCAAGTGGGATGGTACCTTTCTCATCCGTGAGAGCAGCCAGCAGGGCTGCTATTGTGGTGGTGGACAGCGATACCAAGCACTGTGTCATCTACCCCACGGACACTGGCTTGGGTTTTGCAGAGCCCTACAACCTGTAGGGTCTCTGAAGGAGCTGCTGCTGCATTACCAGCACACCTCCCTCGTGCAACACAACGATGCACTTACCATCACACTGGCATATCCCATGTGAGCCTGCCCCCCTTCGCCCCCCACAGCCAGCTGACTCATACAGAGAAGGACTCCATCTTTCTGTCTGTCCGTCTCTCTTCTTTGTGAATCTTTCTCTGTCTCAATCTGTCTCTTGCTTTCTCTGAGTCTTTCTCTTCCTGTCACCCTTTCTATCCCCATTTCTGTCCTCTCTGTCTCTCTTAGTCTCTGTACCTCTAAGTCTCTGTTACAGGAGCATACCTCTTCCACCCCATGCCCCCTTTCCCCATGGGCACTGCCCTCCCCTGGCTCTGACTGCCCCTACCAGTTCCTACAGTTCCCCCAAGCTCCCCCTGCCTGTACCTGCCATGTTTACAAAGGCCCCTGGGGTGCTCAGCCCCAGCCTGGTGCCCTGATTTTTAAAACATAGACCTGGGGTCAGGGCAGGAAGAAGGCAGGAAGGAACTTTGCTGGGCCACTTCCAAGACCCTCAGCTGTGACATTTGGGGCCGGGTGAGTCCCACCCCACAGACCCAACTTCCCCTCCAAACCATGAAGTGAAACCCGCACCGGTTATCCCCACAGGGAGCTGCTGCTCAGAAGCCCTCCTTCCCCAAAAGCAAAATTATTAAAAACTAAAAGCCCAGTGCACAAAATTCATGCATGGAGGGGGTCCCCTCAGCCCAGCCTGTACCCTCTCCAATCTGGGACCCTTAAGGGGATGTCTGACTGCCGGTTTAGGCCCGATTCCAGGGATCAGGCCTAAACCGGCAGTCGGACACCCCTCTCACAATCCGAGATCACTGACTCCTAACTGCTCACCTGCGTGCTCGTCTGATCACCCCTAATTGCCACCCCTGCCAGCCTGATCACCCCTAACCACCTCTTCCTGCTGGCCTGATCGCCCCTAACTGCCCCCCCTGCCAGCCTGGTTGCCCCTCATTGCCCCCTCCCCCTCTGCCCCGCTATCCTGGTTGCCCCACGCAGCCTGCTGTTCAGTTGTTTGGTCGTCCCTCACTAACCCCCCTGCTGGCCTTGTCACCCCACGCAGCCTGCTGTTCAGTAGTTACTGTGAGGGTGTCCTGACCAATTTGCATATTACCCTTTTATTAGTATAGATAATATCAAGAATTGGGCTCTATCTGACCCCAGGCTTCTCAGGAGCCGAGGCTGCTGCAGGTACTGCTGGGCCAGCTGAGATGCACGGCTGCCCACAGCACCTCCGCTACATGCAGTTTCCAGGCTTCTCCTTGACCATGTTGGGTTCTGATTTTGTTTCCTTGACTGTAAACCTATTTTATCCTCTTTCGGGACAAGAACCCTGGTTTTCTATGCTGCCATGGACCCCCCTCCTGCCTGCCCAGCTAGGCTGGCAGGTGGGTTTTGTATGGTATGTTGATACTGATGTGGATATAAAACATTGAACTAAAAAAAAAAAGAAAAATGAGATAGTGACGAATAAGAAACCTTGGAGACAGTGAAGGGCAGTTTGTCTAGACTGTTGAGAGCTAAGAATTAGAGTTTAATTGGGATAGAAATCCTGCTAATAGCACCTGATGCCTGAAATCTGAGCACTCTACTTTTAGGTTTTCTAGTTCAAATTTTTGGAGACTGCCTATTAAAACATTCCTGGTTTAGGTTTGTATAGAAACCCATAAGTATTAAGTATTTGCTGTGTTTACCATGCTCAGCTCTCTGTAAGGAACATGGAATAATGTTAAATGCCTCATGTTCTCAAGAAGCTTGACTTTTAAAATAAAAAATAAAGAAGAAATATAAATATTAAAAATAAAAAAAAAAGAAGCTTGAGTTTTAGGGGCAAAATCAGGCAGCCAGGAGAGCGGTTAGGAGTGATCAGGCAGGCAGGTGAGCAGTTAGGAGCCAGTGATCCTGGATTGCAAGAGGGATGTCTGACTGCCAGGTTAGGCCCGATCTGTGGGATTGGGCCTAAACCGGCAGTCAGACATCCCCTGAAAGGTCCTGGATTGTGAGAGGGTGCAGGCCAGGCTGAGGGACACCCTCCCCATGCACGAATTTTGTGCACCGGGTCTCTAGTAAGATATAATACCATCATATACCCCAGGAAAGAATACCACTTCTCTCTCTCTCTCTCTCTCTCTCTCTCTCTCTTTTTTTGGCCAAAAAAGTGCAACATCAATCTAATTATGAGAAAGCATCATATAAAAAATTGAAGGACTTTCTAAAAAATAACTGGCATGTGTACTTCAAAAGTGTCAAGAACATGAAACACTGAGGAAGTGCCATAGACTGAAGGACCCAAAAAGACATGTAACTAAATGCAACGTTGGACCTTGAATTGTATCTGAAACCAGGAAAAAGGATATTAGTGGAAAAACTAATACCCTTTTAATAATGATGGTGTCATTGTCAATTTATTGGTTTTAATACTTAAACTATGGTCATATAAGATGTTAGCATTCTGGGAAGCTAGGTGAAAGGTATACAAGAATTCTTTGTACTATTTGTGTAACTCTTTCACAAGTGTACATTTATATTTTAAGAAAATGTTTAATAAACTTGGCAAAAGTCAAACCCTAGTGAATTTGCCTCAGCTAAGGTACTCTAGTGTTCTGGTCAAATTGAAATAAATACTCTGTGACTCAACTAATTCTCTCTTTCTCTCTCTCTCTCTCTCTCTCTCTCTCTCTCTCTCTCTCTCTCTCTCCCTCTCCCTTTCTCACCACTCTTGGGTCCCCCACTCTCAGAGGAACGGGAGAATGGCAAGAAAATATGTTCATGATTGGATTTATGCCTTTTCCTTCCTTCTTTCTTTCTTGACTTCCTTCCCTAGAGATGGAGCACCTTTTAAAATATATATATTTTTATTGATTTCAGAGAGAAAGGGAGAGGGAGAGAGAGAGATAGAAACATCAATGATGAGAGAGAATCATTGATCGGCTGCCTCCTGCACCCCCACCACTGGGGATTGAGCCTACAACCTGGGCATGTGCCCTGACCAGGAATTGAACTATGACCTCCTGATTTAGAGGTCAATGCCCAATCCCTGAGTCTTCCAGGCTGGAGGGCCTTTTTATTTCTCCGTCTGACACAAATTGCCTTCTTCCTGATGTGCCATTTACTTTATCCATTACTGAGACAAAGGAGCAAAAGTGTTGCAGAGAAAGAAATTCATATGTGAGTAACTATTAGGATACCCAAGAGATATTTAAAAAATACGTCTGTCATATTATAGGCTACTCTGTACATTTTAATACTTGATCATCCTCCAAGTCAGTTTCTTGACGCTAAACTTTAGATACCTAGTTACATTGCGATGTCCTTGAGGGCCAGGTTGATGTCTTATACATTATTTGTATCTTCATAGCATTAGTGCATATTTTGTTTTTTTTGAAGTAGATTAATCACAAATCACTTCGAGTATAGTATTAAAGCTGTGAGGAGGAAAGATCTATGAAGAGCAAAGTCCATGATTCTCCCTTCTGCTTGTTTTTGAAAAGTTTGTTAATCCTAGGAAAAAGTTTGCTTATAGTCCATAATAAGTTCACTGCTTTGCGTTTCTGTACCATAACTGGTCTCAGCTATAGAAAAGCATCAGACATACTCTCTACTCAAAGATCATACATATTATAAATAACTTAAGGCTCTTCTATGGGAAGATAAAATATGTTGTAATTTGAGGGTATGTGGTTTGAAAAGCTATTCATGACCTGAATCTTCATACTTCAAAAAAATTCTTAAAGGAAACACTGTTTATATCAAAAGAATCCCTGTTCCATCCTCTGAAATGTGAGCAATTATAAAAAGTTTAAATCTAAGATGTAATCAAAAGATGAATGTAGGCAAATAGAGTAATATATGAAGATTTAAAATACCAGAATATTAGAGTTTGTTGAGAATTAGTGCTGTAGTTAAATATATAAGCATTTTGACAGGCACAAAAAAGAGAAAATTCAGAAAATTTTGTTTACTTTGAAAATATAACGATTTAATATTCTAATTTTCATGTGTACCTAACCATAACTTTTATATAATTTGTGTGTGTGTGTGTGTGCCGAGATGCTAAGAATAGACTTGTTTTTTAAAACAAGATTATACTTTTAAATCTTATTGAAAAATCTATATTCATACTAAAAAATGATAATAAGATTAAATTCATTGGAAAAAAGAGGATATCTCATCTCAAAGGTATCTGTTGCTTCTAAAAGCACTCTTGAGTTATTGATATCTTTTATAGAAAAATTTCTGTCCTTTTTTCAAAATGACATCAGAGTTGGGCAATAGTGATTTAAAAATTTTTCCTATTTTGGATTAACAGATTAGTATAAAAATAAAACATTTATTTTTTTGATCCCATAGTATAGTGAATAGTTGCAATTTAGATATTTAATACATCTTAAAAGATAAAACAATTATTAAATTATTGTGAAATTCTTTTGTCCAATTATGGGTAGCTATGCTTGCAAATTACAACATATTTTGGCATTACTGGGTATTGTTCATGTATAAGAATAACAATGTCAAACCCAGAACCATTAGAAGTGCTCCTTTAACTGAGATTCACAGTTCCTCTATCTTTTATCTCTGGTAAGCCAATTGAATGTTCTTTGAATATTTTTATTGTTAAATTTGCAATAGGAACATAAACATTTTTAAATATTTTTACTCATAATTAAGTCATTGTTACCATGTTGAAGTAACAATGCAGAGTACAGTTAAGATTAAATTAAAAGGGAAAATGTTTGGGTAGGAGCAGAGTCTGAAATAGAATAAATTATTTACATATTCCTAGCACACAAAAAAGTGTACCTTGTTTCAGTTGATCAAGGAGTTTATACTTAAGATGGAAACAGATAATGAAAAGATAACATTGTTTGTATAACATGAGGATGAATAATGATAGCTAACATATACTAAGGGCTTACTATGTGCCAGACACAATGTTATGCCCATTTCATACATTTTATTATCTAATATATTTTACATAGTAATAATATAAATTGAAAGCTGGTCTCAATGAATTCTCTGAAAAACTCATTTGTTTCATGAATTTTTTTTTACTGTTAATATAAGCAGTCATGAGTATATATTTTCAATATAATTCTTTTATATGGTGATTTGTTTGTTTTTAGTATCCACTCAGCATTTGAAAATTAGGTTTTGATCTTCAATGAATCTGTTCAAGATTGAATTAATCCTTGTATTCTAAAAATTATTTTTCTAAAATAATAACATCAGCATAAGCATTTATGATTGGAATGTCTATTTTTACCATTTAAAAATAAATGAAACAATATGTTGGATTTACTATTAGATCAAAGTTTAAAAAAAAAGTCCATGAAGTCACATGTTCAATGTAAATAAGTCCCTAAAATGAGCTCTACCCAGTTTATAAAAAAAAAAAAAAAATCAACCAAAGTTTCAAGGGTAAATCAGAAATAACACCATCAATATCTTCATTTTTGATAATAGCAACAAAGGTTGTATGCTTTACATTCCTGAAGCCTCTTTATTTTCAAAAGTTTTAGTCATCATGCCTCAAATTTTATGCTACCTTTAATTATGATTTTATACTTTCTCTTGGTTGTTATTATACTATATAGTTTGTTATCCTATCTAATAATAGACAAATATGCAAATTGATCATACCTCCGACACACCCACAAGCCACGCCCACAAGCCATGCCCACCATCCAATCAGAGCGAGCATGCAAATTAACCCAAACCAAGATGGCTACAGCCACAGAGAGCAAGGTTTCCTAGGTAACAGAGGAAGCCAAGCTTTCTGCCTGCCCTTGCCAGGCCTAAGCCTCCACTCAAGCTACAAAGTTTCAATTATAGAAGGTAAACAAATTCAAACAAATGGCGGCAGAATGGAGCTTGAGAGAGCAGGCCAGGGTTGCCGCCAGCAACAGGGGAAGCAAAGCTTTCTGCACACCCTGGCCAGGCCCACCCACTTAAGGCAACAAAGTTTCAATTATAACCCCAACACAAATGGCTACTGGCCTCGGAGGGAGCCCCAGGCTTGGGTCTGCTCCAGGCTACAAAGTTTCAATTGTAGAAGGAAAATAAATTCCAGATACCAGGGCCTCCGCTTGGGTTGCCAGAGGGTGTAGCCAGCCTGCAAACCACCACAGGCCCCTCGCTCAGGCCACCCCACACCCCAAGGGAACCCCACCCTGATCAGGGACACCCTTCAGGGCAAACCAGCTGGCCCCCACCCCTGTACCAGGCCTCTATCCTATCTAATAAAAGAGTAATATGCAGATTGATCATCACTGCAACACATAATATAGCTGCCCCCATGTGGTCAAAGATCCTGCCCCCATGTGGACACAAGATGGCCACCACAAGATGGCCAGCAGGAGAGGGCAGTTCGGAGGCACCGGCCTGCAAGGGAGGGCAGTTGAGAAGGACCAGGCCTGCAAGGGAGGGCAGTTGGAGGTGATCAACCCTGCAGGAAAGGGCAGTTAGGGGTGACCAGGCTGGGAGAGGAGGGAAGTTGGGGGCAAACAGGCTGGCAGCAGAGTGGTTAGGGGGTGATCAGGCTGGCAGGCAGAAGCGGTTAGGGGCAATCAGGAAGGCAGGCAGGCAAGCAGTTGGGAGCCAGCATTCCTGGATTGTGAGAGGGATGTCTGACTGCCCGTTTAGGCTTGATCCCACCAGGATCGGGCCTAAACGGGCAGTCGGACATCCCTCCAGGAGTCCCAGATTGGAGAGGGTACAGGCTGGGCTGAGGGACAACCCCCCTCCATGCACGAATTTCGTGCACCGGGCCTCTAGTATACTATATAAATTTATATACCATGGTAAGAAACAATGATTGGTTTTAATTTTCAAGTTATTCTGTGGTAAAATATGCAATTGACCAATTTATAATCTGTAGTTTTGTGATATTACAGATATCAAAATTCTCCTTTCAAATATGATTATTTCCCTGTTCATCTACTCAACTAAATGTTTTATTTCTTAATTAGTTTGAGTGTTAACAAAACTGTTGTACTGAGTTACACAGATTTCTGATTTACTCTAATAAAGAATACACTACTAGGTAGGAAATGAAGCCAAACATGTTAAATATAATAACAACTTGTATTTGAGTTCTTATGGCAGGCACTAGTCAAAAACTTTATATGGATTTTATCAGTTAAATCCAATCTTCTTTAGTATTTAATTTAACCATAATAATTCCAATTTTATAAATAAGTAAAGAGGTCAAGCAATTTTCCCCAGGTTGCATATGTAAAAATTGCTAGAGCAGGGTTAAAATCCAAGTATTCTAGCTCAAGTGCAGGCTGAAATATTAACACCTTATTGCTTATATACAAGATTAAAGTCATTCTAGGGCTCAGATGAGATTATCTACAGAAAGTCTCAGGGCAACTTAAAGCTGTGGGTAGATTCTAACAGCTTAGTCATTTATTTCTAACAAGTTGCAGTCATACCAAATAGAGACACTCTTTCCATCAGTAGATGACAGCTTTAGGGTGGGTATTGAAATGGCAGATTCAGTGAAAGGGGTCTGGGGTTCACTAGGCAGAGTGACAACTGGCAAACCCTAGAGCTGCAGGATCATGTTGCCTTTGGTGTACAGGATACCCCCGAAGTCAAAATAGTTCCCATTCTTCCTCCCAGTTGGATCTGCCTGCTTTGGACTAGACCCTTCAAAGCAATGGGAAACCTCAGGAGGACAATTCAAATATGCTAATTGTAGACCAATTTTGTAGAAATATTATGGCATCTAGAGCTGTTTTCAGAATATATAACATCATGGGAGTATGTCCTTTAATTTCTTGGGTCATATTTTGCTCTTCTGGGTTTCTCTCTTGAAACCAGTTGATGTGTATCTGAATGATACAAACAACTTCAAAATGTAATTTTTTTACTATAGTAATTGATACAATGTAGGTGTGTGTGAGAGATGTTAGCAAAGAAAACTCAGCAGCAAGTGTTTAGGTTTAGGGACTCAGCGACATGATAAATATCCATTGAAGCTCTTAATCATATTCTTAAAAATCTACAGTAGAATCCTGCAGTGGGGTAGTCTAATCTCCAGGCACTGGATCCAGGTTTAATTTAATTCATGTTAATTGCCCAGCAGGCCAAATGTCTTATCTCTTTTGAGATTAGGATGAGAGTGTTTGCATTTGGATAAATATAGAGGGTACTAATGGAGCACAGCCATTGATGTGAAGAATGTGGAAACCTAAGCAAGATCTAATCGAGAAAGAGATATTACAAACACACTTCAAAGATTGCATGCTGGAGTGTCTAATGTCTTTGAGAAATATATATATTTTTATTGATTTCAGAGAGAGGAAGGGAGAGGGAGAGAGAGATAGAAACAATAAGGAGAGAGAATCATTGCTCAGCTGCCTTCTGAATGTCCCCCACTGGGGATTGAGCCTGCAACCTGGGCATGTGCCCTGACTGGGAATCGAACCATGACCTCTTGGTTCATAGGCTCAACCATTAAGCCACATCGGCCGGGCATAAATATCTTAAAGCCCAGTAATAAAAGATGATTGAAAGTCTTAGGTTGATTCCTTTTTTGTGAAAACTGGAGCTTGTCAAATTCCACCCTACTCTGTGGCACTCACCCAAAGTAAGTAAGATTTGTTGTTGTTGTTGTTCCTACACGTGTAAATTCATTACCATTGTCATTAAATACATTCTTGCTAAAACTTGGGAAGGTGGACTTGTACTCTGAGACAGATTAAAAATTATTGAATTTCATGACATTTTAAAATTACAACTTTATCCTGTTAATCTCTTATTACCAAAGTTATTTATAATTTTTACTCAGTTATGTTGTATAAAACCTGTTATATTCAATACTTGTGAATAATAAACACGTTAGCCAAGGCAACAGTGAATACTTGTACATATATAATAATTTAAAAAAGATTCTTATTAGTTTGAAAACATATGAAGATAAAAGGAGAGAAGTGTGTAATAGTAACTTCATTTTGATTTTCATTGTAGATATCAGTCAGTTTCATATTATTAATATAAATTATTTAAAGACTATCCTAAGTTTGGTAAATGATATGTACATCCTATGTAATAAAAGGGTAATATGCAAATTGACCCTAATGGCAGAAAGACCAGAACGACCACTTGGCCAGTCGCTATGAGGCACACTGACCACCTCTTGGTCCCTTTCCCCTGGCCAAGCAGACTCTGATTGCCCGATGGTGAAAGGGAAACTGGGGGTGGGTGGCAGGGGATGCGGGTGGCACCAGGCCAAGGCCCCTGCCCTGCCAGTCGCCCCACACACAGAGGGCAACCCGCAGTGGGGGTGGGGCTGGTGAGCAGGCAGGAATGGCTGTGGGAAGCCGGGGAAGATGGCCCTGATTGCAGGCCAGGCCTAGGGACCGTACCCGTGCATAAATTTCATTCACTGGGCCTCTAGTATATAATAAGGGTTTTTCAATAGAAAGTTTTATACTTCTCAGTTTTTTGCAAGTGGCTGATTTTCTAAGTCAGAGTCAAGTGGATTATTATTATTACTAGAGGCCTGGTGCACGGAATTCGTGCACGGGGGTGGTGGTGTCCCTCAGCCCAGCCTGCACCCTCTCCAATCTGAGACCCTTCAAGGGATGTCTGACTGCCCATTTAGTCCCAATCCCGGTAGGATAGGGCCTAAACGGGCAGTTGGGCATGCCTCTCACAATGCAGGACTGCTGGCTCCCAACTGCTCACCTGCCTGCCTTCCTGATTGCCCCTAACCGCTTCTGCCTGCCAGCCTGATCACCCCTAACCACTCCCCTGCCAGCCTTATTGATGTCTAGCCGCTCCCCTGCCATCCTGGTCACCCCTAACTGCCCTCCCCTGCAGGCCTGGTCGCTCCCAACTTTCCTCCTCTGCTGGCCTGGTCACCCTTAACTGCTCTCCCCTGTAGGCTTGATCGCCCCCCAACTCCCCTCCCTTGCAGGCCTGGTCGCCCCCAACTGCCCTCCCCTGCTGGCCTGACTGCCCACAAATGCCCTCCCCTGCTGGCCATCTTGTGGTGGCCATCTTGTGTCCACATGGGGGCTGCCATCTTTGACCACATGGGGGCAGCCATCTTGTGTGTTGGAGTGATGGTCAATTTGCATATACTCTTTTATTATATAGGATTATTTAAAATAATAGTTTATTGATTTTTCAAGAGAGAGTAAGGGAGAGGGAGAGAGAGAAACATTCATGAGAGCACTACATCCATGGACTACCTCCTGCAGGCTCCCTACTGGGGATTCAGCCCACAACCTGGGCATGTATCCTTGACTGGGAGTCGAACTGGCAACCTCCTGGTACATAGGATGAGGCCCAACCAACTGAGCCACACTATCCAGGGCTCAAGTAGATTATTTTTGAGAACTGGTCTCTATATAAACACTGAGAAGAGCTTGAAATTTAAAATGCAAATAAGAACTAGCTAATGTAGGATTGAAATAGTTAATCTCAATTGAATCAGACCAAGTCAATCAATCAGTCAGTTAACAAACACCTGTACATTCTGTGTTCCAGGTACTGTGTATGAAGATAGGAATGGAACAATCTGTGAGAGACAGGATTCCTACCTGTGGAGCTGGCCGTATAGACTCGTCTGGCTATTTGATCTATTTTACCACATATATTCCTTTAGTAGGGGTAAAATAAGGATTTATATGTCTTACACAGCTGTCTAATAAATAGCATGCATTGTATACTGAAAAAGTATTTGAGACTTAGAATTACACTTTTCTTTAGGTCTATTGGTACCCTGAAAAGGTTTAAAAATATGCAAACTTCTCATTTTATTTTTGAGACAATGATAGTATTATAATATACATGTAACATTCTATAGGCATTATGTGTGAACATAGTTTACATCATTTGAAAACTCAACTTGTACTTGATTATCTGAAGTAGCTATTGTACAATGAGCCCATGTGATAACATTATCCCCAGGGATAGAGAAAAAAGATGGTAATTGTATACTAAATAAATTTAAGATGTATTTTGATGATGTGGTCAATTACTGGGCCTTTGTAAACATTCATGAAATAATTGGTTTTATTTAATAAGTCCATTTATGAAAATAGCCACTGTGGCACATTGGTGCTTATCAAAAGCATTTTTTCCCCCTGAAGAAATATACAGCATCAAACTAGCAATTAATGTAATTTATTTAGAGCCTTTTTTCTTTTTGTACCATCAATGCATTTGCTATCAAAGGTGAATGATAAAATATCCAGCCCAAAGTGGGTTGCATGGCTATCCCAACAACTTAAATAAAGGGAGGACGAGAGAACGCACACGTTACATTTACCCAGATTTCTCCTTTAACTGAAGCTTTTAAACTAAGATTGATAGAAAACAGTGTTTAGAAAGAAATAATGCATACTGATTTATATAAAATGCTATTCGCTGTATTTTTCTTTTTGTATTAGCTTTAATGAATAGATATGCCTTTTTATTTTGTGGAACCCTACCATTAAATGATACCATCATTTTTTTCTGCCTAAATAAATTCCAGTTCTTGTCACCTACTATCTGTACAGCAAGATTTGAGACATTATTTCTAATTGAGATTTTTACTGAATATCTTTTAAAGATAAATTTGTTTTATTCTTTCACCCACTATTTAAAAGGATTTTCACAGTTTTATCTTCTAAAGGAATTGTCAATGAGAAACTAAAAACTGCATAGACTATACATTAAAATCACTTTAGTTTTTAAGCTGTCATGAACTGTTTCAAAAAAGCTAAGTTGCTATTGTTTAATGTCTGTCATTTTATAATGCTTTACAAGTTATCTATCCTGTAAAATTATTAACTGATGCTAAAATTGCCTTGTAAGTATTAGGACAATAGCAATTTTGTAACAGCTGGGACACTGCCAATGTAAGATAAGTACATTTTGCTCCGTAGATTCATAAAGTGCTTTGAAATGGTTTGTAACTGATGGATGGATGCATTTTCTAAGTGTAGAAAGCAATATTTTGTGGAAGGAAATGGCTTGAAAGCTGACACACATGCATGCAAATGCCATTCTCTTCAGTAAGTAATTTGCTTTTTCTTTCAAAAGCATAAATGGCATAGTTAGACACATTATATTGTATATTGCACATAACAATACAAGATGCACAAAAACAGCAAGTACAAAACATTTCATATTGATAGAAGAACCCATGGCTGTGGTATATGATTAGCATAAATGTATACACACTGAAGTAATGCCTTCAGGATTAAAAAGTAAAACTGGAAAAAAAAAGGAAAGTTCTACTAAACTTCAGGAAATGGCAATATTTTACTATGCTTTTTATATTTTAACTTAATTCTGCTATTTGGTTGAAATGCTGTATCATGTTAAATGGATATATTTTCCTTACACCATTCAACATTAATTACAGTGCCAGTGCAGGTTATAAAGCTGTCAGGTTGTTCTGCCTACCTGCTAAGGATGGCTAGCATTTTTCAGCTCTGTAAGAATGAAATAAATAATATATTTTCCTGACTGACAAGTTTTCATACCGGACAAATGTTTGTCAAGTTGTAATTGTTCTGTGACCTGAATTGGAGGTTTACACCTTTAAAAAATGTAGCTAATGTTTCATACCGAGTACCTAGAACAGACTGGCAGAGAGTATGTAACCAATAAATATTTGTATTATGAAGTTCTGAAAAGTTTTGTAAGGAAGACTAAATTTGAATTGAACTGGCTTTCAAAGGCACTTGATTTAAAACCACTCTTAACAACTCTGTATTTGTTAAAGGACAGAAGCTTTGGAATCAAGTACATTGGGGTTGAGTCTTGGTATCAACATTATTAACGCTGTGAATTTAGGCCAGCCTTTTACCTTTGTTAAGCTTCAGTTTCATACCATATAAAATGCAGAGGATAACATCTACTTTTCAGGGTTGTTATGAGAAGTAAATCTATATAAAGTGCTTTTGCACAGTATCAGGCACTTAGCTCTTGATAAATTACAGCTTTCATGTGTGATATTATTGTCACACCTCCATTATTATCCACATTATTTTGTTTGTTGTATCAATATAAAATTGTCTCAGAGCTTTAAAAATGTCCTCAGTTTCCTCTTTTATTTGGACAATTTCTGTGAAAATCACTTATATTAACTCCACTGATGAGTTGTGTACAATTAGAGGGGAAACCATACCCTCAAAACTTTAACATGTTTTACTTTTACCTGACTGAAGCAATTAGTTTTCTTATTTGATAAATATTTCATTCAACACATTCAAACAAAATGTAGACATTAGTAAAACCCACTGGTTTGGGTTGCACAGGCATGATTTGTTTTATTGTGCTTTTCTTTATTGTACTTCACGAATATTGTGTGTGTTTTTTTTACAAATGGAAGGCAAGAAAGTTGACCAGGAAATAGATTACAGCTTGCTTTATTGCGATACTCACTTTATTGTGGGGGTCTGGAGATAGGCCTGTATTTGATGACGGTAAGGCAAAACTTTCAGTTTGTACTTTGGAGTGTTCCCCTTATTGGTCCCCCCTCAACCCCACCCCAAGAGGTTAGAAATTAGAGTATCTGGGCATCTTTGGATGCATTGGTCAGTAGAAGATGTTATATGGCCTGAATAAATTGATTAATAGGCTTGCAACTTAGTGAAATTCTTTACCTTTTCAAAAGGTTCATTCTTTACTGACCTGGAAGATTTTGTCACAAAACTATGCCAGAGGAATGCTTTTAGACCACAGGTGTTTACATCTGAGTTATTTCCACTTCAGGAGACCTCTGATGGGACTCCTTAATTGGCACAACTCTTGTGATAAGAATGGAAACAAATATTCGTCTTCACAGACAAATTTTGAAGATTTCTAATTTTATGAATTTTATGAAACATGTAGCTTATTAAATAGCTAAACTATTCATGTTTACAAACTTTTATCTTTTATTTTATTCATTCATTTCTTATTTTACTTCGTTCTGCCTTTAACTCTTGGTAGGCATAACATATAGTTTTAGTCAAAGCTGTGTCACTTGGTGATATGGCATGGGCCATTATAATAGTTCTCCCCAAATCCACCCTCTGTGTGTAAAATGACATGAGAGCCTTTTCCTAACTACCTTCATATCAGGTGGGGGGTGGCCATATGGATTTCATTATCATAAGCCCAACGCTCCTCAGGAAAGGGCAAAGGTGTTATACCATCCCTCATTATGGCCCTAGAGATCGGACCTCTTACTGGTAGGGATCCACTGAGGAATACTGTGCTTTTCTGCTGATCATCTTCCTCTCTCCTTAGCAAATTTATTCAGTGGAGAAAGGTTACATTCCCCTCAGAGTAGCTTTTTAGATTTTTCATCTCATAAGTCTGTCACTTTACAGGGCAGGTTCCTCTGGTGTTTATATATTATAACCAGCCACAGGCAGGTTTTTGGCACAGTTATCCTCCATGAATATTTTTTCTACTCTGTCATCTTGAAGATAAATCTATTGGAACAACGTAAGTTTGTTCCAACCTTTTCTTTACCTTTGAGCTCATGAACTGGAAGTGCCTTTGGGATAACCTATAAGAAGGGGAAACAAACCCTTAGCAATGAATGTTCATATAAACCTGTCACTAACATGGCAGTGCTGGCAAGAGGCTTAGTGGCAGATGTCCTAGAGGCATAAACTAGCTTTGTGTTCTGCTATCCCTTGACTTTATGTCAGATGACTCAGTTTTGTGTGAGCTGGGTAAATGACTCTCTCCTATGAAGGACAGAAAGATAAACATTCTTCTATATGCTGTCCATAGAAATTTTTAGACCTCAGACTTTCAAATTGCTTTTGCTCTGCATTTATTCCCATACACAAATACCTCTAGTGCTAGCAACCTCCTATTTTTACTAAAAATTATGCCCTGAAAAAACTTTTATTAGTGCACAGAGTTCTACTTCATTCATTTTTGACTGCTGCACAGTGTTCCAGAGTAGAGGTAGGTGATAATTTGTTTGTCATACCTCCCCAGTAGACATTTAGGTTATCTGCAATCTTGTGCTACAAACAATACTGCAATGACCATCCTCATACTTGTCCTTTTGTGTATATGTGTGGCATTTTATGTAAGGTGAGTGAAAAAAGGTTCACTAATTTATATAGATTCTGCCAACTTGGACCTATCAATTTATTCTTTCACATTTGGTATAACACAGTATTCATTTCCTCACTTATTACATTTACTGGATATCATCAACTTTTTAATTGGATATTTACTGGATATCATCAACTTTTTTACTGGATATCATCAACTTTTTAATTCTTGCTAACCTGATGATCATCTTTCAAGTGTTTATTAAATAGTCATGTTTATCCTTTTGTGAATTTCTGGTTTACATCACTTGCATAGTTTCTGTATTGATTAGCTTTTCCTATCCATTCATTGGTAGGGTGGCCCCATCATTCAATTTTATATTTTTGTTATTGGATTATGTCTTCTGAACTTTGATAAAAATTGGTGTACTGTTAAACCATATAGACTGTCTTTAATTTTTAAGGTAGAATTTAATTCTAAGCATTTCAAAACTTATCTAAAGCTTAGTTTTGTGATACACTGTGTTTTGTAAACATAGTGCCAACTGTTTAATACTTTCCACCACTTATAGACACTTTTTAAAATTTACTTTTGGATTATATTAGTCCTTAAGAGAGATTTTTATGTGGATTGCAATCTTTTGGCCACTGTGACCTGAATTGAAGGCATTATTTTTAAAAAAGGTCCTACAAAGGGTATTACTTTAATGTTACAATTAACATTATAGCTGTTGTTCTTTGGATCATACTCTTTCAGGTGTACAATCATCAGCAGAACTATTTCTCAAATCTTGTTATCAGAAATAAATATATATTTTCTGAATAATTGCTTTAAGAAAAGTTCCCACTATATAATTTGTTTCCTTTTTTACATTAACTTCCAGAAAGCTAAGAGCAAAAGTTATAGCCCATCAGAAGACAGATTCAAAGCCATTATTAATACAACAAATATATTTTAACAACTTCTGCATACTTTATTTTTATATGTATAGTCCCTATGCCTTAATTTCCTTTCTTGCTCTAAAAATGAGTTACATTTATAATTGTAAATTATAAAGTTTTCCAAATGAATTTTATGTAGGTAGATAGATATGATCTGCTTTTAAACAGATGTTATAGTAAAATGTATATTTTACTGTGCCAAAGCTTTAAAGCTTTGGCTCATGTTTAAATGTTATATGATATAAAATAAGAAAATACTTTCAACTACTAAATGAAAACAAAATAAATTATAGTTATCTTGTTTATATACCTAGTATATTTACCTTTTAATGATATCTAAGAAAGGGATTAAAAAGTGTCCAAGGTTTGTGTTTACTGATGTTATAAAACATGGTTAAAGTTATTTTGTCATGGATCTATTCTTTTTATAAAACACAATGGACTAATTATTATTTTTTAAGAAGTAATATTGTATAAGTCAAATATGAAAATCAAGTTATTAATAATTTAAAAGTAAAACAAGGGACATATGTAATACTTTTGACAATAAGGATAAGTTTAAAAAAATAAAAGTAATGATTAGCAGTAATAGAGAATTATTTTAGGACAAGGTGGGTTGATTTACTTGTGTCCCCAAAAAGATGTGTTCAAGTTCTGAGCTCCAGTACTGGACCTTATTTGGAAATTGGGTAATTGTAGATGTAATCAAATCAGGATGAGGTCACAATGAATTGGGGTGGACCCTAATCCAGTGACTGGAATCCTTACACAAAGAGGATGATTTGCACACAATTACAGGAAATTTGGACATAACCACATGACTACAGAGGCAGAGATAGAAGTGATACATGCATGAGACAAGAAATGCTAAGGATGGCAACCACTGGAAGATGGGAAGAGGTGAGGAAGGACCCTTCTCTAGAGCCTTTGCAGAGGGCGTGGCCCCATCAACACCTTGATTTTAAACTTCTAAGCCTCTCTAATTGTGAGAATAAATAGCTGTTGCCTTGATCCCTCTAAGTTTGTGGTAATTTGTTATGGCATTTCTAGAAAACTAGTACAATGGTCATTATTTCTGGACAGTATTATTTTACAGTCCAATGCCCAAGAGAGAACATATAGGGGACTAGTAATATTTTGTGTTCTGCATTTTGTTTCTACATGAGGGAGATCATAAAAATGCTTGTTGTGAATAATGAGATAAAAATGTTGAATTCGGATATACACAAACATCAATTAGATAGGAAATTTGGAAGTAAGAATGTTTGGAGAAGAAAATTTTTTTCAGGTGAAAATGTCAAAAGATCTTCAATATTCAAACTATAAAGAATATGTTAGGAAAAAATCTGTAAATTTGGGTCAGGAAAGTATCTGATCCCTAGAAATGAAGGTTGTCTTTTTTTTTTTTTTTTAGGTGGATAATATAAGTCTTAATGCTAATAATATGGATTTTGTTTGCAATGTGGCAAAATAATTTACCTTATTTGTCTGTTATTTGTAGCTCTGTATTGAGATTTTAAAAATCACTAAAGTTGTTCTTTCAATTGATTTTTAAAGAGATTATTATATTTTTCACTGAATCATTAAGGTCCCCAAAGCTGTCATGGGCCAGTCTTTAATTACATGCCATAAATGCAATTTTACTGTAAATTAGGTAAGAAACTACTGTATTTTTCTGTGTATAAGATGCTCCCAGGTATAAGACGCCCCTCACTTTTCCAACCCCAAATTAAGAAATCAATATTTTAAACATTTGCTGGTTTTCCTCTTAAGACCTTCTTCTTTTTTGGCATCTTAAGGAGTTGTTCTTCCTGTTTTCTCCACTGTCTGATCATACACTCAGTGGGAGGAGGTCCAAATTGTCTCTCTGCAGCTCTATTTCCATGCTCTTTTGCATAGCTGATTACATTCAGTTTGAATTTTGCAGAGTAAGACAATCGCTTACCGGTATTTATCTTTTTGTTTTTTGACATCTTTATGGGCTCAGAACACTCTGGTCCCTGTTGCACCTGTGCACTCTCCACCTCCACTTCCATCTCCAATTTATGGCATCAGCTGATGTCAGTAACAATAAGGCTCGTGATTGGAGGAAACCTGTTTGACAAGTTATGGGCAGCTATGCACCGGTGTGGCTTCCTTCTCGGCTGACTTCCATGTATAAGATACCCCTTGATTTTCAGTCTAACGATTTTAGAAAAAAAAAAATAGCGTCTTATACACAGAAAAATACCGTATACTGTCGAATGAGTGACAATGTCAATGTTTGAATGGACCTAATTATTCCTAAAAGATTGATGCTGTGGGGCTTATAAAAAAAACAATTTAAAGAAGTATTATCTCTCACTGGTTCCTGGAATATATTAATAGATATCAGTAAGAAAATACATGGTAGAGGATTTATTGTTTCTTTTCAGAGTACTGAGAATATGAAAATCGTTTGTGATCATGTATAGCCACCTTGGATAGATGATCTTGTCACTTTGTAACTGTGGAATTTTTATGTTCCGGATTGTTTATATTTTCTTAAAAACTTATGTGAGATATGCCACAATTGTACTTTGCCTCAGGTGCATTTAACTTTTTCCTCACAATGTATCTCAGCCATAAAACTCATTAATCAAATTAGATGAAAGAAGACAAGTTTCCCATGGCTTGATCTTAACTTGTATTCATGATGATTAATCATTGCATAACCCGGGTGAGGTCATTGGAAACAGGTTATTCTCATAGTTCACCATTTAAGTTCAAAGACAGGAGTCTCCACAGAGTACTGGGCTAGCAAGACCTTTAAAAATGGTGCAATAGTAATATGTCCCTAAATTTTCTTTAGAATGCATAAGTGAATAACCATTTTCTTCCTTCCTTGGGATTTTTAGCTATTTTTTCCTACTGTGATATTTATCACCTTTATATACTTTCATAAAACTTTTACATACATGTATCCAGTTTGTTAACACAATTCCTGCATAATTTCACAGGAGAAGAGTTTCCTATGAAAGTGATTCTGAGACATGTTATCTTCTTTTAATAACTTACGTTTGTGTGGCACCTACAGATTTCAAAGTGCTAACACTCTATTGCCAAATTTGATTATTTCCTTCTGTGTGTGTGTGTGTGTGTGTGTGTGTGTGTGTGTGTAGAGGTCTGAGAGTGAGATTCAGAGTTGAGAAGTAATTTTGAATAGGCATTAAATTGACCACAGTCTAAATTACTTAACACTTTTGACACAATAAGATAAATACTAAATAGGAAGCTACAGCTAAAACATTCATACATTTAATTATATGTATATTTAGCTTTAACTTAAAAAAATCTATACATGGAGATTTAACAATTCTCTATTTTAGCAAAAATTCTATATGCAAAAATGAGGGATTAAATTTTTCAAATATTATCATTTATTGCACATTCCCATCAAAGTCTTTACAAATGATGGCCTGATTTCCTTGCAACATTCATTGTGAAATGATAAATTGAGACATTTGCTTGCAAAATAGCAATTACTGCAATTATTTTCATGGAGAAATCCAGGAATGTAAGGACCTTGGTGATACGGCACTTAACACCTTTCTAACTTCATTTTTTATGCTCTCTCTGCATGCTCTCATATTACCTGACTACATTCTGACATTTATTTATGCTCTTATTCTTTCTACATTATCACATGCCTTAACATCACAAAGGAACTGCCTATGCAGTAACCTTTTCTTCAAACACCTTCTAGGCATTCCCGTTCCCATTACTCCACTGAAGCCACAGTCCTACATTCTCCTGATTGCCAAATTCAGGGGGACACTTTTCAGTCTAGGTCTTATTTTATCTCTCAGCAGAATTCAATGTGGATGACTCCTCCCTGCTTTGAAAAAAATCCACTCCTCCTGACACACTGTCCTGACTTTCCTTTTGTCCACTCTTCTCATTCTTTTTTCCTATTTCCTCTTTTTCATTTTTGGTGGCTTCTACTCCTCCACCATTGGGTAGCTTCCTCTTGGGACTTTCTTATCTGTTGATGGACTTTGGAGACAGAGATCCTGTGTTCAAATCCCAGACCACCACTTACTAGCTGTGTAACCTTGAGCAAGTCTCTTATCCTTTATGTGTTTCAGTTTTATCATCTGTAAAATGGTGGTAATAATAGTACCTAATGCTTAGAGTTATTGCATTAAATGAGATAATAAAAACAAAGTGCTTAGAACAGTGCCTGGCACTTTTAAATACTTTGTAAATGTTAGATACCTATTATCACACTTTCTCCTTAGAATATGTTCTCTAATGCCATGGCTTTAATACTATCTCCATGTTGATAACAACAAAAGTTATATTTATTATAAACGTTGCACATGGTTTCCAACAAATATTTTTAACTTCCAATTTGATATTTCCAATTGTATATCTAAAGGCATGTCAAATTTTACATGTATAAAATGGAAATTGTGATACTTTTCAAACCAATTTCGCTCCCTGTTTGACACTACCATCAATTCGATTGCTCGAGTGAAAAACCTTGGAGTAATTTTTCTTCATTCTTTCGTTTCTCTTTCTTCCACATTCATTCAATCAGAAATTCCTGTTTGTTCTATCCTAGTAAATAGTTTAAACCCATCTGTTTCTCTGAATCTCCATTGCAATCAGCCTAGTCCATTTGAACATCAATACTTCCCTGGCGCTACATACTAGCATGTCCTGCTTCCACTCTCGTCCTTTGGCAATTCATTTCTCTATATTTGCTCTAATAATCCATCTGAAAATACATAACATCAAGTGATTTTGTGCTGAACACATGGTAGATGTTCAATAAATATTTTGAAATGAAAGAATTAATATGTTATTAATTCATAGAATAGACTCTTAATATTAAAAAGGGCAGAATATTGTCTTAAGTATAAGAGCTTACTGTGAATCACAAGAACAGGGTATTATGAGGGAGACAACAACTAGGAAGTGGTCAACGTACTTCAAACAAAACAGCTCAGGAGTAGCTACTCTGAGTAGCTATGTTTTAAATAGACCCATGCAGATGAGAAGGAGCTATACTGGTGAAGGTAGTGTGCAAAGAATTCCAGGCAGAGGATCTCTGGGTGGGGAAACTCTTGCCTGTTTCACACAAGTCAGATGGCCAATGTGCCAGAAGCTTTGTAAGGGAGACAAATAAGTTTGGAAATTAAGCAGGAGGCAGATCTTGCTAGACCTTAGTCTGGTAATTGGTGAAGATGAGACCACTAGACAGTTTTTAGAAGGGGCATTACACATTCCAATTTATGTTTGTAAAAGATAAGGACTGGCTTCTTTGTAGAAGAACAGGGAAAAATGAGTGAAAACAAGGATGCTATTAAAGTAAGCCAGAAGAGAGGATAGTCACAGGGGAGATACATTTTGGAGATAAAATCAGGTATGAAGTTGGCTTGCTGATGTATGGCCATAGGGAATGGGGAGAAAAAATCAAGGATGATTTCCAAGTCTCTTGCTTGAGCCACTGGATAAGATATTGATGCCAGTTAATGAACTGGTTGGTCAGAAGTTATATATTTGACCCTGGAGTTTAAAGGAAAGGTTTGTATCAGAAATATAAAATTTGAAAATAATCAACAATAGAGAAAGAAAAGGGCAGGAACTCCAGTTTTTAAAGCTTGATAAAAACAAAGGGACTATCAAGAATATCACCACATTTACCATGTTATTTTTCTATTTTTCTTTCTTTTTTTTTGTGTACAGTAACACCTCCATAATCTGCTTGGCAAACTCCTATTCAACATAAGAATACTACCACTATTTAAATAATGATCATTATTTAACCAACATTTATCAAGTACTTATTAAATGCCAAATGTACTTTAATATGTGTGTTAAATGTGTTCATGTGTTATTCATTACAATGACTCTGTGAGGTAGTTATTATTATACGATTTTACAGATGAGAAACCTAAAGTAACTTACAACTGGTTACCAATGGACCTGGGAGTTGAGCCCTGACAGCAGCGAAAGCCTAGGGGTATACATTTCTAGACTGTGTTGTTGCCTAGTGCACTATAATATATTTTTTCATATACATATAAGTATAAATATATTAAATAAAAGTAAATAGGAATCTAAGCAGATTAAGTTATACCTGTTTTTTCTTTGTCTTTCTTCCTTACTAAACTGTGAGCAAGTTGAAGGTAGAATTCATGGATTACAAAACTATGTAGCTTCCAGGCACCATGGTGTCTTATTTATAGCAGACACTCAACAAATATTTGTTATATGATTAAATAAATATAGACCCTCGATCTTGAGAGTAAATTCTTTAAAATTTTAAGTTCTACTGCTTAAACTCTTGTTTGCCTGTTTATATATTCACTTGCTCAATGTTAGAGGTGGAATCCAATATTCGTAAATGGGTATTTAAGTTTTTAGTAAGTTTATTAGACCTAAGCTTAGCTGTGTGCATCTGCTCCCTACCAAAATTACTTTTTCTAAGATTACATCACCAAAATATCATGCTGGTTGTTTATTAAGTTATTTTATGTAATTTGTTCTAAGTTGTTATTTCATGCAATTTTCTCAATCCCATCTCTTTTTTTCTCCTGGATTCCCCACCATTTTGAAGTAGTCTTCTATTACTAAGAATTTAATTTCATGCTGCTCTCAAGTATCTTGAATAGAGACCAAAATGTGTATGACTTCTGGAATGGTAAAATACTAATTTTGTATAATTCACCAAAGATAACGGTTAAATATTCTATGCTTTAAAAATGCAATAGGAAAAAAGATGAAGATATTCTTTTAAAGTAATACTAATTCATCAAACTACCTTTTATTGTTTGAATTATGAAAGACTATAGCTTAAAATGGACTAGAATTATTACTGAATTAAAAGACAAATTGTTGCTATTTTAACAATGACTGGGTTCTGCTTCAGAAAAGTTGACATCATTAAGATGTTTCACTTTGTCAGGCATTTTCCAGTTTCTGTTATTAAAAAGCTTTCATTGCTTTGACACATTTTCCAAAATGCATACTGTTTTCCCATATAATTGAAATCAAAACACTCCAAAACAAAATGTTTCTATGCAATGCAATATTTCACATTCACAAGGCTCTATTTATTATTTCAAGCATGCAGGGAACAACAACTTTTTCTATTTTATTCACAGGACAATTTTTCTTCCTCCCTTTCATCAGTTGGGATTCACAGTTCGCAGCAGGCTATTTTGGCTATAGGGAGAAATCACTGAAGGTAATTTTATTCTCTTTCAAATGGATTTTGATTAAGAAATAAATTTTTATTATTATTACATTTATTGGGGTGACATTGATTAATAGTATCATACAAGTTTCAAGTGTATGTTTCTATGTACAAGATCTGTATATTGCACTGGTGTGCCCACCATTTAAATTCAAACCACCTTCAGACACCATATATTAGAACCCCTTAATGTAGACTTGTACAGCTACTATGGAAAAGGGTCTGGTGGTTCATCAAAACATTAAGAATAGAGTTTTACCATATGACCCTGCAATCCCTCTCCTGGATACCTACCCCCAAAATTTGAAAACCTCTATATGCACCCCTATGTTCATTGCAGCATTATTCATGGTGGCCAAGACATGGAGTCAACCAAAGTGTCCTTCCATAGAGGATTGGATAAAGAAGGCGTAGTACATATTTACAATGGGAAAAATAGGCAGAGGACCTGAATAGAAAGAAATTTTTAGTTGGACAATCTCCTTATGTTTACCTAGTCTTTATTTTGACACCTGGGGATATCTACTTGGCAGTCAAACTTCCACATAAGCATTCACTAAAGAAATGAATCAATATATCTACCATAACTTAACCATTTTCTAAGGACAATTTGTACCTGACAGGAGGTGAGTGAATCCAGATTTTATATATCCTCTAAATAATGACACCCCAGACAGTTCTATCACCTGGGATATCATAAGTTGTTAATAGAATTTATAACTTGTGCTTTAATGTGATCAATTTTATCTCATCCTGTTTGGTTACCTTTAAACTAGCTTTCTGATGCACTGCACAGGACAAATGGATTTACATTTTCTAGTGATTACTTGCTAATTCTTTCATTTATTTCACTCGTGTCTAACCTACCTCTCCTCATTATGAATCCAGTCTCCTCATTCACATAATCTATTTCTCTACTTTTGCTTAACTGGAATCTTTAACATAATCAAACATTCACTGAAACTCAGCATTATAGAATCTATTATCTTTTTGACCTACTTAATATCTTCAGACTTATTATTAACAGCAACATTACCTCAATTATCTGCACCTTCCATGTGTTATATTCTGTGCCCAAGCTGGACAGCTATATAAGTATTAACCATAAATAAAAGTCCACCACAAATGCATGTTAGCTAACTTCATCTTGATCCACATCAGAAACATTATATTTTTATTTCTCAAAAAACTTTTTATTCCCCACTAAATTGTTTATCACAGTGAGTACGGAAATTTGCATAACCTTAAATACCCAGACTTATTTTAGTTCTCATCATATATACATACATAACAAATTATCTCACCTATATTTAAAGTCAAAGGCATTTGCAGTATATTCTGCTCTATTGTATCCTCCATTAATTAAAACATATCTGCACATTTAACTATGATTTCTATTTCCTGTTCTTTCTCAGAAGAAAAGGCATTCCTTATCCTTTATGAGTGTAACTCTCTGCCTGTGCCCTTGCTATGTCCCCTCTTGACTTCTCTGTGAATTATTACCTTTCCTTGCATAAACCAGTCTTACAGGACTATCTCCCTTTGTCTACAAAGTGACTAAGTCATCTTCTAGCCTAAAAAATACTCTTATTTCTTTTATTTTACTCTCTTTGTTTCACTACCAATATAGCAGGGAGACTACTTTCCTTTGGTAACTTTCTCTTTTTCACACACAGTTGCCTTTCTTTTCTATCACTCTTCAGAATCTGCTTTCGTGAAAATGACTGATGATCTCTCTGGAGTATTTGATCCTCTGCCAACCAGTCCTTCCCCGTGCTGCACCTTTCCTTGGCTCCCCACTACCAGGATATATAAGCACTCCGTTTTCCTTCTTCTTTATTAAATTTTTTTATTGATTTTTTTACAGAGAGGAAGGGAAAGGGATAGAGAGTTAGAAACATTGATGAGAGAGAAACATCGGTCAGCTGCCTCCTACACACCCCCTACTGGGGATGTGCTCGCAATCAAGGTACATGCCCTTGACTAGAATCGAACCTGGGACTTTTCAGTCCACAGGCCAATGCTCTATCCACTGAGCCAAACCGGTTAGGGCCAGTTTTCCTTCTTAATTTGTTATTCCTATTTTACTCATTCTTTTCCCTTATGCCAATGAGAATGCTGTGAAAAATGCATCAACACCTGTGACCCTTTCCATTAAAAATATTGGGTATACATATAAAATTAATTGATTGTCATCCAGTTTTTCAAATGGAAGAAAAATCCCCAAATTAGTTATCATTGAGATCTAGAAAGTAAGGCTGCATCTGCACTCATATGTTCTGTGAGAGAGAAACATGTGGCCAGTAGAATATCATGTGGATGGAGACATTATTCATTTTTCAGGTGAGTGCACCACCACAAGGTTAACTTAAAAATGTAAAGAGTTTTGGTAAATTATATCTTTAAATCAATAAATGCTTACAGAATGGATGAAGTTCCTAGTAACTTGTAGAAGTCCCTTCCAAAGATGGCTTCTACAGATCAACTAAAGAGGAAAATGATCATAGCCATGGTGATAACTATTATCTTAAAAATTTGAAAGAATAATTGCTACCCCCCAATTCTAAAAAAAGTGTAGAACAAAACTAATTCCGTAGAGTAAAAAGTCAGTGCATTATAATTTCAGTACCCAGAGGATCCCAAATTACAATAAAATAACAGATGACAACAATTTTAGACAAAATCATAGAACTAGAAAAATAATGAGAACTTTCTTAAAATATATAAGCTAGCAATTTGATAATAATAATAACAACCATAAAAAGCAAACTTTTTCTAACAGGCCAGTTCTCAACAAAGTACCTGCTCATAAAAATTTGCAGCAAGAGGGATTACAGACAAAACCATTAAAGCTTGAAGAGGTCAAGAGACTAGCCCTGTGCTGCTATTAGTTGTCATCGGCAAAGGTTGGATTGGTCCTCAGTGAACCAGTTCTCTCAACCACTAGACCGCTGGGCACATGAACCACAGAGGTGCTTGTTCAGATGCACATTTCCGGCTCCTAAACCTGAGAGTCTGATTCAGTATGTGGGGTCAATGTGCCTATTAGCCATAGCAGGCCCAGGACCTAGCGTAGGGCCCACACACTTTTAGGGGCCTATGAAAATATTTTTATTTTTTTTAAAATGTGGTTTTTATTGATTTTAAAGAGAGAAGAAGGGAGAGGAGAAGGAAAGAGAGAGAAAGAGAAACATTGATGTGAGAGAAACATTGATCAGCTGCCCCCTGCACATCCCCTATTGAAGGTCAAACTCACAATCTGGGTATGTGCCCTGACCAGGAATCAAACCAGTGACCTTATGGTACATGGGAGGCTGCTCAACCAACAAAGACACACCAGCCAGGGCTTTTGATATTTTTAAGTATGAAAAAACACAAAAACTTATAGGTCAAAGAAAAAATTTAAAATTTATAATATTAATATACTTATCTTTATACTAACCTATATGAAACATGATTTTCGATATTTTCTTATGGAGAAAGGGGCCCATGAAGGTAAAATTGCCTAAAGCCCACAAAATCATAAAGTGGCCCTGTCAGTAAGTCTGAGTGGGGCATTTTTAAGAACCTGCTGAAATGATTTTGAATAAGGTGATCCTTAGAACAGCTTCTGAGAAACTGTACTAGATTCTTCTGCTTTAGTCCTGACTCAAATAGGTTTATTGAAGAATTGCCATTTAATTTTCTAAGGAAAAGATATCCCTTTATTAAGAACATCGTTTCTGCCCTAGCTGATTTGGCTCAGTGGATAGAGTGTTGGCCTGTGGACTGAAGGGTCCCGGGTTCTATTCCGGTCATGGGCACAAGCCTGGGTTGCGGGCTTGATCCCCAATAGGGGGAGGGCAGGAGGCAGCCAATCGATGATTCTCTGTCATCATTGATGTTTCTATCCCTCAAGAGTTACTTTGTACTCTTATTTAACAACATACCAGAGCATACTGAGCCATAGCT
Source organism: Cnephaeus nilssonii (assembly GCF_951640355.1). Taxonomy (NCBI): domain Eukaryota; kingdom Metazoa; phylum Chordata; class Mammalia; order Chiroptera; family Vespertilionidae; genus Cnephaeus; species Cnephaeus nilssonii. The sequence continues at coordinate 27,734,794 of NC_137075.1, read as the reverse complement.
ATTCTAAAAGAAAAATAGATACACATAAAGAAAAGTTACCTATCTATCTATCATCTATCTATCTATCTATCTATCTATCTATCTATCTATCTATCTATGAAAAGAGGTAATATGCAAATTAGCCAGGATGCCGTAACAGTTACGATTGCTCAGGAGGGGACTGCTATGTGGTGAGGCAAGCCATGGATGGCGCAGGCCTGCAGAAAGCAGAGAACAGGGCCTGCCAGCCGCCGTTGCGGCGAGGAGGCCCACAGAGAACAGGGCCTGCCAGCCAGGGTGCACCGGCCATCCCACCTCTGCACGTGAGCTGCAGAGGAAACACCTTTTCTGACCGCTCATTGACTAAGCTCCCCGTAAGCCACTTGCAGTGTTCTTGGTAACCTGGGTAATAAGAATCCAATAAGAAGGTGATCTAGGGTTTTCCACCTCATTACTGGAGGAAGAAACGAAGGTCCACTGCTGGAGGGCTAAGAAATGTCATATCCTGCCCTAGCCAGTTTAGCTCAGTGGATAGAGCCTCGACCTGCCAACTGCAGGGTCTGGGTTCGATTCTGGTCAAGGGCATGTACCTAGGTTGCAGGCTCCTCCCTGGCCAGGGCCCAGGTCAGGGCTCATGCAGGAGGCAACCACTCAAAGTGTTCCTCTCACATGGATGTTTCTCTCAGTCTTTCCCTCTCTCTTCCACGCTCTCTAAAAATCAATGGAAAAATATCCTCAGGTGAGGATAAAAAAGAAAGAAGGAAATGTCATATCCTATGAAAGAGACATCTTGAAGATGCCTAAAGAAAGTTGTAATTTTTTCGCGGTGAAGGGACTGGACTCCTTGTTGATGAAAACACCTTGGCAGCTGTGGTGGCTGGCAGTAGAGGCAGCAGTGGGGTGATGGGGGTGGCACCTTCCCCTGATCAGCCTGGTCACCTCTGGCAGAGGGAGGCCAGACTGCGGCTTAGGCCATCAGTAGGATATCCTCTGAGGGCTCCCAGATTGGAGAGGGTGCAGGTCGGGCTGAGGGACACCCCCCATGCACGAATTTTGTGCACTGGGCCTCTAGTCTATATAAGAAAAGCCTAAGCGACCCTTACGGTGGAACAACCAGAACGACTGGTCGCTATGATGCACCCTGACCACCAGGGGGCAGATGCTCAATGCAGAAGCTGCCCCCTGGTGGTCAGTGCACTTCCATAGGGAGAGCACTGCTCAGCCAGAAGTTGGGCTCACGGCTGGCGAGCATAGCGGTGGTGGTGGGAGCTTCTCCTGCCTCCATGGCAGTGCTAAGGAGCAGCGAGCTGAGTGGTAAGGAGCGAGGGGTCCCAGACTGCGAGAGGGATGTCCGACTGACGGCTTAGGCCCAATCCCAGATCGGGCCTAAGCGGGCAGTCGGACATCCCCCGAGTGGTCCCAGACTACGAGAGGGCACAGGCCGGGCTGAGGGACACCTCCCCTGGGCCTCTAGTTTTTTTCGTTTTTTTTAAATTACTTTATTGATTAAAGTGCCACATATTTGTCCTCATCCCCCCCCCCCCCCCATTCCCATCCCAAATACCTTCCCACGCATGCCCGCACCCCCCTGTTGTCCGTGATCACTGGTTAGGCTCATATGCAAGCACACAAGTCCTTTGGTTGATCTATCTCCCTTGTCCCCACCCTCCCCTACCTTCCCTCTGAGGTCTGACAGTCTGATCGATGCTGTTATTGTTCATCAGTCTATGTTGTTCATCATTTCCCCTAGATGAGTGAGCTCATGTGATACTAGAAATACACTTATAAGAACCGAAAATGAGACAAGCAATAATGGTTATGCTGAGAGGCAAATGAATCAGTCTATAGTGAGTTTCTTTCTGGGCCAACAGTTCTTTTGAGTCCCAATTTCTATGTCAAACAGTTCCTTATGTGTACATAACAGCGATGATATTTCAGTTCTGGACGGTGGACAAAAGGTGGTAATGCAGGTCTGACCCTCTCTGGTTTGGTCCTGGGCAACCTGCAGTGATGCACAGCTGCTGACTGCTAGTATGGCAAGGCATCGTCAGCGTCTTTCATTTCTGGACTGTTTCTCTTCTGTCTTCATGGCTGGAGCACTCCTGTCACTTCCTCTCTGTTGCAGGAATCCACATGGTCTCGGAGTTGTTTTCTGAAAATATACAAACATATTCTCGACCAAAAGTTAATAAAGGAATCTTTCCTATAAATTTGACTTGCGATCCTTTTTCATTTTTTGCCCAAACGATTTTCCTTTGGCTTGTTTTGACACCATGTATATTTTACATGGGTGTCTTGCTGTTAGCATTACAAATGAAAGTTAATTTTCTAAGGTAAAAATTTTCTAGATGTAATTTACTTACAGGATATTTTTCCTTACATGATATTCTTCTACTATCCTCTTTTTTTGGTTTAAATATTAGGAGGCTTTTGGAAATTTTATGCTGTAATCTTGATAGCGTTTAAATTTTAATTTTTTGCACTAAAATGTGACTGCTTTAGTTCATTACATGTTATGCAATTTTACCATGAGATGAACTACCAATAAAAATTTTAGTTATCACTTTAGGAACAGCTTTTTTGTCCAGTACAATTGATTTTTCTAGAATATTCGCTTATTTCAATTAGCCGATTTAAATTAGCCTGAAAACTTGACTACTATTTTACTGTCAAATTTAATACTCTAACAACCATCTTATTTTACCCTGTAAATATTAGTGGAAAGGATTATTTGCCTTCTTGAGTAGGCTCTGAGCATTCCTGGTGCTAAGCTGGGTTTAGATATCAAAATCCCCAGTTCCCCGCATCATGGGTACAAGACATTTCCATCAAGTCTTGTTGCAGTGAGAGGGCAGCTGCTGTCGGCCAAGTCTCTGTCTATTACCTGGGTCCCGATTTGAGCCGGGCATGGGAAGCTAAGCAGCCCTGGGGGCAGGAGACCTCCCTCAGCAGGGGTGAGGGTTCAGGCCCCTGCAAACTTGGGGGGTGAAGGTCTGTGCCCCACCTCTGTTGACCCCCAAGTTCTCTCCTGATGGCCCCTTTGCGACTGTGCCTGTCTTAGGTTGTTCCTTCCCTGAGGAATCTTACCCATCTCTGGCTAACCAGCCATCCTCCAGGGCCAAGCAGGGTGATGTGAGGTTCAGTTCTGTCTCCTTGGTCGCCTATGCCCCCGTGGCCTCCATGCTGGGCCTCTAGTTTATATATATAAAAACCCAAGCGACCGTTTGACCATCTGACCGTCCAACTGGTAGCTATGATGCACAATGACCACCAGAGGGCAGATGCTCAATGCAGGAGCTGCCGAGTTTCAGACTTGAGAGCTGTGGTTCTTGGGTGATGCACCCAGAACCAGAGAGGAGGGAGCCCGATTCTGGGGTGCATCACCTGAGAACTGCCCTCTCGCAATCTGGGATCTCTCAGGTGATGTCAGAGAGCTGGTTTTAGCCTGATTCCCACAGGCCAGGCCTAGGGAACCCACCAGCCAGAGGGACCCCACTCACTCAGCAGATGCCCTTTGAGCTGTGGTGCTGCCCCAGGTGTGGCTGGCCAGGGAAGGACCGTGGGAGGTTGGCTCCAGGGTGTGTCCAGCCCATCTCACCCAGTCCTGCCCTGCCGGTCACCTTCTAATTAATTTCCTTTCAATGTGCCCGAATCCATGCACCAGGCCACTAGTATATATATATATATATATATATATATATATATATATATACACACACACACACACACACACACACACACACACATATATATATATATGAATGATTTCTGTAAATAAAATGATTACATACCTAAACACAAGGAAATAATAAAAAAATAATTCAAGGCAAGCAAATAATAAAATAACAAAAACCTTATATTATGGTATATATGAAAATTATGTGGAGGGAGAAATACTAGAAGCTGGTAACTCTACTCCCCCCCTCTCCCATTTAATATTTATGGTGGATTTGTATGATGTACTTTCAACTAGAACCTGAAACCAAGATGTATGTAATGCATGGGCATCTCCAAATTATCAGCACACAATTCACCACCTGTATATACTTTGTGGGAGAAGGACAACATTTGTTCCTTGAAAGCTCACTCAATTACACATAAACATGCAAAATGCACATAAAATATATAGACACTCACAAGTACACAAACACACACACACACACACGCACACACAAATATATATATATACACACATGAGCACACACATGCACTCATATGTTTGAACATGCACATATAAGAAAACACAAACACATACATACACATCCTCTTTCAGAAGAATATCTGGCAAAAGTCCAAAAGGATTAAAATCAATATTTTCATAGCTTGCCCTAGCAGGTTGCTCAATGGTTAGGGCTTTGGACTGGGGACTGAAGGGTCACGGGTTCCATTCAGGTCAAGGGCACATACCTCGGTTGCAGACTCAATCTCCAGCCCCAGTTGGGGCACGTGTGGAGACCACCAATTAATATGTCTCTCTCACATTGATATTTCTCTCTGTCTCTCCCCATCCCTTCCACTATCTCTAAAAATCAACGGAAAAATATCTTTGGGTGAGGATTAGCAAAAATAAACAGCTACAATGACAAAATCAATGGGAAGATTTTCATAGACAAAACTTAGAAGGTGATGAAAGTAGAGTCCATACCCCAGGAGCCTAGCTATGGAGCCCTTGTTATTAACGACAGTATTTGGGGGCGGCCTTTGTAATTCGAGAGTGAGAATATTTTCCTTAAAGGCATTTATTGAAGATAACTGTGTGATAATACGCATAAAGCCATTATTAACACAATGCCCGGCATATAGTGCACACTCATGGAATGTTAGACATTGTTTTATTAGTGCACGAATGTCATTATCAGAAAACCATGTGTTGCTTCACAACAATCTACAATCCTCTTAGTGCTACTTCTTTATGTGGTAAAATTTTGGGGACCCGTCAAAAGGAAAAACTCACAATTCTTGAAGACCGAGTATTTTATTCCAAGACCGGTGTTTTTCCACCATAACAAAAAGTTGTTTGTCAGGGGAAAATGTGTTCAGTCCACTAGTCTTTCAGGCTGAGTGCTGAGGAAGAGAGTGTTACAAACGACAGTAAAGTCAGTAAGTAAAAATGTGGAGGAGCAATGCTTCGAAGGAATAGAGAATGAGGTATTGAAGGTAAGATAATAATGAAGACAGTACATTTACTACATTTGATTTGAGGGGAAGGTAAATGAAGAGGAATTCAAAGCTGCCGTGCAGGTACTAAAACAAAGAAACTCTGGTTCTTCAAGTAGTGAGGAAAATTGGATAAAGTTGTTATTCAAATGTTGAGATTGATGGGCAGCAGGCTATTCAAAATCAATATTATCATAAAAGTAAGGTAGATTTGATGAAATCCAAAAACTTCTAGACCTTAAATCAGAAGATTTAAGTTTACTATAGAACCTTTCACAAGTCATTTAATTTGAGTGCCAGTTTTCTCAAATGTAAAAATGGAGATAATTCTTCCTCATCTATTAGTGTTGTATGGATCACAAATGACATAATGTAGGGAAAATAAATTTTAATTGTAAAAGTTCTTCAAGGTAAGAAATTAATTACCTTCCATTTATATATTTTCATAATTAGACATATATTACCTGTTTTCCTTATTTGAGATTGAGGATAATTATTTATATTTCTCAAGTTCCCAAGAACCTCGTAAAAACAAATATTTGTCAAACGAACAAATTATTATAAAATGTAAAATAAAAAAAAATGGATGCTGACTTACATCTATAAGAATTAAGAAAAAACTTGATAAAAATATTTAGATATGTGGATGGATAGATGAATACATAATTTTAAAAACTGTTCATTTTTCCATCTTTGGTTTTATATTGTTCTTTCATATAACCATCCTAATACTTTGCCTTACGTAAGACTTGATTACCAGGTGTACTCAATGTGAAATTATTTTTACCCCTACAGTAGCTGTATTAGGCTAATAAGAGTGTCGTGGGATCTGTTTATTACCTTGGCCTGATCATTAATGAGACTCATGTGGGTTTCAGTGTGTAATTATCTACGTTAAGGGAATGAGGTGGTTTCCTGCCTGGGAGTCAACCCAGCTACCAGAATGAAGAATAGCAATATTTCACCCTGGCAGTTCAATTCTACTTGGAGATAATAATATAGAAGTCATAACATTATGCTCATAATTCTCAGTGTTATTTTATCAACATTAAATGATTTATGTTTAACAAAGTTGTTTGCTGATCTGGGTATCCAGTTACTAATGTGATATTGAAAACCGTGCTTTTGACAATAAAAGCTAAGAAAGTTAGAAGGCTGCACTGAAATTAGAAACGGGATGTAGACTAGTATAAGGCCATGTGGCTATCTTATTTAAAAGAAACATAAGGAGTTTTACATAGTTTTGAATTGTAATAGAGCTTTGTCCTAAAAGAGTGATTATGAGTCATTTTTTAGAAACCCAGTATTCATTTTCTTGGGAAATTTACTTAAAATGCTGTTTAGGTACTCAGGTCCACCATAGCACATTTACTGTTAAGTGGACTGGAACCATGGGTAGTAATACACCTGTTTCATAGAAACTAATCCCAGTGATTTTAGGTGAAAATATGTTCCAAATTTTAACTTAGGTGTCAGGAATATATAGCATTGAGAGAAGATAGCCCATTCCATACCCACTTAACTCCCACCCAGAGAGGAGAATTAGATTATCTTCTGGTCCCTGGAGAGTAGCAACAGCTCTAGTTAGGAAGGCAAAGGTGTTAAATATTCCAGGGCACAAGTTGGCAAGCTTTTTATGTAAAATGCCAGATAGTAAATATCTTGGCTTTGTGGGCCCAGGGCAAAATTGAAGCTATCATGTAGGTACTTATAAACAAGAGAGAAAAACCTCCACATTTTTGAGAAGGAAGTAGGAGAGGTGGAGGGGGATATGGGGAGATGAATGGTGGAGGGAGACCTGACTTAGGGTGGTGAATGCACAGTACAGTGTATAGATGATGTGTTGTAGAAATGTACCCTTGAAACCTGTATAATTTTGTTAACCAGTGTCACCCAATAAATTCAGTAAAAAGTAAATAAAAATAACAATGATAATAATAATTATAAGAGAACAATACTTAATACGTTTATTTTATGCCAAGACACATATACATCCTATATAATAAAGAGGTAATATGCAAATTGACCCTCTTGTCCTCACAAGATGGCCGCCCCATGTCATCACAAGATGGCCGCCCCCACATTGTCACAAGATGGCTGCCCCCACGTTGTCACAAGATGGCAGGTAGGGGAGGGAAGTTGGGGGGAACCAGGCCTGCAGGGGAGGGCAGTTGGGGCCTATCAGGCTGGCAGGGGAGCAGTCAGGTGTCAATCAGGTTGGCAGGAGAATGGTTCGGGGGTGATCAGGCTGGCAGGCAGAAGCGGGTTAGGGGCAATCAGGCAGGCAGACAGGCAAGTGGTTAGGAGCCAGCAATCCTGGATTGTGAGAGGGATGTCCGACTGCCGGTTTAGAACCGATCCCCTGCACCAGGTCTCTAGTATTTACATAAGTTCTTTGGTTAATCTCTTACCACCACTCTCTTCCCTCTGAGATTAGTCTATGATTTATTTTGAATTAACTTTTATTTAGCATGTCATATACATACTAGAGGCCCAGTGCACGAATTCATGCACCAGTGGAGTCCCCCAGCCTGGCCTGAGGGATTGGGCTGAAACTGCCTCTCTGACATCCCCCAAGGGGTCCTGGATTGTGAGAGGGTGCAGGCCAGGCTGAGGTAACCCACCGGTGCACAATAGGGGCTGGGGAGGGATGCGGGAGGTTGGCCAAACAGGGAGGGACTGTGGGAGGTCTCCAGGGCGTGTCTGGCCCATCTCACTCAGTCCTGATTGGTCGGATCCCAGCAGCAAGCTAACCTACCAGTAGGAGTATCTGCCCCCTGGTGGTCAGTGCATGTCATAGCGACTGGTTGAGTTGCCAACTGTCTGCCCACTGGTGGTCAGTGCACATCATAGTGAGCAGTTGAGTGGCCTTAGCATGTCATTTGCATATTACACTTTGATTGGTTGAACGGCCAATTGGACAACCGGACACTTAGCATATTAGGCTTTTATTATATAGGATATATGTTCACTGTTTTTTGTAAATTCATATCTAATTTTCCCAGCGATGTTTGTTCAAAAGCTATCCTTTCTCCACTCAATTACCTTTTACCTTTGCCAAAAATTAGTTGGCTGTATTTGCATGGGCTCTTTATTCTGTTACATTAATTAATGTTTCTAATTTTTATCAGTACTACCCTGTTTATATTAATGTAGCTTTATAATTAGTTTAGAAATCAGGATATATATTGTTCTTTTTTAGAATTGTCTTGGCTATTTTAGTTCTGTGTCTTCCTATATGAATTTTAGAATCAGATTTTTTATACCAACAAAAAAATGGCTTGTTGGGGTTTTGATTGGGATTGCATTGAATTTATAGAGATTGGGGAGAATTGATGTCTTAACAATATCGAACTTTCCAAATTGTTCACATGGAACATCTCTCTATTTATTTGGATATTTTGTAGTTTCTTTGATCAGTGTTTTGTAGTTCTCTGCATAAATGGACATACTTAACTATTTCACTTTTGGGGGTTGCTATCTTAAATGATTATTTGTTTTTACATTTAAATTTTAATCGTTCCCTGTTAGCATATAAAAATAAAATTGAAAAAAAAATAAAATTGACCTCTCATGTTCTTTATTCTGTGAACTTGCTAAATTTACTTATTAGTTTCAAAAGGTTTTTGTAGCTTCTATGAGATTTTTCTACATAGATAATCATATCGTCTGCAAATAAGGACCGTTTTACTTCCTTTCCAATATAAATGCTTATTATTTCTTTCTCTTGCATCTTATTCTTGCTGGGACTTCCAGCATGATGTTGATGCCTTGTCTCTTAATTTCTGACTTGTTGATCTAATTCAATAACAAAATAATTCATACTCTACTGGGTCTTAAAAGAACACGTAAGAACTCCACTTTTATTTCCTTTTCTCTTTCAACATAATGGGCATACACTGGTATTAAAAATAATAAAAAGAGACCTGGTCAAGTGGCTCAGTTGGTTGGAGTGTCCTCCCAATGTGCCAAGATTTCAGTTTTGATCCCTGGTCAGGTCACATACAAGAATCAACTAATGGGTGCATAAACAAGTGGAACAACAAATCTCTCTCTCAAAATCACAAAGAGAACAAAAGAAACAACAGAAGAAAGACACTGTGATTCAGCCGCATCTTAATAAAAACAAAAAAAATAAAATAAAAAGGTCATGAGATGGAGATGTGTGGCATTTGAAACACTGGAGATGTATAACTACATCACTGTGATGCAGCGTGAAGCAATGAGAGACACATGTATGGTCTTTGTAGAAACTATTCAATTCTGCTGTTGTAGTCCAAACACCCTTAGATAATATGAGATAAATATTTATGAACACTAAAATACAAACCTCATACAATTTTTATATACATGAAATATTGTTCTTTTTTATTTATTCAAGCCATTTATAAATGTAAACACCATTCTTAGCTTTCAGACCATATTAAAACAGGTGGCAGTCCAGACTTGGCTCCCAGGCTGAGGTCTGCTGACCCCAGATCTTGGTGCTATGGAAAATATAGAGGGTGGAGGGGAGGAATAAATGTTGCATAGAAAGACAGAAACCTAGGGCTAGGTCAATACCCTAACCATATATTCTGAGAGAAGACAAGTCTGTGTATATGTGTATGCGCATGGGTGAGTATATGTGTGTACATGTTTATGTGTGGGCAAATCTATACTCTGTGTTTATGTGTCTATGTGTATGTTAACATATGCATATGTGTATGTATGTGTGGTTTCTATGCATGTTTGTGTGTGTATGTGCACGTGAGTAAGGACTCAGGAGCAAATCTTGCCTTTTCCCATGAGACAGGAACAAATAGCTGTGTGTTGATAATTTAGAGGTGCCCTCTATTAACTATATTTTGACTTCAGGATCTAGTTCAAAATTACATTTTGTTGCCCTGTTACAAAAGTATGGACAAATGTCTCTTTCAGTAGCATTACTCTTTTGACCAGCTAATTAGAAACTAATTTTTGCACATAACTACTCAGACAATTACACTGCTTTTAGGATCAAAATTTAAATCTCCACGCCTCCAAGCCATTTCTCTATTTACTCCTAATCTTATCTAAAATCTTGTATTAATACACACTGTTCTTTCTCGGAGTACATGACTTAATTTGTCTTCTAGTTTCAATTTTGTTTCCTCTTTCAAATATGTTATTTAACTTGTTGAAGTGTTTGGAGACACTATAAAGAAGGAAACTGTTGACTATCAAAAGGTTTTCTCATCTTGTCTGACTATATGCAGGGAGTGGGGTGGAGGGTGAAAAGGTCAGCACACACTTTGTTGCCAATCCCATATGTGAAATTCATGGGTTACTCAGAAAATAGCGTGTGCCTCAATCTACTCAGCTGGAAAGTCGGATTTTAAAAACTGGCATGCAGAGAGAGTATGGAAGGTATGGTGCCTGGCAATTGAAGGGGCTGTAGGAGATTTCTAACATATTACATGTCTCAAATGATGAGCACTCCAACTAATATAACCAGGAGATAAATGTTATTATTAAACACTGCCTTAGTCAACAAGAGTGTTTCCTGCTGTCTGTGGACACTGAGGATCAGAAAACATGTAAAATATTTAGAAGTAATTTTATTATAAAATTTACTTCTATCCTGTTAGCTGCCAGAAATCTCTAAAAGGAAAGAAAGGTTTGGGCAAAGGAGCAGTCCCTGGATCCATCAAATCCTCGTTTAATGATATACTCTTCATTTATTCAGCCTCTAATTATTTCATGTCTGGGGAGGGGTTGGGGGGAAGGAGAATTTTTGGCTTGCTTATATAAAATATTTTATTGTTCTCTTTCCAAGAAATATTCTGATTGCTTTTCATCCTTTTTTGAAATCATAGCATTATTCTTATGTTATGCATCTAGCAATATATAAAAAAAATAGGAAATGAATTTTATAAATAATGTATTAAAACTTTCAACTTTCACAAGTGCTTTGCCTGGCTCGGCGAGAACAGAGCTGTACCTATAGTTAAATATAAAAGAAACTGCTGTTTCCCAAACCTATGTGCCTGTCCTTCCCAAAGACAGAAAGAGGAAGTCAGCCTCACATAAATTAAAACAAGAATGAATATATCACTCATTAATTATAACTCTAAATAAGTATGTGGACACAGCAAATTATATATTGTATTGCAAAGATGGAAAATATCCTGCCGCTATGATGTTGGTGAACTGTCTTTGAATGCACAATTTATGCTGACCAGATTGTTTCTATACTAAAATTACCAGTAATATGGGTCTATAGAATCTGTGGAAAATAGATTCTGAATTGCAACGGAAGGTGGATGTTTACCTCTATTCCTATTTTGATCTGTAAGTTGATTTTGTTACAGGTCAGGTTTGAAAGCTAAATCCTGTTCATATATCTCCCCCCAAACAAATTGCTCAAATACATGTGATTTTATGCACATTGGCAGTGTATATAGATAAAAAAACTCCAAGTTGTTGGCATCCTTGAGGAGGAAAGAAGCAAAAGAAGGAGAGCCATACAAAATCTACACTACATAATTAGCCCTAGACTCATCAGACATTTAATCTTGAGTAAACTGAGTGACTTATCCCACCCATCTCCAGATTGGACCTCTGTAATCAACTCCTATTTTAGGAATGTACATGAGCCATGACTGCATCTCTGTGTCTATCTGTGTCTTTAAATATCTTAGTCTGACTTGAAAAATTGGAGATTACAACAAAATTAAATCAATATATAAATATTTAATGTTTGATCTTAGTTGAACTTAATAATGAATTTTCTTTCTGTTTATAGATAAGGACATTTCTTCCTAAACTGTTAGATTTTATCATCTGTATGACAAACATCTTTTCATCTCTATACTATGAAAACATCCATATGGATAGGCATCATTGTTTTTCAGGTGTCAAAATTTGTTGATAAATATATAGTTTATAAGAAGCCTATAAGTGGCAAATAACCAACTGTGACTATTAAACTAATATGAAATTCCAAATGTATGTGTGGTCTAATAAATAAAGCTAATAGCCAGGTTCAAATTAGGAATGAATTTATTCTATTGGTAAAGTCACTTTGACTGGCTATGCATAAAGACAATAAGAAAAAAAGCAAAAACTTACTGAAAATGATAAACTATGTTTGGTTTATTGATAAATCAGTCAGCATCCTTTGTCCTTTGTACTGAAATTATCTCTATTTCTAATCCATGGTTGTTTCCTGTTCATGTTATGTTCAGGAAGAACAGATTTTTATTACATAGGATGGTTAAATTTGGTTAATCATGCTTCTTTCTCAACGTACCATCTGTTTGAATCATTGTTAAGTTGAAGATAATTGAAATTAATCTGGCTATTTTAAGCAGGAAAGGATTTAATACAGGAATTAAGTTTGTATACGCTTATTAGAAACCCATAGAAATAACCCACCAGAGAATCTCTGCCTCTGTAATAATTAAGAACATATGCACCCCTATGTTCACTGAAGCATTATTTACAATAGCCAAGATCTGGAAGCAGCTCAAGTGTCCACCAGTAGATAAACGAATAAAAAAAGCTGTGGTACATTTACACAGTGGAATACTACTCGGCCATAAAAATGAAGGAAATCTTATCTTTTGCGATAGCAATGATGGACCTGGAGAGCATTATGTTAAGTGAAATAAGCCAGTCAGAGAAAGACAAGTACTATATGATTTCACTTATATGTGGAATCTAATGAACAAAATAAACTAACAAGCAAAATAGAAACAGACTCATAGATACAGAGAGCAGACTGACAGCTGTCAGAGGGGAGTGGTCCTAAGATCATATTTGGTATTTATAGCATCTTTTTTCTATACTGAATTCCATGCTACCATTGCCCTCAGCTGTTTGGAGTTAACTGGTGAGTAGGTTGAAGCAAACCTTCATTCTTGATGAGCCTGAGCCATTGGTGGTCATGACGGTCTTGGGTTGTTGGAATTGTATATGAACTTTAACCTCAAGACATGATAATATGAGGAGACACCCCCCCCCAATATCCCCTCCATTCCAGATACATACACACTACTCCCTGACACATGTTTTAAAAGTAGTCCTATGTCCTCTTAAAAGCAACATTAATCTTCCTATCCAACAGAGAGGCCTAAGGCAACCCCAAATGGCCTCATGGAAGTCTCAACTTCCAGATCTAGGAACTAGTGTGTCATCTGGTGGAAGTATAGTCAAGAAGGCAATACTACCACCTCTAAACCTGGATTAAGTAAAAATTGTGAGAAGAGTAAGACAATTTTTGCAAGAGGACTCACCCTCAAATATCCAGATTATATATTCTCATTATAGGAGAAAATGCATAAAAACAAATGCCCTCTATCTTGCCTTTTAAGACCTGCTAATTTTGCCACAGGGAAGTCCAATGTCACCATGACCATGATTGCCAGCAAAGAAAGCAGAAACAGTGGAATGATAGCTCCACCTTGCTTCTGCCTACTGATCTCATGTAAGTGCCTCTGATTGTTTGAACCAGATTATATCTAGACCCTTGCTGCAAGGGAGTTTGGGAAATACAAAACATTAGAAGGGAAGTAGAATGGGTGTTGAGTGCCAATCCATACTATCCACCACACTATCTCATTTTACCATTGCAATATTCATTTTAATTCAGGTCATGAGTTGTCCACTTTTAAAAGCCAAACATGATACATTGTTTTTCTGCTTGCTATTATTCAAAATGGCATATAATCTTTCTTCCCCCCAATTTGTTCTTCAATTTTCAATTGACTTTATTTCTTGCTTTACCCTATATCATAATTTTGCTTCTGCCAGGCAGATTTAAATTTCTACAGTTGGCAAACAAGATTTGCATATCATTATTATGTCTGCAACTAGAAGCCTGTTGCACAAAGATTCGTGCCAGAATGGGCCTTCCTTTCCCTGGCTGTCGGCACCGCCTTCGCTCTGGTTGGAGCTGCCTTTCAGCTCTGGCCCGGAGCCACCTTTCCACCTTCCCACGCTGCCCAGAGGCCCGGAGCGGCTGGGGGTGGTGCGGAACGCCTGCGTCATCACCATGCAAGCGTCCCGCCCTGCCCCCAGCTGCTCGGCTCTACGTATGCAACTTTAACCCGCCATCTTTGTTGGGTTAATTTGCATACTCACTCCTGATTGGCTGGTGGGCATTGTGAAGATATGGTCAATTAGCATGTTAATCTTTTATTAGGTAGATGGGTGACCTCATGTTAGCTTACCCAATAGCCAGTAACTGCATCTCCTCATTGTTCTTTGCTAAAAACTATGCTTTCTCTCTTTAATGACACCCAAAATCTATTTTTTTTCACACCTATTTTCTGTGAGTCTGGCTACCTAATTTAATGGATAACCCTTTGTGTTGCTAATTATTTTTAGCCAAATTTTCCATATATATTTGGTTCTAATTAATAGTCTTGACATTTTTACTTTTGAATGTTTAATTTATATTAATTTCAATTTTTTATATAAGTATATAACTTCTCCCTCTTTTTGTCATTTAACAAATATTTACTCAGTGCTATCATGGGCATAGTGAATTAATTAAATCACAGGGATAGGAAAATGGGTAACCTGATAAATATGGAATAGTGTTCTATTCATAAAAGTTCTCAGAATAAATTTGATGTATTATATTACCAAAAAAGGTGCAGATGAATGTTGGACACAGAGACACTAATTATATAAATTTAACTCATATTTACAAAGTTACACATCACACTGCAGACTGACATCTAAATACATATAAAGAAATGAAGTGGAGCTTCATGCATTTAAATATTTTTTATTTTGCTATCAAAGTAATCAACATTGTAAATGGAAATAAACACCAAATAGGTGACTATTTTTAAAAAGCCAGTGACTAACAACATTATTATACTTCATGTTGCCAGTTTTATTGTTTAGTTCTTTTGAATTCAAGGGTTATTCCACAAAGAAAAAATTAGTTTTTTAAAGAACATTTTAGGCAGTAATTGATTCTTTTATTCCCCTTCCTTCTTAATGGGCTTCAGTAAGTCACATCCTTTCATAAAATGGAGAAAAAAATCATAATATTACCTCTTTCCTAACACTGCTTCTAAAATATCTAGTGATATTTGTTCTCAAATAATTTGAGTGAAAAATTTTTGCACATAACTGTTTCTTTATTAATGTTGGTATTTGGGGCCAATTTGCTTCAAGATTTTAAGGAAGAAACCGTTAGTGATCCATATAATTTAAAATATGATCAGTATGATATATATCATATCTATATAGCTATACACATATATGCAGATAAATTATATATCTATAGCCACACACACATATACATTAAAATGTGTAGTTTATTTGGGGAAAATGCTTTAGAATATACAAGTCAATTCCTTAATTGCTACCCATATGTAGCCAGTTCTTAAAAGAATAGCCAGTAACTCCCTCCTCCCAGAAGTGAAATAAATAATTATGTATCTACTAAATAAGTTTTTCTTTTTTTAGTATATTTTATTGATTTTTTACAGAGAGGAAGGGAGAGGGATAGAGAGTTAGAAACATCGATGAGAGAGAAACATCGATCAGTTACCTCTTGCACACTCCCTACTGGGGATGTGCCTGCAACCAAGGTACATGCCCTTCACTGGAATAGAACCTGGGACCCTTCAGTCTGCAGGCCGACGCTCTATCCACTGAGCCAAACTGGTCAGGGCTAAATAAGTTTTTCTTACTTCTCAGTCATATTTAGTAATTTAACTCATCCAAATTATAGAAAATTTATTATAACTTCTGCAAGGAGACACATTTATACCTAAATACTGTGTTTGTTTTAGGAGAAGTAGAATAGTAGCTGTAGATTTTCAAACTTACTTTAAAATATTTTAGATCATAAACAATAAGTATTCAAGTTCAATCTCATTAGAAACTCTAAAACAAATCAGGATTGTATTAGCATATTCACACATAAATCAATTAACAACACAGAACTGTAGACCTATACCTTTGTGTCTCTGCAATTGTCAATTACTAATACAGGTAACAGGGTATAATTGGACCATTTCATAGTGTGAAGTCGTGATGCCTTCTTTTTTAGATCCTTGTACCTGTAAATCATAGCAGGTAACACATCTTAAAACTGAGGTGACAGTTTTGCATTCACACACGTGGTGTAAGTCTTCACACTGCGTTCTATAGGGTATTATAATATTTGTCAATTAATATTACTTTATGCTTAAAACTTTAAACATATTTCACTTCCTCAAACTTACTTGGAAGAATTTGGAGTCAGATAAGAGTCACTTCCCGAGAGTCTTGGCCATTCTGGGTTTTAAAACTAGTTTCAGATAGGCTCAGGAACTTGTTAGATGGAGGAGGGACAGGTCTCTTAGGAGCACTCTTCTGAGCTCTCGGCTTCCCTTCAGGTCCAGAGGTTCTGGTTCTCACCGTGGGATCACGTGCCTTTCTGCAGCTCTTAGTTTCAGCCTGTTCTATCCTTGAGCAATGTGACCAAACTGTAGTTCAGTCTCACAGGAGATGAACAACTTATGATTCATTTACATATCCTCACAAAATGGATTGATTCCCGTAAAAGCCCTTTATCTTCTTGAGCTTCAGGACATTTCCTGATATGTTGAGTATTAATCATCTGCATTGGCATTACACAACTCACTGGTAAAAAAGCAGTGGGGACTTTACCCACAGACCCATGTATCAGAACTTCTGGCAGCGGAACTCTGTGATTCTTTCATATTCCACAGATTGATAATTGCTAACAGAAAAATGAGAGGTTTGCATAAAAGAGTGCTTTTAGATAGTGGGGGAGAACAATTTGAAGTTGCAAAGTTTGCTAGGCAAACTCTCTGGGCTCTGGGCTCTTGGCCTAACTGACGTTCATCAGTGACACAGCGCTCTTTGGTTTCCCTAGCCCAGGGGCCATGGAGCAGCAGGGATCACTCAGACTTGGGAGCTTCAATGAGTGAGTACTATTGTGAAACATACCCTAATGCCTGACATTTGGGCTATATTATTAAATTGAGATTAGAGTCAGACAAAAGATCAATAATGTGCTGGTAAGTCACATTTGCAAAGAAAATAGAGGCCAAAATAAAGAATGGATTGGGAAACATAGTGAAAAATGTAAATGGTAGAATTAGGATCCAAAAACATTTTTAATAGGTGACCATGATATGGAGATGAATTATAATAGGACTTAACTTTAAGAACATTTATAAGTTATGTTGAAAATCACTGGAGAAGATAATATATATTTGTTTAGATAGAGAATAGAATGAACTAAATGTATCCCAGTGAGAAAAAGATATGCTTTCTCCTAAAGCAAACAATTTTTTCTCTCATCACTTATAGAGATGACATTTTGGTTCTTGTTAGATGATAGAATGGGAAATCTTATCAGCTTTTTAAAGATACTTTAATATCTTTATTAATTAGACTAGAAGCCCAGTGCACGAAATTCGTGCATGGCGGGGGGTTGTCCCTCAGCCCAGCCTGTACCCTCTCCAATCTGGGACTCCTGGAGGGATGTCCACCAGGATCGGGCCTAAACGGGCAGTCGGACATCCCTCTCACAGTCCAGGACTGCTGGCTCCCAACTGCTTGCCTTCCTGCCTTCCTGATTGCCCCTAACCGCTTCTGCCTGCCAGCCTGATCATTTGATGTTTCTCTCTCATTGATGTTTCTATCTCTCCCCCTCCCTTCCTCTCTATCAAAAAAAATCAATATAAAGATATATTTTTTAAAGTAAATAGCAATGAATAGCAAATGAGCTAATACAATAAATAGCAAATGAACCAGTCCTCATAGAAAATGTATCAGACTGATGAAGTTATAATTTTTAGTTTCTTTAAGATATTATTTGAATTTTAAAATATTACTACAGGCTATACCTTTGAGGTAATTATGCAGTATTTTTACTTCTTTTAAAGAGCTTGTGCTTTGTAGTACATTTCTGAGACACACATTCTCAGGCTAGTCAAGATCCATCTTGCTCTTTGGGTGTTTTTTTGTTGTGGTTTTTACTGAATTTACCTCCTCAATTCTCAGTCTTTAAGAGTACACCAAAAAAATTAAAGTTATTACTAATACGCTCACAGGATTAAAAAGAACATTATGCCACATTCATTTTCATAGCCACTTCTATATTTTGCCTCCTTGATTTTAAAACTACGCTTGCCTTTATTTATACCTACACAGATGATATTATTTTCTTGTTTTACATTCTTACTATCTGAATTCTTTCTTTCAGTTTTTAAAATCCTCGCTTGAGGATGTGTTTCTATTGATTTGAGAGAGAGAGGAAGGGAGAGGAGGGGAACGACCTCTCTTCTGCTTGTAATTAAAGTTCATAAAGTTCCCAGGAAGAGCTTGGCAATCATGCCTCTCAGGCTGCTGAGATCTAAGCTAACCACATCCCCCAAACCAAGGACAGTGGCTGAGATCTAAAATGTAACCTTAACGAACTGGAGGGTGGGGAAACCAGGAAAACCAATGATCAGAACAGTGGGTCAGAGAAGTGGAAGACAGTGTGAAGGAATTGTGATGCCCCCAACTGGAGTGTCTTCTTTCCTAGCCCCTCTGGCTTTGCTAGGCTGGGCTAGGCTTACAAAAACTATTTCCTTGAAGGGCCATTACCATTTTTCACATTTCACTGGGGTCCCTCACACACCTTTAGACATTTCATGGTTTTTTTTATTAGTTATTGAGGAATATAATTTGGTTTTGTTAACTCAATTTCTAATCTATTTCTTGACTGCAAAGGGTTTGAGTATGCAATTAATAAGAAAAACTCTAGCCAATAAAGACTGTATTGATTTAGTACATTTTAATATGGTGATTTCCATGCTGTTTCTATATTACAGAGCCTTTTGATATAGTTATGTGAGTGGGAAATAAAAATTGCAAAAAGCTCCAAAATTGGCAAGACATTTCCCCTCTTATTATCAGCATTTCATTAAAGGAAAACATTAAATGCCTGCTTCTTTTTGAATAATTCATATTCATTGGTATTATTAAATTTTTGCCTCTCAGATTGATCTTCATTCACAAAAGCAAATTTAGGTAATGGCTTGGTTGGTGATATATAGTAATTTCAAACCACTTTTCATAAGACTTTAAAAAGAGTTAACCAACTTCCCTTTCAAAATATATTTCTCCATGTATAGACTATGTTGACATTAAATGAACATGATAGGGCCCCTTTACATGCAATATCGTAGTACTAGACAAAACAATGTTTTACGTAATTAGTGATATATATTAGTGCCTGCTCCTCATGATGTGTTTTTTCATTATTACTGTCATTGCAAGAGCAGTTTAGACAAGGCTAAAAATCCACAAGATGACATTGGTTAATACAGTGAAGACAGCTGAAAATGTAGAGCATTCACGCAGGAGACAATGTATTGTAATGGAGATTTCTGTTCAGTCTCTTAGCAGAGAGCAGCCACTGTCTTTTGTATTTAGATAGACATATGGATATATGAAAAATTATAGAATAGGATAGAGTACATGGTAATCTAATGAGTGTTCTGACTGAATGTTCTAACCTATGAAATTATCAGTCCATAACTACATGTTCAGAACTTATGAGCAACATTATCCTGCATTATATCAGTAAGTACATTAAAGGAAATAGCTGCAAGAATAAAGTTAAGAAAAGAAGAATTTCACCTAAAAAGCTTCTTTTCAGGAATGGTAGATTTTCCCCAAGCCACCTTAATGTTAAAGTGGCTATAAAAACCAAAAGAAGGTTCTAAAAGTAACTAAAAGTCTCTTAAGAGGTACTCTCACTTTTCGAAGCTATTGCTGAAATTCATGTTAAATTAAACGTGTGCAAAGAAAATGTGCAGAGAATGATTTTAATAATTCTGACTAATTGATCTGATTTGAACTCTTTAGAGTTTTTTCTCTCCCAAAGTCCATATTAATAAAATGTTAAATATTAAATTAAGAGATATTAAAAGGAACATGTATTTCACTGAACAGATCCTTTCCATTTATCAAGAAAAGCATTGAATTCTAGCATACACTGTAATAGTAATTTTTTCTTAGCTTTTTGGTAACGTAGATTAGGTAAATTGAAATCTTATTTTTTAGGGGTGTACAGAAAAGCGTTACACTGTTGGTTGCGGGGTAAGATAGGGACTATTAGTTACTGCATTCTTTTTTATTTTTATTTTTTTAATTACTTTATTGATTAAGGTATCACGTATTTGTCATCAATCCCCCCCCCCATTCCCTTCCCAAACCCCCCCACACGCATGCCTCCCTCCCCCTGTTGTCCGTGATCACTGGTTAGGCTCATATGCAAGCACACAAGTCCTTTGGTTGATCTATCTCCCTTGTCCCCACCCTCCCCTACCTTCCCTCTGAGGTCTGACAGTCTGATCAATGCTGTTCTTGTTTTTCAGTCTATGTTGTTCATCTTTTCCCCTAGATGAGTGAGCTCATGTGATACTAGGAATACACTTATAGGAACCGAAAATGAGACAAGCAATAATAGTTATGCTGAGAGGCAAATGAATCAGTCTATAGTGAGTTTCTTTCTGGGCCACCAGTTCTTTTGAGTCCCGGTTTCTATGTCCAACAGTTTGTTTATGTGTTCATAACAGCAATGATATTTCAGTTCTGGATGGTGGACAAATGGTGGTAATGCAGGTCCGACCCTCTCTGGTTTGGTCCTGGGCAATCTGCAGTGACGCACATCTGCTGACTGCTAGTATGGCAAGGCATCGTCAGCGTCTTCCATCAGTTACTGCATTCTTTAAAATACTTATGAATATGTAATTGTGCTGCATCACACTCACAAATTTGTTATTGGTAAGCGATCTGTCCAAATGAGTTAGACAGTAGGAAATGTTACCCAAAATACATGACTGTAATATTGATGGGTAGAAATTATGTAAATTAAACTCAGTATCATCTTACAAACATTCTTTAATTCTTTTGATTCTCTATTAACTCAAGTCACAGATACGCTTTAGAGTAACCATGCACATGACTGACAGCAAAGATGGAATATTTTCTCCACACCTGGACATGGTGGTTGGAAACCCATACCATTCAAATTGCTAGGTAAGGATTAATCTACAAACCAGACACTTTCTATTTCTCACTTTTGCACATTTAATTTTAAGCTTTTCTATCCTTTTAGTTATGCATGGATTCATTCAATCAATCAGCAGGTAATTTTTGAGCTCCAGCTACCAGTTATAGAGTGAGGTACTGAGGGTCAGACAGGTTTGTTTCCCAGAACTTCCATTCCCGTAAGAAAAGGCAGGCAAAATAAAAGTAAATAACGAAATAAAATAATTTCAGAGAGCCAGAGCACTAAGGAGAAAACAAGCCAGGCATAGGAAGACAAATACTACAGGATCTCACTTATGTGGAAATCTAAAAAAGTCAAATTTGTAGATAGTAGAACAGTGGTTAACTTGGGCAAAAAAAGGGGGGAAATGGGAAAGGGTACAAAGTTGCAATTATGTAGGAGGAATAAGTTCTAGAGATCTGATGTACAGTTAATAAAACTGTCTTGTAGACTGGAAATTTGCTACGAGAATAGATCTCAGGTGCTCTCATCACACACACACACACACAAAAATGGTTACTGTGAGGAAATGCACATGCTATTAGTCTGACATGTCTATATATGTTGTATACTTTAAATATATAATTTCATTTAAAAATTAGTAAGGTATAAATAATTAATACAAAACTTTTTGAGAGCAGACTTTGATGAGATCTTGGAGACTAAAGAGAAAATGAGATCTTTATGTCTTGAAATAATTAACTCATGGTGAGAGAAGAATAACTTTTACTGTATTTTCTCCTGTTTTAAGATGAAGTGAATCTATCAAAATTGTTCCAATAAACCCTTAGTGTGGGACTGATACAAACAAAGTTTATGTGGTAGAAAAAGATTGGTTTAGTGGGAGCTTCTTCAGATAAGATGGTAGGGAAGGAGTGTCTTAAGAGGTGACCTAGGAGCTGAGAACTGAATGATGGGGAAAGGTTGAACACGACAAAGTTGAGGGGTAGGATGTTCTGAGCAGAGGGAACTACATGTGTACAGGCTTGAGGCAGCATTAAGGAAGGTCCATTCAAGGAAGTGAAACAGGTCACTGAGGCTGGGGCCAAGAGTCCTAATAGAAAGAGAGGCAGGCAGGTGACAGACCATCTGCAGCTTTATGGGCATGGTGAAAGTTTGCATTCTATTTTCAAGCAGTGGGAAGCTACTATATAGTTAAAGCAAGAACCATCTAAATTATCAGGGTTTCTACTTGGTTAATGAAGTGTGGGGCTGAATTGGGGAGGAATATGATGTTTTGAGGAGAGAGTAACAGATGTACAATGGCTGTTTGGAATTGTGGAAAGTGAACATGCTCAGGTATTACTGGTGTCTAGGTGCAATTTAAAGTACAGGTCAAATCACTGTCATGTCATGTAGACTATGAATCAGATTATCTATATATAAAAAGGCTAAGTGGCCAGCCAACTGGCCAACTGGCCGACTGGCTGACTGGTCAGTAGGTATGATGTGCACTGATCATCAGGGGGCAGATACACAACCCAGGAGCTGCTGAGCGATAGCAACTTTGCAGAGTGCCCTCTCCCATTCCGGGACCCGTTGGAGGATGTCAGACTGCCAGCTTCAGCCCCATCCCTGCAGGCCGAGGGGCCCCCACCTGCTGGAGGGACTCTGCTCACTCCACAGACACCCTTCAAGCCCTTGCACCGCCCCAGGTGTGGTCGGCCGGGGAGGGACCGCAGGAGGTTGGTTCCGGGCATCTCCAGGCTGTCTCACCCAGTCCCATCTCACTGCCTACCTTCTAATTAATTTCCTTTCAATGTGCATGAATCTGTGCACCAGGCCTCTAGTCCTATATAATAAAACCCTAATATGCAAATCAACTGAATAGCGGAACGACCGGTTGCAATGATGCACACTGACCACCAGGGGGCAGATGCTCAATGCAGGAGCTGCCCCCTGGTGGTCAGTGCACTTCCACGGGGGTGGGGATGGGGAGCGCTGCTCAGCCAGAAGCCAGTCTCACAGCTGGTGAGGCAGCGGTGGTGGCGGGTGCCTCTCCTGCCTCTGTTGCAGGCGGGTGGTAAGGAGTGAGGGGTCCTGGACTGTGAGAGGGTGCAGGTCAGGCTGAGGGACCCCTCCAGTTCATGAAATTTCATGCACCGGGCCTCTAGTAGAGAATAATTATCTTGATCCTTCTGCTGACTCTTATTTTCTTTTTTAAATATATTTTATTGATTTTTTTACAGAGAGGAAGGGAGAGGGATAGAGAGCTAGAAACATCGATGAGAGAGAAACATCGACCAGCTGCCTCCTGCACACCCCCCACTGGGGATGTGCCCGCAACCAATGTACATGCCCCTGACCGGAATCGAACCTGGGACCCCCCAGTCCGCAGACCGACGCTCTATCCACTGAGCCAAACCTGTTTCGGCCTGACTCTTATTTTCTGTATCAATAACTATACTACTTTATATGGAAATATTTTAATGTATTCAACTATTTATTTCCAATTTTTATAAGTTCCGTGATGATACAGATAGATATCATTTATTTCATCGTATGCTCTGCTTATTGCTATTCCTAGCAATGCCTTTAAAATAGCAGGCACCCAATAACTATTTTTGTGAACAACTTGTAGTCCACTGACCTAGGCTGTGTATATTACATGTTGCACCTAAGAAAATGAATGAGATCAGTGCCAAAATACAAATTTCTCTTAGTGCCACCTGCAATATTTTCCTAAAGACACTGATGAATATGTATGCACAGATTGGAATGATGGTCTTCAACTGAGAACTTGTCATTCCTTTTTCAAATGATTCCCTAGTAGAAGTGGCTCTGGGAGGATGTTTCTCTTTGATAAATCCCCTCTTAATAACATGTTTGAGTTCAAACTGGATGCTTTAAAACTCCATATTCCTCAAATAGACACTTACTTTACCCCTTTCAGATTTTGAATCTGACCAGTTACTGGAGAGAAGATATGTTAACTAACATAAGATCAAAGAATAGGAGTAGCAGCTGCAGATTCTTTAATTCCTGTTTTAACTTCAATACCTTTTTTCCTTCCATATTTCATTCTGGGCAGGAGGAAAAGGGAGGGGCAGGCTGTCTTTGTGTTTGAGAGAATGGTGGTTTCCTTCAATCGTCAGCCATTATTGACACAATGTTGCTCTGTCAAACAGTGCGGCAAACTATTTTCAGGGACAGTATTTTAGTGAAACTCGATATGATGGCAGAGCATCATTGAAAACTTAGGGCAGAGAGGGTCCTCCCTGTCAAGTCATCCTTGTGCATCAGTCCCTGCTGAACGTTGAAGGATTGCAGTATGTATAGAATAGGTCCACTTAGCCTGAAAAAGTACAAGTTTAAAAAGTTGTGCTCTTTTTCCTTCTTACATATATCAAAGTGTTTGTATTCTTCAGCTGACCTTTCTGTCACAGTGTTTTTTGCTCTCTGCGGTGGTGTTCTCTACCAACTTAAATCCAATATCTCTGGTTATATCATTGCAAAGAATGAAAATAATCTCCCTCCATCTGAGAAGCATTCATTTATATGTTTTATGCTAACAATCACCCCTCTTTCTCTTCAAATTATCCAGGCCGCACGTTCAGTTGCCATGCACTCTTGCATTCAGTTTCCCTTCTCTGCTTGTCATCTTTGTTTACTGGTTGGATTATACAGCTGCACCTATTAGCATTCTGGGCCCAATTACGACTTTATTTCACAATACTCTGTTGCTTTAGCAGGAAAATGAAATCACTGGCTTCTGATATCACATTAGTACTTGTGTGGCATGCTTCTTCCCAATAATTTCACATCTGCCATTTTTGTAAATCCAAAACACATTCCTGGCATAGTGTGTGTGTGTGTTTCTCCCCAGCCCTGCTCCTCCCACTCTATCATAGATGGATAGCAAGAGAATGAAAAGGAAAGTTAAGTTACAGGAAGATCTGAAAAGAGCATCTCAACTCTCAGATGGCCATTTATGGAGTCGTGGTCACGAGGGTGGGCTTGGGAAAATACAGACCTCAACCTGACCTCTGGCTCTGCTTCTTACTTTTTCAGCAACGTTTCCAAGTGACTAAATTTGTGAGATATTAGTATTTTTAAATAAAATGCCTGTTCACTGACTGTAATTTATCATCAGCTCTTTCCAAAGGCAGGTAGTATCTCCCACTCATTGAGGTCCGTTCACCTCCCCAGGTTCACCTCTCTCTCATACCCTCGTCTTTATGCTGCATGAGACTTAATTTTATGAAGAGCCTGGTACTCACTGTGCTGTTTGGTGTTTTCATGTTATTTCATCTATTTCCTCTGCCTAGTTACTCTTTTTATTTTTTAAAATATATTTTATTGATTTTTTACAGAGAGGAAGGGAGAGGGATAGAGAGTTAGAAGCATCGATGAGAGAGAAACATCGATCAGCTGCCTCCTGCACACCCCCTCCTGGGGATGTGCCAGCAACCAAGGTACATGCCCTTGACCAGAATCGAACCTGGGACCCTTGAGTCCACAGGCCGATGCTCTAGCCACTGAGCCAAACCGGTTAGGGCTGCCTAGTTACTCTTTATCTTTGTTCCTCCTTGTCTTACTCTTCCTTTAAGACTAAAGTCGGACTTGATATGCTTAAAGACACCTTCTCCCCTGATGCCCCTTGGATGGGCTCACTGTCCTTCTTTCATCTTCCTATTACATCCAATGTATGTCTCTGTGATTGCACTTAACAGACAGTAGTGTGAGTCCACAATTACCTGTCTGTTACTCCTCTGGAACACAAGCTCCTGTAGATCACAGACCAAATTCTGCCTATCCTTGTATGTCTACTGCCATGTTTAAAGTGACCTCTACCACTGTTGCTGACATTAGGGAAATTCATAGAAATCCACCTCCTGTGAGGGGCAAACAGATTGATGTCAAGTCCTTCAGAGATATCCTAAGTATTTTTACCTTTTGGAGTTAAGAGTAACAAAATACCCCCATCCATTTGAGAGGGAAATCTGTATGCCCTACAAGGAGATATTCTAAAGGAACTAGAGGAGAAGGTATTAGAAGATGTGAATAACTGCATGTTCTGCCTACCCTTTATCACCCCCTACACTTTGCTCATCCTTTTAAGTCGATTCAAAACCTACATACTTGGCCTTCTCATTTGCTGTCCCTAATTAGCTACTCCCTAGTCTGCGCTTCCAAGATGTGTGGTTCATGCCTCTATTTCAGCCTTTGCCACATGGCACTGCAATGATCTGTGTATGTCTGTCTCCTCCTACTCAGTGTATGTTTCCTGAGAGCAGAGAGGGCATGCATTTCTCATTTGCAATTTGCAACTGTTATCAGGCCTGGCACACCATAAGAACTAAGTCAATATTGAATAAATGAGTCGAGTCAGCCAAGGGCTGTGTTTGGGTGAAGTGACTCAATATTACCTACCGGTCAGGAGGAATAGAGTGTATGAAAATGCATTTTAATGGGCAAAGAAGTGAGAAGCTCTTCTCTATGCTGGGTGTATTTGTAGCGCCTACTTAAATGTCAAACAGTGAATCACGTTAACCATGTTCCTGAGCATTTAAGGTAGGAAACATTTCTGTGTATGCCAGGACTCTTATGTTCCTAATTTGAGTGTAAATTTTTATTTTTTTTACAGTAAAGAGACTCCACTGATCAGGGTGGAAGACAATTTTCTGAACACTGGGCCCTCCCGCTGGTGGTGATCCTGGTGTAACTGTGGTGCTTGCTTCAGGTTCTTCCTGTTCTCACTTGCACTTCTTTAAAGTAGAATTCACCTGAAGCCAGTTTTCACGCTGCAGAGCTCATTTCTATGCAAAATGATGTCTTACATTAAACATTCCCGAGAGCAGAAAGATGACTTTGAATGTATAATTTTAAGCAGCTCTGGCGGCACTCACTAAAGGTTGACACAAGAGCAAGGCTCACAGGAAATGTAGGTGAGAAGGGAAACGGTAGGCATGCTAAGGCTTTCCCATCACCTCACTGCAGTCATACCCTCATTTATCTTGCTTCTTATTTTTAAAAACTGGGTCAGGTCCCTTAGGGAAACCTAAACCTTTGAACAAAGATTAGCGATATTAAGAATCATTAACTCTTCCAGGCCACCAGGAAGTTAATGTTGCAAAAGGGGCCACGATACAGTTTACTAAACGGTGTCTTAATTGTCTGACATACAAATCAGAGCTTATAATTTTAAAGATTTAAGTTTCAAAGTGACATCCTGGTGCTAAAGGTAAAATTGACGGATTTAATTCTTAAGTAGACATGTTAGCGAAGAGACACATTTCACACAGTGGACTCCCAGGCCTGTGGAGTTCATGAGTGAGTAATGGTAAATATGTAGAGTTGGAGGAAATCCCACGTTTGAGGGCATTAAAGAGTTAGATACTCTGTATCCAGGACAATTTTGGATTTAATTCAGGCAAAGACATTATTTATTTAAAAATCAGTTTTGACTGTTGACCTTTTGTTAAGCGTAGTCGCTGAAGAGAGGAGTGTGCATTCAGCTAATTTCACATGCTGTGAGTTATGTAAATGCACACTGGAATGCAAAGGAATCCATGAATACTTTTAAATTCATATGTAGCCAAGTATATACATATAGATTGTCCTTTGTATTTGAAGGTGATGCTGCCATTATTGTCTCTGCTATTTTCTGTGTGTTCAGATCTGGCTGTTTGATTGGCAATTCCTACTGTGCACAGTCTGCATATGTGTCAACTAACAACTGCAGCCATTGCCTCGAGGGCTTGATTGCTGGGTTGTTCAATATTTATTAAGCACCCAACAAGTGCTAGGTGCTACACTGAATAGTGTAAAACTGCTGCTGTCCTCTAGAAATTCTATTCTAAGGTGACTAGTGAAAAGCATATAGTTTTTATTTCTTATGCAAGTTCGCTGACACTATGCAATTAGAAAAGGTAACACCACTCACCTGATGCTGTTCTTCAGCAATATGTACAGTAGGTGGTTAGTATCTTTCCCATTCACTTGGAAGTGCTCAGGTTAGAAGGCCATGATTAAAGGAATCTATTACAAAGGCCTACTAGGTGTGAAGACCAGGAAGGATGATGTGAAAATATGATATCATTAGGGCAGAACAGGATGTGAACACAACTCTAGGTCAGAAAAAAGCTTTTTTTTTTTTTTTTAATGAAGAGAACAGGTTTTAAGGTTTGGTCAGAGTAAGCTTTTGAGTCAAATTGAACAATCCCATCTTTGGCCACAGCTTACAATGAATTCTGATATAGTTTCTCCACATTTTTAATCATAGTATTTATGTTGATAAAGACATCCCATAAGGTAATAATGGAAACCAGTCAACTCAAATGACAGTATTTGTTTTTCAAGTTTTGGTGCACTCTGTTACATTTCTTAAAGTAAAAACTATAGTTTCCTCTTGATGACAATGCATGGGGGTGTGATATGCTGTTGTTGACTTGGCTCTGACTCTTAGCGACACTATGAGTGTTGTCCACCATGTTCTGTCCTCAGCAGCCCTGCTCAGCTCCTGAGGTTAAGGGCAATAGGGTTTTAAACAAGTGGAAGCAGTAACTAATGACTAGGATAGAGATTCAAGGAATTGGTTGAAGTCTTATAAAGTGCTATTTACAGTCGGTGTTAACCCAAGCGTATTGAAAACAATAAATCATTCAATGTATAAATAAAACCACTATACTCTTTTTTTTTTTTAATTTCTTTATTGATTAAGGTGTCACATATTTGTCCTCATCCCCCCATTCCCATCCCACACCCCTCCCCTTGGATGCCCCAACCCTCTGTTGAACTTAAGCATTGGTTAGGCTCATATGCATGCACACAAGACCTTTGGTTGATCTCTCCCCCCTCCCCCCACCCTCCCCTATCCTCCCTCTGAGGCCCGATAGTCCGATCGATGCCTCCTTGTTTCTGGTTCTGTTCTTGTTCATCAGTCTATGTTGTTCATCATTTCCCCTAGATGAGCGAAATCATGTGTCACTATAGATATACTTATAAGAATTGAATGTGCGACGAGCAATAATAGTTATGCTGACAGGCAAATGAATCAGTCTGTAGTGAGTTTCTTTCTGGACCAACAGTTCTTTTGAGACCCAATATCAATGTCCACCGGTTCCCTATGAGTACATGTCGGCACTGACCCCTCAGCTCTGGATGGTGGACAAATGGTGGTAATGCAGGTCCGACTCCCTCTGGTTTGGTCTCGGCTGGACCCAGGGGCACTGCTTCACCCGGATCCAGGGGCCCGCGGCCTCGCCCGGACCCGGGGCCCAGGGCTCACCCGGATCCAGGGGCCCGCGGCCTCGCCCGGACCCGGGGCCCAGGGCTCACCCGGATCCAGGGGCCCGCGGCCTCGCCCGGACCCGGGGCCCAGGGCTCACCCGGATCCAGGGGCCCGCGGCCTCGCCCGGACCCGGGGCCCAGGGCTCACCCGGATCCAGGGGCCCGCGGCCTCGCCCGGACCCGGGGCCCAGGGCTCACCCGGATCCAGGGGCCCGCGGCCTCGCCCGGAAAAACCACTATACTCTTAAATGTTCTTCTTTAACTCAAACCTGAGATGCTTTTATCCTTGAGTTATTTGCAAGTAAAATAGCCAATACATTAGACTTTGAAGTGTTTTTGTAGAAAACATGGTGAAAGATTTTGTGTATATTAAAAAAATAATGTAATGTGTGGCATTTTCTTGTAATTTAAGGAAAAAAGCATATTTAAATTTAAAGTTTAGAAATTTTTGTTTTGATACTTTTCAAATGACAAAGATGTCATCTACATAATCAAAATAACTCTCATTTTTACATTCAAACAATCTCAAGGCATTTAGTTCAAAATATCCTTTCGATCTGATAAAGAGATTGCTAATACAATGTCTTTTCTGTAGTCATAATTATAACTAAGTGGATATTACACAAAGAAGAGTCGGTCAGGACATGAGTAATAATATGTATTGACAGCCAACCTGCTTTCTCTTTTGATGATTTTAATTTTGGGGGAGTTAAGTAGAGAAAAGTAAGAATACCAACACCCACTTTGCTGCTACTCATCTAATAGCTTCTTATCTAATGGGAGGGATGTGCATTAGTTCTTTTATAACTGACTTAAACATCATCCACATTTTAGCATAATTATATGGTCATAATGTACCCTGTAACTATGTGGGCAAAGTTAAGAAAAAGTCAACTGTAGGTTTGCAGAAAATTCAGAAACCAATTAAAACTTGATATATGAGCTGGAAAGTTCCAAAGGTAAAACTGAAGAAAGTGTGGGTGGCAGGAGGAGGTGGGGTGACTCGAGGGGGTGTGAATCAGCAGAGGAGAAGAAGATGGTATGTGTAAACTGATAAAAAAAACAAAACCCAGCATATTAAAATTTGAATAGAGAATGAAATCTTATCACTTAAAATGTTTTTGTTAGATGTATATGAGTTCTGATTCTATGTGAATAATACATTATTATTTTTTGGTAGGACTATTTTTGTTTTTTTGCCTCATTTTATGGTCACATTTCTTCTTAGTCAACAATCATGAATGAAAAAAAATGAGTCTTAGTTCAGAGAGACATGGGAATATCCACATTAGAAATGTATTAGTAGAGAATAATGTATTTTATTCTCTCTCCTTTTCTTTTTTGTATCAATAAAAGATTTGATCAAAATGCGATGCCTTTAGTGAAATGACTAAACAATTATGGGCCCTGATTCTAGTGATTATTGTAAACATTATCTCTATTAAGCCTATCTCTTGGCTATGAAGAGATGTGAAGTTTTCAAAAATACACGGGCAATAAAAGAAGGAACCAGAGCTAGAACCCAGGAACCCAGGTCTTTTAACTATTTGTGTGGAGAGCTTTTTGCCATCACCCATCCTTCTGTTGAATTGAGTTCTTTAAAAACAGAAATGCTTGCCTAGAGATGTTTATTATTTCATCTTACCCAACAAATTGAAACATAAAGAATTTAGGATTCAATTATTTTGCTTTGTATTTACGTTTTCAACACGAAGAAAAGGTAGAGATACAGAGCTTGAGTCTCTCAATACTTTCTATAGTTTAATGTGGTTTAAAGTGATCATTCCATCAAAACTGTATACACGAAAAAGCTGAATGAAAAGTAGAGAAAAACAGTTGTTTAAATCATTTCAAATATCCAGCTGTTAGCATCATGAAGATAAGTGTTTTTGAACTCTGATCGACATTGACTGTGGGATTGTTGGACTCCTTTTAGTAAGAGCAGCCAGGCAGGAACAGATGAGGGTAGGTGGAGGGTGGGAAGGGAGGATTTTGCACATTCCTCAATTCCATAAGAGCCAGTGGGCTCTGATTTGTTTAACATGGTGGAGCCTCCTGGGTCTTCTCTTTTGAAGAAAGAGTAGCAGGATTGAATAAATTGGTACAAAGTATTTAGATACATTTTTTGCAAGTTTCTGCATATCTGAAATTCAACCAACACATCATATACTTTATCTAGAAGTTAAATATAGTTAAGATTTTCATGGGTTCTGTTTTGCAGATAAGAAAATAGTGGCACTGAGAAATAAAGTCTCACAAAGAATCAGAGGCTCAGCTGAACATAATTTTCAAGGCCATGCATTTCAAATGCAGTGCTCTAGCCACTAGACAACACTACCTTTTCCATTCACAGTTGTTTATGTTTGGTTTAATAGCAGTTTTCAGTAATGCCTCCTAAATGACTGAAATACAGTTTTTAAAACCTGAATTGTTATTACTGCATTGTTACCTTTGTCTTTATTAGTAAAACAATCTTTTTTTGTGTTTACTCTGTTAAGTGCTAATGTAAATAACAGCTTTTATTTAGCATATTTTTGCTGACTGTTTTTACACTTTTCTGCTACCTCTAGCCTAACCATATTTGTCTCATTCTTCTGCAAATCTTAGAATCCTAATTAAATGAGGCTAGAATCTACTCTAAAGGGAATGGTTCCTCAGTGTTCCTATTTTTCAATTCTAATTTAAAGCAGTCAACTCCCAACTTCTACTTTCTCTAATTTCATCCCTGCAGCCCAAATACTTTGCAGCTTACACAGGAGTAATTTTGCTATAATTAAAATGATCTAATATTTGCATTGTTTGCTGAGAGACTAAGGCACTCTGTGTAGACACTCATCAGTTTAACTTCTACATAATATCAAAGAAAAACATGTCCTCTTGATAATCTCATGCCTGATACAGAACAGTTTATTTTTGTTCTTGATATGATCATTTAAATATTTTTTTTTTCTTCAGCACTTCTTATTGCTTTTTTTAAAAATTACACTTCTGTTGATAATAAACTGTATCATTCTAAGAAAAGTCACGATCTCCTCAAGGCTTTTGTTTCGCCAAAGGAACGGCTGCTAGAGAAACATTCCCTGCCTCCCTTGTGGTACAGGGTTCACAGAGGCCACCAAGGGGCTTTCAACCTTCCCAACGCCTCCATCTGGGTTCCAGCGGGTGAGAGTCCCCACTCCTTTCAAGTGAAAGCTGTCTCATAGGCCGGGTTAGTGCTGCAATGGAGGTGTGGGTTCCATTGACTGCGTACTCAGTGATCCCAGGAAAGCAAAAGCAAATGTACAATCCTGAACACCCAGGGGTTGCACTCTTCTGATCTGGGCATAAACTTTAGTGTCTGCATTTAGGGACAATGGTCATTAGAGAAAGAAGACCTCACCTGCTCTGTGGGTGACGAGGTCATTAGGTAGTCTCAATTCCAGAATAACCGAAAGGTAAATGTGTCAGTTCCTGAACATACAACGACCTCATTTTCTAGAATCCTATATAATAACAGGCCAGCGACCATAACAGCATAACGACCAGAACAACCAACCGACCAGTCGCTATGAGGTGCATTGACCACCTTTCGGTCCCTCCCTGCAGCCTGCAGGCTCTTATTGATGGATGGCCAATGGGGAACCACAGGAACCTGAACCAGGGTGGGTGGCAGCAGCGGGGTGGGACTGGGGACTGGTGAACAGGCGGAAGATGGCCCTGATCATAGGCTAGGCCTAGGGATCTTACCTGTGCACGATTTCTTGTGCTGGGCCTCTAGTAATAGAAATAAAAGGCTACTAAATGATGAATCTAAAGGAATAGCTACAAAGAGTAAAGGTGAACCAAAGTGCAAGTGGAAAAGGTGATTGTTTTCCCTTTTCATCAGAAACATCACACAGGCTCCACTGGAGGTCTGATTTCTCAGCTCCCCCTCAGGGCCCACTGTCCTGGATCACACACAGGATATCTCTCCCAGGATGGGTGCTTGGTATCTAGGGGCTTCTCCCACTTCCTCCTAAGCCAGCCTACTGAACATTCATTCTTTCCCTCACTGCACAGTTGCCATTAAGGACAGGACAACACCCATCTCTAATTAGAGCTGTCTTGGCATTCCTCTTTCCCGTCAGCACCTGTCATTTATTCATTTACTCACAAGAACAGCTACAAACAAGAGGAACAGATGTTGTTGAGCTCCTCACAGTGTGCACTTTTCTTTAGTTGGATCTCACCTGATTTCAAACGGGAACAAGGTGTTCTTTCTGCTGAGGATGTTCTTCTATTGCTCATTTCTAACTCCTATAGTTCTCCCAGACCTCCGTTCAATGGTGTTAAAAGTCATAAAATCCCCAGAAAACAATGTTTACTTGAGGGCAAGACCTTCCTTTCATGAAGGTAAAAAGTCATTAGGAATGGATATTTATTCCTTAAGAGCAATTTAGACTTCTTTGGAAATAAAAATAATAATAGAAACAGAATTGTATAGCACAAAGAATCAGTAACTGTCAATTTCTCACCTTATAAACCTCATTTTTCAATAACTGCTACCCAATGTAATTTGATGGATATTATCAACCTTTAGTTTTCTTTCCTATGGGTATCAGTTTTTCATGTAGTCATTCTGATCTTCCTGTTATTTGCAGGTTTGATAGCCAGAGGGGATGTATTGCCTCCAAAACATGATAATTTTAGAGGAAGCACCCTAGGGTGCTCTTTCTTACTGTCTCCTCCAGTGACACATAGGTATTCAAATTTAATATAATAATCTAATAAATAATAGAAACAACTAAAAAAAAAGACTATCCAAGAACATTATAATAGCAATAGTTTGTTAAATACTATGCACAGATTCTGGACTAGATTCATTCATTCAACAAATATATAGAAAATATAACTGTTCTCCAGGAATTGTTATAAACTCTGGATTTGTACAAAGGCAAGACCGTAAATATTTTTATAGTTTTTAGTAAAGATTATACCAAATGGGGTAGCCAATCAGAGTTAGTTAAGCAAAGAGATGCAATGCATATCAAATATAATTTAATTTACTCCTTAGAACAACCCTAAGAGGCAGTGAACTATACTTCAATGGCAAGGAAACAATTCAGAATAATAAAGGGGCCTGCCAAGGCCATTGCAGCTCATTAAACAAAGAATCAGAATTTGAACTCATGTTCTTCTGTCTACAAATTGGAATCATTATTTCAGAATAATATTCAGCATCACCTGTCCCCTCATCCGCCAAGCACCCATATGTAACACTGCCAACCATAAAGTAAAATAAAAAAAATAGTAAGGCAAAATATTGAAATATATACAAGCTAAAGAAGAGAGAGAGAGACAAGACAAGTGAGAAATAGGTGACATGGGTGGAGGGAGGGGATTTATTTAATTATTCTCTGCAACAGAAACAGTGGAGAAGCACATGGTCAACCTCTTTTAAAGCCAGGAACATTATACATTAAGAGAACAGCACATGTTAGGTGACTTACCTACTAAAGTTACTGAAGTTAATAGAGGGAACAAAAATAGAACTCACTTCTTTGAACTTTCAATTTCTTGTTGAACCATCACAGAACATTCCTTTCATATTAGTTCACTTTTGTAAGGTATCTTGCTAATGAAAAGTGCCATTATTACCTTGGGGTTCTTTCTTTTTTAAAAAAAATTAAGACAAAAACATTTCTAAAACAATTATAATTGATTATGTCATCCTAGTACTTTCAGCTGCTGAAGTTCACCAAATTATAGTGCACTAATAAATGAAGATAGTACTTCATTAAAGACTTTAGACATTTTCTGAAATAAGTTGAAAGTAACAAAAGGATCTAAAGTATAAAATGCAAATCTTCTGTAAAATTCTTTTCTATAAAACTGTTCAAAAGCCCAAATGATTAATACAGCAGTAAATTAGTATGAATTTAAAGCAACACAAGAGAACTTTGCAATCAAAGAAATGAAGAGTTTTCACATATATCTGTATGTCCAGACACCGTTAACTTATTACACCATATATTTTAGCTGATACATTTATATCTGTGTAAGAACAAGGGAAAAATAATCTCTTAGCTCTCCTGAATCTATGCTATTTCTCTGAGAAAACATTGTTATTAGATGGATGAATATCTTTTCTTTTATTAGAGAAGACTTCCAGTCAAGTAATCATAGTAGGTACAGACCCTGTTTCTAGTTCTCAACATCCATTGCTTTTAATTCTTGCAAACAATGCTGAAAATATCTTTAGACCTGTTTGGACAAATGAGGAAAATGAGGATCAGAGAAAATCTCTCTATATATAAACAGGGAATATGCTAATTAGCCGGGCATCACGACTGCTCAGGAGGAG
Organism: Cnephaeus nilssonii; assembly: GCF_951640355.1. Lineage (NCBI taxonomy): Eukaryota > Metazoa > Chordata > Mammalia > Chiroptera > Vespertilionidae > Cnephaeus > Cnephaeus nilssonii. The sequence goes on along the minus strand of NC_137075.1, from coordinate 27,699,056 downwards.
GCTGCATCACGACCTCTCAGGAGGAGCTGCGTGTGCAGATGGGTGGGAGGGGACTGCATGCTGCCGCCAGCCCCTGCTGCCACAGAGAGGCTGGGGCTGGGGGCGGGCCAGAGGGGAAACACAACACACAGGAGCGCCTGCCCCCACCCCAGCCAACACAACTCAGGTGGCCGGTGCTGCTCAGGTCAGGTGCGGGTCCTGGCCCCCCGCGGGGTGCCTCCTTGTGCGATTTCGATCGCTTGCTGGGCCTCTGATGCATACATAACTAATAAATGGGAAAGCCAGGATTTCTACCCTGATGACTTAGTCTCCTATATCCATATATTTCAACTAAGGGTTTAGACAGAGAATAAGAATTTTGGGTCATTTCGTATTAATTTTGTTTATTTGTTTGTTTTGTGTGTATATGTGAACAAGAGAGAGAGAGAGAAAGTTCAAAATATTTGAATTTTTAAAATAATTGTTTGTTAATGTCTTCTCTTTCTCAGGAATAAAACACAAAGGAGAACCCAAAAGATGCTGCCTGAAGCTATCAGTCTGGGTTTTTCAGCTCAGCCTGCCATGAAGTTTTGTTGTTTGATAGAAACCTGTCCCAGTGACCTCCACAAAAAAGCCTCCTGCGAGCAAACAACTTCAAGGCACCAGCAGTATAGTCATTGCTGCAGATTTTAGCCTCTATCTTATCTGATGATGTTGCTCTGACCTCTTTGAAAGCTTGTCATTTAAGAATTATATTAACAATTATCATATAACTCTATATTATCATTAAAATTATTCAACCTACTGTGTTAGCATTATTGTTGTTATTATTTTTAAAATCAGAATAAGATTGATCAAATCTCAGAAAGTGGCTTAGTGATTAGTCATGACCCCTGGCATAGGCTGTTTTCTCTTCAAAGAACTCTTAGCATTTCCAAAATGATCTTCCACTCTGGTCCCATGCATTCTGCTTAATTGCATGGCTTCCCGCTGGGAAAGGTTGATTGAATAAACAGTCAATTTCCAACTTTGTAGTATTATTTTTTTAAATTAAATATTTAACTTTATAGGACAGAGGGAAGTAACTGACATATAGTAGAGACTCACAAACTGTTTGCTGAATGAGAAATAAAATAATAATTTAATGCAAATAAAAATAGCTATTTTTTAGGAATCAAGACTGTTTTCTTTGTGAAAATGTCCTCTAAAGACACCAAACTCAATCTCCCTTTACTGAGGAAAAATAATTAAAACATGGCACTTTTTCATAGCCTAAGACATCAGTCCTCTACATGAAGGTATCTGATAACATTTAAAAAGATTGTTTAATTTGTCTGATATTACAATATCATTTCAACCTCCATCACCAATGCCAGAATTCCTTTTACAATACCCTGTATCAATAGGTCTAAAAAATATCTATTTGACCCATGAAGACAATTCTTTTAAATAAGTCTTAGAATTATTAGTTTAAGAAGAAGTAAAATAGTTTGAGATCATTTAAGATCACCAAAATCTTTGGTACATATAATAAAAGAAAAAGGAGTCTATAATTGTGAATTTGTCATACTTCAAAACAAATCTTTAGGAATCTCTATCTATCATCTATCTATCTATCTATCTATCTATCTATCTATCTATCTATCTATCTATCATCTATCTATTTCCTCTCTAATAAAAGAGTAATATGCAAATTAACCATCACTCCGCTTCACAAGCTACGCCCACCAGCCAAGCCACACCTACCAGCCAATCAGGGCGAGTATGCAAATTAACCCCAGCCAAGATGGCTATCAGAAGGGAGGTTTGGGTTTCCCTGGCAACAGAAGAAGCCAAGCTTTCCACACACTCTGGCGGGCCCAGGCCTCCACTCAAGGATACAAAATTTCAATTATAGAAGGTAAACAAATCCAAATGGCAGCCACGGATCGAGCAGGAGGCTTGGCTCCGCTCCAAGGTACAAAGTTTCAATTGTAGAAGGTAAATAAATTCCAGATACCAGGGCTTCTGCTTGGGTCGCCAGGGGCTTGGCCAGCCTGCAAACCACCACAGGCCCCTCGCCCAGGCCGCTCCATGCCCCAAGGGAAACCCACCCTGATCCAGGAAACCCTTCAGGGCAAACCAGCTGGCCCCCACCCATGCACCAGGCCTCTATCCTATCTAATAAAAGAGTAATATGCAGATTGACCATCAATCCAACACACAATATGGCTGCCCCCATGTGGTCAAAGATCCTGACCCCATGTGGACACAAGATGGCCACCACAAGATGGCCAGCAGGGGAGGGCAGTTGGGAGGCACCAGGCCTTCAAGGGAGGGCAGTTGAGAGGCACCAGGCCTGCAAGGGAGGGCACTTGGAGGCAATCAACCCTGCAGGGGATGGCAGTTAGGGGTGACCAGGCCAGCAGAGGAGGGAAGTTGGGGGCAAACAGGCTGGCAGGGGAGCAGTTAGATATCAATCAGGCTGGCATGGGAGTGGTTAGGGGGTGATCAGGCTGGCAGGCAGAAGCGATTTAGGGGCAATCAGGAAGGCAGGCAGGTGAGCAATTGGGAGCCAGCAGTCCTGGATTGTGAGAGGGATGTCCGACTGCCCGGTGGGATCGGGCCTAAATGGGCAGTTGGACATCCCTTGAGGGGTCCCAGATTGGAAAGGGTGCAGGCTGGACTGAGGGACACCCCCCCTCCGTGCACGAATTTCGTGTACTGGGCCTCTAGTGTATATAATAAAAGAGTAATATGCAAATTGACCATACCTCCACTACACCCACAAGCCATGCCCACCAGCCAATCAGGAGTGAGTATGCAAATTAACCCAACCAAGATGGCTGCAGCCACAGAGAGACCAGGAGGCTTGGGTTTCCCCGGCAATGGAGGAAGCCAAGCTTTCCGCCTGCCGTGGCCTGCCTTGGCCTCCACTTAAGGCTATAAAGTTTCAATTATAGAAGATAAATAAATCCCAACAAAAATGGAGGCAGCCACAGAGCTGGAGAGAGCAGGAGGCTCAAGTTGCCCCCAGGGATGGAGGAAGCCAAATTTCCTTAGCCTTGGCCTGCCTTGGCCTCTGCTTAAGGCTACAAAGTTTAATTGTAGAAGATAAATAAATCCCAACAAAAATGGCTACGGTCACGAAGCTAGCAGGAGGCTTGGCTCCACTCAAGGCTACAATGTTTCAATTATAAAAGATAAATAAGTCCCAGATACCAGGGCCCCTGCTTGGGTCACCAGGGGGTGTGGCCAGCCTGCAAACCACCATAGGCCTCTTGCCCAGGCTGCCCCACGTCCCAAGGGAACCCCCACCCTGATCAGAGACACCCTTCAGGGCAAACCAGCCAGCCCCCACCCTTGCACCAGGCCTCTATCCTATCTAATAAAAGAGTAATATGCAGATTGACTGTCACTCCAACACACAAGATGGCTGCCTCCATGTGGTCAAAGATGACTGACCCCATGTGGACACAAGATGTCTGCCACAAGAAGGCCAGCAGGGGAGGGTAGTTGGGAGGGACCAGGCCTGAAAGGGAGGGCAGTTGGGGGCGATCAAGCCTGCAGGCAAGGGCAGTTAGGGGTGACCAAGCCGGCAGAGGAAGGAAGTTGGGGGCAACCAGTCCTGCAGGGAAGGGCAGTTGGGGGGGACCCAGGCCTGCAGGGGAGGGCAGTTAGGGGTGACCAGGCTGGCAGGGTAGGGCAGTTAGGGCAAACAGGCTGGCAGGGGAGCAGTTAGGCATCAATTAGGCTGGCAGGGGAGGGGTTAGGGGGTGATCAGGCTGGCAGGCAGGAGTGGTTAGGGGCAATCAGGAAGGCAGGCAGGTGAGCAGTTGGGAGCCAGCAGTCCTGGATTGTGAGAGGGATGTCCGACTGCCCGTTTAGGCCCGATCAAATTAGGATTGAGCCTAAACGGGCAGTTGGACATCCCTCAAGGGGTCCCAGATTGGAGAGGGTGCAGGATGGGCTAAGGGACACACCCCCCATGCACGAATTTCAGGCACCGGGCCTCTAGTGTGTGTGTGTGTGTGTGTGTGTGTGTGTGTGTGTGTGTATATATATATATATATATATATATATATATATATATATATACCCTACCTAATAAAACAGTAATATGCAAATTGACCGCACCTTTGCTACACCTAAGCCACGCCCACCAGTCACGCCCACCATCCAATCAGAGTGAGTATGCAAATAAACCCGACCAAGATGGCGGGTAATTTGCATACATAGGCACCCAGAGCTGACCCCTGCCATAGGAGGCGGGGAGCTGGGTGTCCGCTCCAGCTCCAGGCTAAAAGCTGCTGGTGGTGGCTTTTGGCCTGGTGCACGAGCGGACCCCCTGCCATCAGAGGCGGGGAGCTGGGGTTTCTTCGGCCTGGTGCACGAGCGGACCCCCTGCAATCGATCCCAGGGAGCTGGGCATTGCTTCGGCCTGGTACACCAGCGGACCCCCTGTGATTGATCACCTGGGCAGGGAGCTGGGGGTCTGCTTTCAGCTTGGGCAGGAGCGGACACCCTGCAATTGATTGTAGGGAGCTGGGGGTCTGCTCCTGCCCAAGAGGCTTTCGGTGTGGGCAGGCCTGGGCAGGGGCTGAGCCGGTGATCAGAGGGAGCTGGAGGTCCCCTTCCCAGGCCTAAAGCTTCAGCCAGAGGCTTTAGGCCTGGGCAGGGCCCAGCCCTCCATTGGTGTGAACTATAGAGGAAACACCTTTTCTGACCGCTCATTGGCTAAGCTCCCTCTATGCCACTGGTAATATTCTTAGTAATTTGGGTAATAAGAATCCAAAAAGGTGATCTAGGGTTTTTCCACCTCACTTCTGGAGAAAAAAATGAAGGTCCACTGCTCGAGGGGCTAAGAAATATGATATCCTGCCCTAGCCGGTTTGACTCAGTGGATAGAGCCTCAGCCTGCAGACAGCAGGGTCTGGGCTTGATTCTGATCAAAGGCATGTACCTAGGTTGCAGGCTCCTCCCTGACCAGGGCCCAGACCAGGGCTCATGCAGGAGGCAACCAATCAAAGTGTTTCTCTCTGTCTTTCCCTTTCTCTGACACATTCTCTAAAAGTCAATGGAAACATACCCTCAGGTGAGGATAAAAAATAAATAAAGAAATCCATATCCTATGAAAGACACATCTTGAAAATGCCTAAAGAAAGTTGTCATTTTTTCTTGGTGAAGGGACTGGAGTCCGTGTTGATGAAAACACCTTGGTGGCTGTGGTGACTGACAGTGGCTGCAGCAGTGGGGTGATGGGGCTGGTGCCTTACCCTGACCAGCCCAGTTGCCTCCCACAAAGGGAGGCCAGACTGCAGCTTAGGTACGCTCCCTGTGGGGCGCGGGCCTAAGCCATCAGTAGGACATCCCCTGAGGGCTCCCATTATGTGAGAGGGGGCAGGTTGGGCTGAGGGACCCCCGACCCCAGTGCACGAATTTTGTGCACCGGGCCCCTAGTGTGTGTGTGTGTGTGTGTGTGTGTGTGTGTGTGTGTGTGTATATATATATATATATATATATATATATATATATATATATATATCTGTGTTTGTATACAAATTTATATGTATATATATTTATATATGTATATATGTAAATTTTGTATATGTAGATTTATATATGTCATTATTTTACACTAGAGGCCCAGTGTATGAAATTCATGCATGGGGGGTGGGGTGTCCCTCAGCCCAGCCTGCACCCTTTTCAATCTGGGACTTCCCTCTCACAATCCAGAACTGCTGGCTCCCAACTGCTTGCCTGCCTCTGCCTGATTGCCCCTAACCACTCCCCTGCCAGCCTGATTGATGCTTAACTCTCCCTGGCCGGCCTGATTGCCCCTAACTGCCCTACCCTGCCAGCCTGGTCACCCCTAACTGCCCTCCCCTGCCAGTCTAGTTGCCCCTAACTGCCCTCCCCTACAGGCCTGGTCCCCTCCAACTTCCCTCCCCTACAGGTCTGGTACCCCCATCTGCTCTCCCCTGCTGATCTGGTCCCCCCCAACTTTCCTCCCTGCAAGCCTGGTTTCCCTCCAACTGCCCTCCCCTGAAGGCCTTGGTCCCCCCCAACTGTCCTCTCCTGCAGGCCTGGTCCCCCCCCAACTCCCCTCCCCTGCAGGCTTGGTCCCCCAAACTGCCTTCTCTGCTGGCCTGGTCTCCCCCAACTGCCCTCCTCTGCTGGCCCAGTCATCCCTAACTGCCCTTCCTATTTGCCTGATCACCCACAACTGTCCTCCTCTACAGACCTGGTCTCCCCCCAACTGTCCTCCCCTGCTGGCCTAATCGCCCACAACTGCCCTCCCCTAAAGGCCTGGTCCCCCCCAACTGCCCTCCCCTACAGGCCTGGTCCCCCCCAACTTTCCTCCCCTGCAGGCCTGGGTTCCCCCAAGCTGTCCTCCCCTGCAGGCCTGGTCTCCCCCCAACTGTCCTCCCCTACTGACCTGGTCTCCCCCAACTGCCCTCCTTTGCTGGACTGGTCACCCCTAACTGCCCACAACTGCCCTCCCCTGCAGGCCATCTTGTGGCAGCCATCTTGTGTCCACATGAGGGCAGCCATATTTGACCACATGGGGGCAGCCATCTTGTGTCTTGGAGTGACCTTCAATTTTACTCTTTTATTAGATAGGATGTTTTATGTTATATATATGTGTTATATATTTTTTGTAATGGAAAACTTTTTGGGGGAAAGATATATATATATATATATATATATATATATATATATATATATATATATATATATATCACTTATTTTTATATCTATTCCCCAATGTTTTCCATTGTTTAACTCCTATAATTTACCTATCCTCTGAGTACCACCCAGTTGAGGATCTTATTTCAGGACAAAGTTCAAGAAGGCTTATTTTTCAAGCACATTAGAAAGCTTGTAGCTTACTCCCTTCTCCAGTCACTCCCATGGAGCTGACTTTAATCAATGCCAAAAATGACCTGATAGCACCAGAAACTTTAGTTTTTAAGGTAATGAACATACACTTATTCATTCAGAAATATTTGTTTAGTACCTACTATGTTCCAGGCCCTATTATAGATGTTAATCATAGGTTGTCTTATTATAAAGTAACTATTACTTTTAAAGTTAGTTAAAATCTCCTTATTACCAATACATGCTAACCTTGACATTTATTGAGAGCAGGGTAAAATTGGGAGGAGAGTAGGCAATTTTGGCTTATAAATAAATCTTTAAAATTTCTCTCTCTCTCTGAGTTGGATTTGATGAGCCAATTTTAGATTAATGTAGTATATTTAAAACATGTACAAAAATTATCCCTAAAATTCTGGCAATTAATAGTTTTATCCTTCTTTTACATTTTCTCAGAAAGTAAGGAGCAATGACTACTGAGGTGTTAAGTCCTGAAAAATTAACCACCCTGATTTGTGTGTACTTTTCTCCCAAGTTTCTTTTTAGTCTACAGCATTCCTTAGATTGATTCTCACTTAGCTACAGACAATAATCAATCGCTTTTTTTTGTTTACTTCGTACTTCTCAGGAAGCTTCATTTTCTGAGCAGAGTAATCTAGAAAGCCAATAAGCCCCATCACAGGAAGAAAATGAAACCTCTCTTGAATGGGAAAGGCTTAACCTAACTGCCATTACATTGGTTACACAGCAGTTTAGGAGGACAGCATACACAGTCCTGAAAGGCACATATAGACTGATACAGTACAAGAAGGATGAAATTAATTCTGTTCCTTTGAGAAGACTTTGCAGAAATCGTTATTTCAACCTGAAATAGTTTGATTCCCTGTCCAACTTACATCAGTTACTTTTGCAGCCTCTCCTGACCCTCCTTCACACTCAGTTAATAACCATTGTCTCTCTGTTCCATCATTCTTTGTACCTATGTTGTTTACATGTTTATTGTCCCCTATGAACATTCTATTGAAAGAACCATGTAATTCAACATTATCCAACAGACGCTTGTGAAAACAAGTATGAGAGGATACAAAGAAGAAGGCTTAGAAGAAGAAGGAGATGAAGGGAAGGAGGAAGGAATGAAGGAAAGATGGAAGGAGGGAAGGAAAATATATTAAGATTTGGGTTTGAACCCTGTGTTACCTGTTTGCAGAGCTTTGGCACATGTTTTTTATGTAGTTTTTCTCTACAGCCACAGCAACTAATTAACCTTTGAAGAATGTATATTTCAAAGGTCCACTTATTCTTACAGGTTCTAATTAACTGATTAACAATTATTAGAGCTCAAATGAAAAAATAAAATATAACTTCTTTTTTGTTCTACGATGGGTCTTATATTATGATGGGTGATGGCAAGCACTGAAAAATGTTAGGTAAATTTAAACAAAGCCTGTTTCATTAAAAATTCACAACAAATTTGAAAAGTAAAAAATAGCTTAACACATTTGGTTGGAATAAAAATGATGCCTTCTGTAACTATACTGGAAATTTACATTGTAAAGTTTATTCTCCTATTTGGATAGGAATAACATATTTTGACCTATCAGAAATAATTTATCAAATAGAGGCTACAGTGACTGAAACATTAATTATTGGTACAGTCACAGGGAGCATGATTCTTGTTCTCCCATCTATTTACCCATTCACTTATTTGTAATAGATTGAATGCATTAATGGATTCTCTCTCATATGGGTGCCCCCAGACTTTTCTCTGTTCAGCTCATTAGGTTGCTCCCCCAATTCACTTGCAGCCAAATTTATAATCCAATGGGAATGTTATCTGAAGCCTGAAAACTAATATTGTAATGTACTACATTCTGAAGTGTTCCACATTTAAGACATTCACAATTATTTTAATGTCTATACAATTTTTTGCTTTTACTATAAAATCTGCATTCTATATATCTTTTTATTTGTCAAGAATATCATTCATGTATTTACTTTTCTTCCAACTAGAGTGAGTTATAGTCTATTTCTACTTAACATGTGCTCATAGTACAGAATGCAACACTAGATTAAGGGACAAAATGAAGGGGAAACCTGGCAGTTATCCAGATACTTTGATTTCTCTGGGATGTTGGTCTATATAATTGAATCTCCACAGTTTTATTTTTTTGAACTTGATTTATATGGTTCAATCATTTGCTAATTGTTAAGCTGATAATCATCCTTCATTTTAAAGCCACTAAGCACTGGGTTTCATTTTTATGAGGATAAATTGTGATAGTTTATAAGGTTTAAACAGTGACAAAATAACTGAAGGTGACAGTGAAAGCATCAAAACACTGGAAAAGCTACTAACAATTTAGTTTTTTTCAATGCATGTGGGAATATTAATTCTATTTTCTAAAGATAATTTGTGGATGTGTTTAATAATATGAAAATACCTCAGATGCTGGTGTGTGTCTTTGCTGTGTGTTTTTTACCCTATCATCTGACATTGTTAACACAAGCATAGGTCTTTCTTAAGTCCTTAAATAGATTATTATATCAACCAATTTATACAGAGGTTGATTACTTTAATCAATGAAAACAAAGTGAGTAGAAATAATTAATACAAAGTCCCATGGAACAGCAAACTTTGAAATCACTTAGTGATTCTGAGAGAAGAAAAAAGTGATTTAAGTTCTAGTTTTGGAAACTGTTAATACAATAAAAAAAAGTAAAACTTTGATTTTGGACAAGACGTTTCACATCTGTGGGCCTCAACTTTTTAAGGTGTACCATGATGTGTTGTGTTATAAATTTTTTAAGGTTACTTCTGGGTCTAAAATTATTTGTTATATTATATTGTATTGCATGATGTATTTTATTATATCATATCATACTCTATTTACAATTCAGTCATTCAGGAAACAATGGGGTTGTTTTGAACTATTCATGACAAAAGCAAATTTTGAAATTTCATGTAAGAGCATCAACAGCAAACTTGAATTTCACAATATTTAACTAAGCTGCATTGCCAACAACTTTCCCTAATTATCTCACATGACCCTCTCAAAAAGTCTTATGAAATACATATCCTGCTACTATCCACAATGGTATAGATAAGGAAACGGAGGCATTGAGAGGTTAGATAACTTTGTCGATTAATGAGGAGCCATGATTTGAATTATGGCCTCAGACTTCAAAGTTTTGATACGGTCTGCTTCTTGGATCACAAGATACTGTCTGAGACAGTCTGTTCTTGAATCCCACTGTTTCAAGTTCCACAAACCAGGCGTCATCACTGTGAAGTCATCCTTTCCATGGAGAGGATCTTTGTCTGACTTCATGGTATTGAAATTTAAAGAGGCCAGGCCATAGAGCAGCATCTCATTCCAGATTTCATAAGTGACAAGGCTTCGAATTCTCAGATGCAGAATCTGACTTTGGTGCTCTATCATATAGAAAAGGTCAAAGTAAAGAAATACATTTTAGTTCCTGGAGATAGGTTTTTTTCTTCTTTTTAAAAATTTATTTATTTATTTATTTTTCTTTATTGATTAAAATAAATAAATTGTCCCCACCCCATCCCCCTCATGCCCTCACCCCCCTGGTGTCTGTGTCCATTGGTTAGGCTTATATGCATGCATACAAGTCCTTTAGTTGATCTCTTCCCCTTACCCCACCCTCCCCTCCTTACCTTCCCTCTGAGGTTTGATGGTCTGATTGATGCTTCTCTGTCTTTGGATCTGTTTTTGTTCACCAGTTTTTGTTGTTCATTATATTCCACAAATGAGTGAGATCATGTGATATTTATCTATCTCTGACTGGCTTAAATTTCATTTAAAAGCCTAACATTATGGATAATTTCCACTTTCAAATACCAGTGTCTTCATTCTTTGATTGTTTTGGAAATATTACATTGCTAATATTTTTACCTCATTTCAATTAATTCTCTGCCTCCCAAATATTTTCTTCCTGGGTTTTGGTTTTAGGCTGAATTATCTACACTAATAAAAGAGAAATATGCAAATTGACCATACCTTCATGATGCCCACCAGCCAATCAGGAGTGAGTATGCAAATTAACCCAACAAAGATGGTGGGTTAATTTGCATACACAGGTGCAGAGCAAAGACTGAAGGCTCCAGCCCGAGCAAACACTGAAGACTGAAGACTGAAGATGACTGAAGACTGAAGACTGAAGAAGCTTGGCTTTTCCGCTGCGGCCAGAGCGAAGAAACCAAGCCTTGCTGTGGCCGGAGTGGAGAAGCTGAGAAGCCAAGCCTCGAGGCTTCTTTGTTCTGGCCTCTGTGGAGAAGCCAAGCCTCGTTGCGGTGGGAGTGAAGAAGCCTAGCCTTGAGGCTTGGCTTATCCGCTGCAGTCAGAGCGAAGGCCTGGTTCCCAGGTGCTGGAGGAAAACTGGCACAAGTTGCCAGGGGAAGGAAGGCCTATTGCATGAATCTTCCTGCAATGGGCCTCTAGTGGAATTTATAAATTACAACTGGGGAGGCAGGGTTAAAGCTCAGCATTAAATGAAGAAAAACATCACAAAATTTGACAATTTTGTAACATTTTCTGTTAAACATATTGAGTACTTTATACTGGTAATCTAAATATACATATAATTACTGCTTTAATTATAACTGTGATTGCCACTTAATTTACAATACATTATTACCATGGAAATAAGAAATTGTAATTAATTTTTTAAATTAATTTTTCTTTCTTTTATAGATTTTTTTAAAGCAACATGTTTAAGAAAATGCTACCTCCATTGTGGCATTCATATATTTGTATACATAAGGATCATTTAGATTCTGTCTAATGTTATTGCAATAGTGAAGTAAGTTTTCAGCTCTTTAAAGAATTGTTGTAATTTTCAGACTAGATTTAATATTCATTTTTCTTTCTAATGTAAACATTGAGAAATGTCTCTGCAGGGTCATATTTTTTTTTTCTATACCATGATGAAAAAGTCTAGCATTTAGAAATGCTTTCAGGTGAACTTACTAGTATATATGACACATAATTAATTATATTTTCCAACAAGATAGTAGTATTTATGAAGGGTAATATGCCATTAGACATATTTCTTTTTTTAATTTTTATTTATTTATTTATTTTTAAATTAATCTTTATTGTTGAGATTATTACAGTTGTCCCTCATTCCCTCCCCCCATAGTTCCCCTCCACCGGGTTCCCACCCTACCCCAGGCCCTCGCCACCCTATTGTCTGTGTCCATAGGTAATGCATACATGCATATAAGATCTTTGTCTAATCTCTTCCCGCACCCTCCCACACCCCCTTCCCTCTGAGAATCGTCAGTCTGTTCCATTTCCATGCCCCTGATTCTATTCCATTCACCAGTTTATTCTGTTCATCAGATTTTTTATTCATTTGATTTTTAGATTCAATTGTTGATAGATATGTATTTGTTGTCACTTTGTTGTTCATATTTTTTATCTTTACTTTTTTCTTCTTCTTCTTCTTCTTAAAGAATACCCTTCAGTATTTCATATAATACTGGATTGGTGGTGATGAACTCCTTTAGCTTTTTCTTGTCTGTGAAGCTCTTTATCTGACTTTTAATTCTGAATGATAGCTTTGCTGGGTAGAGGAATATTGGTTGTAGGTTCTTGCTTCATCACTTTGAATATTTCTTGCCACTCCTTTCTGGCCTGCATAGTTTCTGTTGAGAAATCAGCTGACAGTCATATGGGCACTCCCTTGTAGGTAACTAAGTGTTTTTCTCTTGCTGCTTTTAAGATTCTCTCTTTGTCTTTTGCCATTGGTATTTTAATTATGATGTGTCTTGGTGTGGTCCTCTTTGGATTCCTCTTGTTTGGGACTCTCTGTGCTTCCTGAACTTGTAAGTCTATTTCTTTCACCAGGTGGGGGAAGTTTTCTGTCATTATTTCTTCAAAAAGGTTTTCAATATCTTGCTCTCTCTCTTCTTCTGGCATCCCCATAATTCTGATGTTGGTATGCTTGAAGTTGTCCCTGAAGCTCCTTACACTATCTTCATATTTTTGGATTATTTTTTCTTTTTGCTCTTCTGGTTGGGTGTTTTTTCCTTCCTTGTATTTCAAATCATTGCTATGATTCTCAGGATCCTCTAATCTACTGTTGAATCCCTATATATTATTGTTTATTTCAGTCAGTGTATGCTTAATTTCTGACTGGTCCTTTTCCATTTTTTTTTGGCATTCTCACTAAGATCCTTGAAAGTTTCACTAAGTTCCTTGGAGGATTCTAGAAGATTCTTGAGTAACCTTATAACCATTGTTTTGAACTCTGTATTTAGTAGTTTGCTTTCTTCCATTTCTTTCATTTGTGACATGTTTGTTTGTCTCCACATTTTGGCTGCTTCCTTGTGTTTGTTTCTATGTATTTAGTAGCTGCTAAATCTCCTTGATTTGATAGAGTGGCCTTGTGTAGTAAGTGTCCTATAGGGCCCAGTGGCTCAGCCTCCCCAATCACCTGAGGTGGACACTCTTGGTGCACCTCTTGTGGGCTGTGTACACAGTTTTGTTGTAGTTGAGCCTTGATTGCTGTTGGTGTCATTAGGAGGAATTGACCTCCAGGCCAATTGGCTGTGGGGACCAGCTGCAACTACAGTGGGAGAGCTGCTGTGCAGGAGACACCCTTATGGGGCAGGATTTGCTTCAGTGGGGCTTTGGTGCTCACTGAGTCTTCCCCTTGAGTGTGTCATTTATTGGATGGGAAGAGTTGTAATCTGGTGTGGTCTCACACTGACCACTGGCTCTTGGGTCTCCAGGAAGGTACAAAGTCAGCCACTGCCTGGGGCCACCCAGCAGGAGCTACAGAGAGATCTGCAGATTCCTCCTCTTTGTATCAGGTTTGGAAGTGCCCAGATGAGGCTCAGCTGTGAAGCAAGGAAGGCTAGTGCTGGTGCCAGGTCTTAGGCCTTTTATTGATAGGTTTGGGGCTACCTGACCCAGCTACAACTTGTTTGACAGATTTTTAGCCTGATAAAGGACAGACCATTCATATGCAAAAGCCACTGCCCACAGCTTGGGTGAGGTTGTAAATTGTGTGGGGCGGGGTCTCAGGGAATCACCAGGGCTGAGCAAACAGAAATGGCTGACAGTCAGGCTTGCACCTGGGAGGTCCCAGCATGAGAACAATGACCACTGCAAGCACATCCGTCTGGAAGAAAGCCGGCCCTGAGTTCCTGCCCTAATTTCAGACAGTCCAGTTTCTCCCTGTACGTGTCTGGGTCCCCCAGAGCCTCACCCGGCACTGGAGCTCAGAGGAAGTGGGAGCTTGTAAATTCAGTTTGCGGTGCCGGCCTTTTATGAGAAGCAGCTGGGTCTCCAGCAGCCTCTGTGTCACTCAGCTCCAATCCACACAGGGTTTTACAGTCTGTAGTTCTTACTGCCCATAGGAACTTCTTTCCTCAGCTCTGGAATCCTGGGCTGGGGGTATGGTGTGGGGCTGGGATCCCTCGCTCCTCCATGTGGCCTCCACAGAGGCGATCTCCCTCCCTATTAAAAAAGCAGCACACATGGGTGCCAGACCAGCCTGTTTCGTGCCTCTATACCTCCTACCAGTCTCAGTGTGCTTTCTTCTTTACTTCTCTAGTTGTAGGACTTCCATTCAGACAGCTTTCCAGCAGTTCTGGATGATAGTTGTTCTATATTTTAGTTGTAATTTTGATGTGGTTGTGGGAGGCAGCGAGTACAGGCGTTTACCTATGCCACCATCTTGGTTCTCCTCGACATATTTCTTACTCTCTCATTTTTAAAAAGCTCATTTAGAAGTAGGTATTTCCCGCACCCCATCATCTGTTTTCTCACTTCATAAGAACCAAATATCTCATAGAGCTTGTTTTATTAATGCATATCCTATATAATAAAAGGGTAATATACAAATTGACCCTAATGGCAGAATGACCGCTGGACCAGTCACTATGAGGCGCATTGACCACCTGTTGACCCCTTCCCCCGGCCATCAGGAACCTATCACCTGATGGCGAATGGGGAACCAGGGGTGGGTGGTGGTGGCGGGGGGCGGGGCTGGCTGCTGGCAGCTGGGGAAGATGGTCCTGATTACAGGCCAGGCCTAGGAACCATATCCATGCATGAATTTCATGCACCGGGCCTCTAATATATATATATGTGTGTGTGTATATATATATATATATATATATATATGTATATTTCACTTGAAATAACTCCTTTTATTTTTTTTAAGTATCTCCTCTCTCCTCCCCTCCCCTCCCCTCCTCTCCCCTCCCCTCCCCTCCCCTCCCCTCCTCTCCCCTCCCCTCCCCTCCTCTCCCCTCCCCTCCCCTCCCCTCCCCTCCCCTCCCCTCCCCTCCCCTCCCCTCCCCTCCTCTCCCCTCCCCTCCCTTCCTTCCCCTCTTCTCTCTCTCTCATTTCCCTCTGAAAGCAATAAAAATATTTTTAAAAAAGAGGTAAAAAAAGTGAGTTATAAGATCATTATTCCATATTATTAGAGATCAAATCAAAGGAAGAAGGTTTTATGTACGTTTTCCAAGGGTGTGGGGCAACTGTGTTTTCTAAATGGTGTAGATTATTTTCCATCAGTCCAAGCTTTACTTTGTGGGGACAGTCAATGGGATTTCTAAATATAGTGCAGTCCTATAGTCTGCCTCTCTGTTAGCACGGGTAGATTCTCCTCCAGACTTCCCACTAGGTAGATATGCAGTAGATTTTACATCTCCGTTTCAGTACAATCCATGCTGACACATCTTCTCTCTGGAGAGAATAGTGTGGCCTGATGGTAGCAGCACGCACTTCAAGAGCCAGGATTTACTGAGTTCTAATCTCAACATCAGGTTCCTCAGTGACTTTAGGAAAGTCACTTTCTTATCCCTTAGGTTCCAAATCTGTAAAGGAAAGACCACAATGCAATGGTAGTGTGAACAGTGCTTAATGTTGGTAAAGTGTTACAGTAATTCTAAATATTATTATCATTACTATCACACAGTTGGTTCATTTGAGCAACCTCCCATGAATTCAAGCATGTTAGTTCATCAAACTATAAATAAACATAGCATATATTTTCCGCAATCAGGTATATGCCAACAGTCTTATAAACAGACCACAGTCTAAAAATGTATTAAGGTCACATTTTTAGTTTGAGATATATTTTCCTATAGAAACAGTGTCACTAATTATCTAGGCACTCCTATAATGCTTTATCCATCTGGTGACATGCATTTGCAATAAAAATATTGGAAAATGGTATTGGTTTTATTTTTTAAATATATTTTTATTGATTTCAGAGAGAAAGGAAGAGGGAGAGAGAGATAGAAACATTAATGAAGAGAGAATCATTGATCGGCTTCTTCCTGCACATCCCCCACCAGGGATTGAACCCGCAACCAGGGCATGTGCCCTTGACTAGAATCAAACCTGGGATCCTTCAGTCCGCAGGCTGACGCTCTATCCCCTGAGCCAAACTGGCTAGGGCGACATTGGTTTTATTGTGAAGAAAAGATAATAAATTATTTTTACATTTCATGCTTAATAAAAAAAGAATGAGAAAATATCTAGAGAAACATTACAATTTTTAAAAGAAACATTACAATTTTTAAGAAGCTACCTGAAGATACTGGTACAGAAATCATTAATTCAACATTTACTTCTTCATTTATTATTTAAGAATAATATTTGAGTATATCCTTGTGTGAGACATTGTAGATGCTGAGAACACAGCAGCGGCCAAAACACAAAACAAAACAGTATTCTCAAAGCAGGAGGAAGATGATCAGCAAACAAATATATATTATTTCAGATGAATAAAATGTTATGAAAAATAACAAAACAGGGTAAGGGCTGGGTGATTGAGAGATGAGGGTGTATTTCTCATGGGGTAGGACAGAAGCCTGCAATTAGGTGATATTCAATTAGAAACCTGAAAGCAGCGGGAAAGCCAGGCATGTGGCTCTCTGACAGGAGAACATTCCAGACAGGGGGAAGAGCAAGTGCAAACGCTCTACTATGAAAGTGTGTTTGGCATGTCTGAGGAACAGCAAAGAGGTCGCTGTGGCTGCAACACAGTTTCTATAGGGTTAGTGATGTTAGATAACGTTGGCGAAATTACAGGGTGTCTGATCACCCAGGGCCTTCAGACCAGGGTAAACTCTTCATATTTTGTGCTGTGTAAAATGTCAAGCAAAAGGAAGATTTGGAGTCTAGGATTATCCTGTGATATTTTTCATTCTGGCAGTTTCCAGGGGAACTGATTGCAAGGGAGTATGGTAGGCTGAACGATGGTACCATGTCCTAGTCTCCAGAACCTGTGAATGTTACTTTATATGCTAAAAGGGACTTTGCAGATGCGGTGAAGGATTTCGAGGTAGGGAGATTGTCCTGGATCATCAGGGTAGGCCGATTTAATCACCACGGTCCCCATAGGAGGGCAGAGGGAGATCAGAGTGAGTATTAGATGATGTGACCATGGGGAAAGAAGTTGGAGTAATGCAAGGACGGGGGCATGAGCCAAGGAGTGCATGTGCCTCTAGAAGCCATAAAACACAAGGACACGGATTGTTCTTTCAGAGACTCTGGAAGTAACCAGCCCTACCGACACCTTAACTTTATTTATTTACTTATTTATTATTTTTAACTTCTTTATTGATTAAGGTATTACATATACGTCCTCATTCTCCCATTCTCCCCCCAACCCCCCACTCATGCCCTCACCCCCCTGGTGTCTGTGTCCATTGGTTAGGCTTATATGCATGCATACAAGTCCTTTGGTTGATCTCTCCCCCTTACCCCCACCCTCCCCTACCTTCCCTCTGAGGTTTGATGGTCTGATCGATGTTTCTCTGTCTCTGGATCTGTTTTTGTTCATCAGTTTATGTTGTTCATTATATTCCAATGAGTGAGATCATGTGATATTTATCTTTCTCTGACTGGCTTATTTCACTTAGCCATAATGCTCTCCAGTTCCATCCATGCTGTTACAAATGGTAAGAATTCCTTCATTACTTTAGCCCAGTGAGAGTAATTGCAGATTTCTGACCTTCTGACTATAAGAAAATAAATTTATATTGCATTAGGCCACCAAGTTTGTGGTCATTTGTTAAAGCAAATGAATACAGGGTACAGAATATGAGGTTAGCTAAATGGCTGGACTCTGGGGAAGAGGATGGGGATGATTGGTACTAGAGTAACGATGATGGAGGTGGTGAGAAATATTAACTAAGGTTAGGAATTTGTTTTGAAGTTTGTGCTAATATGATTTTCTTATGAATTGCATGACTTACCTGAAAGGAAAGTGATAGGGAAGAAGTGACAGAAGATTTGAGTGGAAGAAAACTGTTTTTATATGGAGTGAAAAGGGAGAAGCAAAAGGTGTGTTTAGGGGATATGTGGAACATAAATATATATAATATGAGGTTTTTTATTTTTATTTTTCAAGATCCAACATGCTTTTGCTCAATTGCTGAAAGGTGTACTCAAAAATACCCCTTAACATATTTTATTTCCACACAAACATTCTGACAGGTAGGTAGGTAAGTGGTAGTAGTAACAACTAGGTGATGGGAACAGGACTTATTATCCCTATTATATAAATGAGCATATTAAAGCCAAAGAGCGATAAGGCAATACATTTATAACATTGCCACCATTAAAAAATCAACCTAGCCCTGCTGGCGTGGCTCAGTGTTTGAGCATCAACCTATGAACTGGGAGGTCATGGTTCAATTCCTTTCTAGGGCTATGCCCGGGTGTGGCTTGATTCCCAGGGCGGGCGTGTGGGAGGCAGCCGATCAATGATTCTCTCTCATCATTGACCTCTCTCCCTCCTTTCCTTTCAGAAATCAATAAAAATATATATTTTTAAAAAATCAACCCAATATTCTGGTTTAATATAACATACATGAAATCTACTGTGTGTATGTGTGTGTGTGTGTGTGTGTGTGTGTGTGTGTGTGTGTGTGTGTTTAAGGATATTTTCCCCTCCGACTGCTTCTTTTTTAAAAAAATATTTTTTTTATTCATTCATTTATTTTTTGTTAATCCTCACTGGAGAATATTATTCCACTGATTTTTAGAGAGAGTGGAAGGGAGGGAACAAAAGGAGAGAGAGAGAGAAACATCAATGTGAGAAACACATAGATTGGTTGTTTCCTGCAACCCAAACAGGGTTGGAACCTGTAACCCAGGTACATGCCCTTGATCAGGAATTGAATCCCTGACCCTCCAGTGCACTGGTCAATGCTCTAACCACTGAGAAACACTGGCCAGGACAAAATCTACCTTTTTAAAGATGACATATGCTCCTCTAGATTGATAGCATCTTAACACAGAGTAGGCCAAAAGTAGGTTTACAGTTGTTCTGTATGGAAAATAATACAATAATTAATCCTATCTAATAAAAGAGTAATATGCAAATTGACCATACCTCTGCCACACCCACAAGCCGCGCCCACCAGCCAATCAGGAGTGAGTATGCAAATTAACCCAATCAAGTTGGCTGTGGCCACGGAGAGAGCAGGAGGCTTGGGTTTCCCCGGTAATGGAGGAAGCCAAGCTTTCCACACACCCTGGCCTGACTTGGCCTCCGCTTAAGGCTACAAAGTTTTAATTATAGAAGATAAATAAATCCCAACAAAAATGGCTTCAGCCAGGGATCGAGCAGAAGGCTTGGCTCCTCTGAAGGCTACAAAGTTTCAATTATAGAAGATAAATAAATCCCAGATCACAGGGCCTCCGCTTGGGTTGCTGGGGAGCGTGGCCAGCCTGCAAATCACCACAGCCCCCTCACCCAGGCCACCCCAGGCTCCAAGGGAACCCCACCCTGATCCGGGACACCCTTCAGGGCAAACCAGCTGGCCCCCACCCGTGCACCAGGGCCTCTATCCTATCTAATAAAAGAGTAATATGCAAATTGACTATCACTCCAACACACAAGATGGCTGCCCCAGTGTGGTCAAAGATGAGTGCCCCCATGTGGACACAAGATGGCCAGCAGGGGAGGGCAGTTGGGAGGACCAGACCTGCAAGGGAGGGCAGTTGTGGGCAATCAGGTCAGCAGGGGAGGGCAGTTGGGAGGGACCATGCCTGCAAGGGAGGGCAGTTGGGGACGATCAAGCCTGCAGGGGAGGGCAGTTAGGGGTGACCAGGCCTGCAGGGGAGGGCATTTAGGGGCAATCAGTCTGGCAGGGGTGTGGTTAGGGGGTGATCAGGCAGAAGTGGTTAGGGGCAATGAGGAAGGCAGGCAGGTGAGCAATTGGGAGGAAGCAGTCCTGGATTGTGAGAGGGATGTCTGACTGCCCATTTAGGCCTGATCCTACCTAGATTGGGCCTAAACGGGCAGTCGGACATCTTTCCAGGGGTCCCAGATTGGAGAGGGTGCAGGCTGGGCTGATGGGCACACCCTCCCGTGCACGAATTTCGTGCACCGGGCCTCTAGTAAATAATAATACCAGAATAAAATGGGTTTCACATACAACTGTAAACCTACTTTTTCACCACCCTGTATTTTTCTCTGGATTTTTGTTGTACAAGAGTCTGAGGCAAATGAAAACCTTTAATTTCAAGTTTGACATATTATGTAATGATTTACTTTGAGACATCATGAATATTTACTAAAATTTTATTAAATTTATTGGAGTGAAATTAGTTAATAAAATTATATAGGTTTCAAGTGTACAATTCTATAATACATCATCTGTATATTGCATTGTGTATTCACCACCTAAAGTCAAATTTCCTTCCATTATCATGTATTTTACCCTTTTCTACATCACCGAACCACTTTCTTTCTGATAATGAACATTTTTAACCTGCAGCTAATAAAAAAAAAAAAATGAGGGCCTAAAACAACCATTAGAAAAAAATACGTAATATTTAAGTATCACTTCTTAGTGAAAAGGTGATTTAAAAATGCATTAAGATGATAAATTGATTTATAGATATGTGGTAAAAGCTCTACAAACCAACTTTGTGCCTAATTTGCTATTAAAAATCCAATTTTATATATTTTTCCTTTATGCCCCAAACCACAAACCTGGTTTATAACCTGGATTGTTTTTTAAAGTTTATCAAGTACTTCCTGTATGCTAAATATCACATTAAGCAATCTATGTGGAATGGCTCACGTAATTCTCAGAAATGCTTACAGTTATAATATTACCACTTTGCTTACTATTGCTGCAGAATTTGTAGCACTTGTGTCAATGAATAGTCTCACAAAAATCTCTAGGTAATTAGTCTCATGGAACATTAAATGGTTGACATTATCCAATTAATGAGTTTAATTAATATGAAGAGACATTCATTTAGTTGATTATATGTGCAGTTGGAAACTGCCCTACTTTAACTACAATGTTGAATTTCCAACTTTATGTTTGTCAGATGGTTCTCACATGCCAAATACATGGTGAATCTCTGTGTTTCAGCTACTCAATTCCAACTTGGGTTCCCTGACATTTCTATACATCCTGTTCTTGCACTGTCTGCGATATAGTAGACTGTGTTCACCCTGCAGTATAGTTATCTATTCTGAAATATGTGGCTCATATCTTGCAAAACTCACTACCACATTGCTGGGAAGGGGCTCCTTATTTCCTTCCATGATTTCCTTCAGTCATCAATCACCATACTCCCTCTTGTCACCCACCAATGTAATTTTTAGTCCCCCCCTTTATTTTCTTTCATGTAATGCAGTCATCTCCCACTGATATGCAGATATGTTCCAAACAGAGCCTCTCACAAGGGCCCCTACTGAAGTGTGATTGTTATTCTATTTAATTTATACCATTGTATTATATACACACCATTCCTACAGCCTAGAACATTAAAACCTCTGCAATATATCTGAAATAAATATACTGCTTAACCTATATATTAACAACTCTGATATTGGAAGTGTAATCAGCCTCAAAGCAGGGCTGTTTTTTGCAATTACAGCTTTAAATTTATAAGCATATATTCACTGGAAAACTTTGTAGCTATAAAGATGAGAGAGAGAATGAGAGAGAGAGAGAATGAGAGAATGAGAGAGAGAGAGAAGAGAGAGAGAGAGAGAGAGAGAGAGAGAGAGAGAGAGAGAGAGAGAATGGATATTACTAGAAGAGTTCATGTTAGGACATAGGTTTGGCTGCAGTAAGAAGTGCTCCCAAAAGACTATAGCTTAAACAAACATTTATTTCTTTTATAGGTAACTAGTTAGGAATGGTATGACAGTTTGGTGGTATCAGGAACTCTTGCTCTTTCCATCTTCTTGCTCCTCTGTTGCTAAAGTTTGTTCTCATACACGTGACCGAAATGACTTCCCATAGTGTTTGTAGGCCAGTTGATGAAAAGAAGAGGGAGGAGGAAGACATATTCCTTCTCTTTAGGAGCACATCTTGGAAGTTGCACATATCACTTCTCTCACATTTCATAGATCAGCACCTACTCTCATGGTCATACCTAAATGCAAAAGAGGCTGCTACACCAGGAAACTTTAGATAGATTAACTTATGTGCAGCTAAAGCTTCTGTTCCTATAGAAAACAAACAAATAAACAAAAGCAGATGTTGGCAGGATAACTATTAGTCTCAGCCAGGGAGAAAATGATGAACATTTCTATATCATGTACCATGAGATTTTCTTGCTTTTGTGCTTTCAATCTTCCCTACATATAATGTCCTTTACTCCCAATTCCATTGTCAAAGTCAAACTCAATCTTTAAGGCCAAGCTCTCATTTATCTCCCTTTTGAAGCATTCTGTGGTAGAGAAAGTAATGTTTATCAAATATTAAATCTATTTGTCTGTATTTCCCAGCAGTATTGTAGTGGAATAGGGTGTGAGGGGTGGGGGGTGGGGGAAGACTCTGACTAGTTCTGGCCAGTGGACTGTAAGCTGAAGTAATGAGGGCTTCCTGGCTTAGACCCCTGTCAAGGTCAATGTGGAGGCTACAGACAGTGGAGCATGCTCCAGTCTGGATTCCTGACTGGTGACTCAATCTGTGTTTGAGGTTGTTTATTATTTCAATAGTGTCAAATCACTTCCTGGGTCTTTCTCAGACTTGATTGCCTTTTATTTCACACAGACACACACATACACACACACATCATTCTCTCTCTCTCTCTCTCTCTCTCTCTCTCTCTCTCTCTCTCTGTCTATATACACTGAGTGGCCAGATTATTATGATCTATGAACGCATAATCATCTGGCCGCTCAGTGTATATATGCATTTTACACTTGTCACATTATGCCTTTTTGTCCGAGTGTTTCTGGTTTCCTGGGAAGATCGGTGAGTTCCTCAATGGTATCTGGTACACAGTAGAGCTCAGTAAAGGGTAATTGTCTAAATAATTTTTAAAAACTCAACGTGGAAGTAAGAAGTGGAGAGGTATCAAAGAAGATGAGACTTAGAATGAAAATAGGAACATTTTATGCAGCAAAGGTATGGCACGGTGTAGTAAATCAGATGCCTATACTTGGCTAGAAGATAACATTCCCATTTATTGCCCTCTGCATGTCTTTTTGAAAAATTTCAGATGAGGTTATCTTTCCACTAGTTCTGATTGCATAAAATATCCACTTTTGAATGTAGCAGTTGCTTCTTTTACAAATTTTAAAACTGCTTTTGTGCTAAAGGATTGTAGTAGAATTTACCAGTGTGTTTAGTGCTATAAGTGTTTACTACCAAACATATTCTAAAATGATAATCTTTCTGATAAGAAGTCCAAAGTAAATTATTTAATATTATAAATAAAAATATTATACTTTGTGGGCTATCTCGCCTATTACTCACCACGACACAATGATGTAGGGGTTATCATCATTCCCATTTCCCAGATGAAGAAGTTAAATGAATTGAATACTGTGGACTAGAGGTCCATATTTTTATGAAACCATTCAATATATTGTGCAATTACTTGTTTCATGCAATAATACCTAGATTTGCTATAATATAAAATCCAACATTTGAGGTTTAAAAACATTTCCGCTGATTACTGAATATATTTCAATCATTCAGTTACTTTTCCCTTTATCAATAATAATTATTACATTTCTCTACTTTGACTTCTCATTTGGATTTAAAATCTGAACTACTTTACACATACACAATGAAAAGTGCAGGGCCAGGGTCTGAAAGGGCTACGCTAAATTGTTTATCACACTGAAGTAGTTACTCGAGGATAGTCAGAAAAGCTGAAAGAAGTAACCCAAGAAGTTAAATTGATCTTTGTCACAGATTTTTAAAAGGAGCAAAGCACCATAGATTAGATGAAAACTTGCCTGAGTTTATCCACTCCCTGTACATAAGTGGGTTTTGTAACTTGTATTTACTTAGATAATGTAGTAGGAAACCCACAGTTTAAGTTGATGTTTTATCAACAGTAACACAGTTGTTTAAGGCTAAAATTAAATGAAAGAATTTGGAGCTGCTTTTCAAGTCAGAGTCGAAGAAAACATTTTAAGCAACTGAGATGTAATTATTTAAACATAAGATTGTACAAAAGGAGTACATCAGTCATTTCTTTTGGTTTCTTTTTCACATTCATTTTATGTGACACAAGAATTGGCCCTCATCCTTATTTACATCTATCCTTTCTATTTTAGAAATGTATTGTAGGGTGTTGAAAAATTATTATTTGTAGCATTTCCTCAGAGAAGGAAAAGGGAGAAGGGTCCAGGTTTATGCTTGCTGAACTCAAAAAAATTACTCGTGCATATTTTAGAGAAGATTTTGGCTCTCTGCCACAAAAGTTCAAGTGACCACTTAGGACTTCTTATTGAGAACTACTGTATGCAAACACATGAGCTGTGGATTGATTCTTACTTACTTATCAGACCACCAACTTTGCCAGTGCCATTAGCTGCAATACAATCTTGGACAATGTGTGAAACCATCATGATTTTCTCTTCTGATCTCTCTGATATGTTTCAGAACATCTATGGAAGGCTCAAAAGTAGTACATATACTAGTAATTTCACACTTATGTGTCAGGTTGATGAAAAAGTGGGCTTGCTACAATGCTTTCAGAGTTATAATTCAAGTGAGAAAACCAACTGCATGTTAAATTTAAGAAAGAACAATGGAAACTTGAAAGCCATAATTTCAAGGTTTATTTCTGCAGATATTGGCGTATGGCACCAAATTATTAAATCTAGCACACTACAAAAGTGAACACATGAAAAATTTACATAGGGATAAGAGTATTGTAGAGTTTAGGAATATGCAAAAAAATGTAAAGTATTTTCATAATAATAAATATTATAAAACATCAACTGAGCAACAGTTTTCAAATAAAATACCCACCTAATTTCTATGGTAACTTACATATGTGTAACCCTCACATATATGTGCAAGAAAGTACTTAAATGAAGAAACAATCTCAGGCATCAGGTAGACACTTGTTAGCTTTAGTTGTTTATGCATATGATTAGCTAATGATACAACACAAAAACTTTCTTTAGCACACAGAATTTTCTGGGGAAAAGGGGTGGTGACAGATTTTTATAATTAATGCTCTGCCCAAAAAAAGTAATTCTTTACACCCCAAACTAGGGAAATTTATAAATCTATTTCATTATAAAGTCAGCAGTGAAGAAAGTGTATCAATGAAATGAAATATAAGATGGCATGGTAGACATATTTGAATAGCAAATAGAAAAAACAATCTACTAAAGTAATGTAGTTGATGAAAATGTTAAAGTGTAGATCATGGATCAGAAGACTTAATATTGTTAAGATGCTGCTATTTTTTCAAATTGACCTACAGATTCAGTATAATCCCTATCAAAATCCAAAGTGACTTCTTTGTAGAAACTGACAAACTGATTCTAAAATTCATATGGAATTATAAGAGACTAGAGGCCCAGTGCACAAAATTCATGCACGGGGGTGGAGGGAGGGGTATGTATCCTTCAGCCCAGCCTACACCCTCGCCAATCTGGGACCCCTCGAGGGATGTCCAACTGCCCACAGGCCTGGTCCCTCCCAAGTGCCCTCCACTGCAGGCCTGATCGTCCACAACTGCCCTCCCCTGTAGGCCATCTTGTGCTGGCTGTCTTGTGTCCACATGGGGGTGGCCATCTTGTGTGTTGGAGTGATGGTCAATTTGCATATTACCTCTTTATTATGTAGGATTAATACTAGCCAACACAATCCAGAAAAAAAAGAACAAAGTATATGGATGCACACTACCTAATTTCAAAACTTACTACAAAGCAATTGTAATCAACACAGTACAGTGCTGGAACAAATATATATATATATATCAATGGAATAGAATTGAGAGTTTAGAAATAAACCCATACACTTATAGGTAATAAATTTTTGCCAAAGATATCAACACCACTCAATGGGGGAAAGAATAGTTTTTTCAGCACATAGTGCTGGGACAACTGTATATCCACATGTAAAAGAATGAAATTGGATCCTTACTTTCACCCCATATGAAAAAATTAACTCCAAATGAAATAAAAACATAAATGCAAGAGCTAAAATTTTAAAACTTGTAGAAGAAAACAAAGGAGTAAATCTTGAATACCTTGAATTTGGCAAAGGATTCTTAGATATGACTCCAAAAACATGAGTAACAAAAGAGAAAAAAAAAGATAAATTAAACTTCATAAAAAAACCTTTTGTGCTTCAAAGGATACCACCAACAAAGAGATATATGCACCTCTATGTTTATTGCAGCATTATTTACAGTAGCCAAGATATGGAAGTAGCCTAGGTGTCCATCAGTAGATGAATAGATAAAGAAGAAGTTGAACATTACACAGCAAAAAAAAAAAAAAAAAAAAAAAGAGTGAAATCTTACCATTTGTTACAACATGGATGGCACTAGAGGGTATTATGCTAAGTTAAACAAATTAGGCAGAGAAAGAAAAATACTGCATGGTTTCACTTATATGTGGAATTAAAACAAAATAAAAACAAAAATAGAATCATAGAAACAGAGGCCAAAGTCATGGTTACCAGAAGGGAAATAGTGTGTGTGTGTGTGTGTGTGGGGGGGGTGGTGGTGGTGGTGGTGGGGGAGGTGGGGGATGGGGGGGAGTAGGTGAACATGGGAAGGGGAATATAATGAATAAAATTATGATAAGTTTGCATGGTGACCAGATGACTACTAGAATTAGTAGGCAAACATATTGTAAGGTATAAAATGTTGTATCACTATAATGTACACCTGAAACAAATATATAAGATTGTACACTAACCATATTTAAATAAAAACCAAATAAATAAAATAAAAACAAAAGTGAAAAGACATCCCACAGAATGGGAGAAATAGTTTCAAAACACATTTGATAAGGGATGTTTATCTAGACTACATAAATAACCCTTACAATTCAATAATAAAAAAAGACCTCGACCCAGTTAAAAAAATAGAAAAAAGATCTCAATAGACACTTCTCTAAGGAAGATACAAAAATGACCAATAAGCAATTGAAAGATATTCAACATCATTAGCAAGAAAGGGAATGCAAATCAAAACTACAATGAGAAGCCACTTTACACCCACCGAGACCACTAGTCAGGTAATTAGTGCTGGTAACTATATGGAGAATCAAAACCCTCATATTCTGCTGGTAGGAATATAAAATGGTGCAGCTGCTTTGGATAACAATATGTGAGTGCCTCCAACAATTAAATGGAGTTACCATATGATCCAGCATTCCACGCCTAAATATCTAACCAAGAGAAAGAGAAACATATATCCATACTAAAACATAGATATGAATATTTATAATATCAATATTCATAATAGCCCAAACATGAAAACAACCCAAATGTCCATCAAAAGATGAATATATAGTAAACAAATGGTGATATATCCAGACAAGGAAATATTTTTAGCCATAGAAAGAAATGAAGTACTTACACATGTTCCAACTTGGATAAACCTTGAAAACATTTCTCAAAATGAAAGATGCCAGTCACAAAATATATTGTATGGTTTCCTTCAGATGAAAGTCCAGAATAAGGAGATCCATAGAGACAGAAAGTAAATTAGTGGTTGCTTAAGGCTAGGGGGAAGGAGTGAATGAGGAGGGGATGCACGTATGTGTGGGGTAATAATTAAAGGGTGTAGGGTTATTTTTTTAAGTTAATGAACATGTTTAAAATTGGGATAATGGTTACATATATATATGTGAATATACTAAGATATGTTGAATTGTATACATTAAATAGAACTGTAGCCAGTGAATTATATCTCAATAATTCTTCTTTTTTAAAAAATAAGGAAACCTTTAACTCTATGGCTAGATAGCAACTACATAAGAGACAAAAATATGAATTCTGGTAATAAAAGATGTTATGGTGATATGTCAAACCCTACAGAATTGACTTCAGTTCTTATAGATGAACAGGAATACAAAATATTCAGCTTCTTTGATACTGAAGCAATTTATTCATTAATGTTAAATAAATGAGGTAGAAACACTAACAGCCACAGATTAGGTTTCTATTGAGAAAAGTAATTATAAGCTGAAGACTATCATGATTCCTACTTTACTTACACTGAAATTAAGGAGAGCTATCATAGATGGACTTTGAAATATTTTTTTCAGAACACAATTCTCTATAAAAGGAAAAGAAAGAGAAAAAAGAAACTGAACTCAAGATCAAAAAGAAAGAAAAGGTGGTTGAGATATAGTATGTACTATGTAGCCACTGAGATGGTTAATTCTGGAGGTATGATTGATTGTTCCAGACAAAGTAGACTAGAAGACTGAGCACAAGGAAGTTTTGCAACAAATAAATGATACCCATATGAGCACAATAAAGGGTATTCTGTGTAAAATGCTCTCAAATGGAATATAATGAACAACATAAACTGATGAACAAAAACAGATCCAGAGACAGAGAAGCATCGATCAGACCATCAAACCTCAGAGGGAAGGTAGGGGAAGGTAGGGGTAAGGGGGAGAGATCAACCAAAGGACTTGTATGCATGCATATAAGCCTAACCAATGGACACAGACAACAGGGGGGTGAGGGCATGAGTGGAGGGTGGTGGGGGGAATGGGGGAATAAGGACACATATGCAATACCTTAATCAATAAAGAAATTTTAAAAAGTCAAATATAAATAAAGGTATTTATAAAGCAAAAAAAAAAAAGAGAGAGAGAGAGAGAGAGCACAGTTCACAATACTGAAACGTATTGTCATTACATCTCTTCTGTTGATTTTTCTTGGGTGAAACTGCGATCTACTTTAAGTGTTTAAGGAGACTCACACATGTGGTTCTCTCTGCACCCAACTTCAGAGTTACTTTGGACCTCTAAGTCTTTTCTACCTTTCTTTAAAAACTAGAGGCTGGGATGAAATTCGTGCACAGGTAGGGTCCTTAGGCCTGCCCGGCGATCAGGGCTAATTGGGGCCTTCTGGCTGCTGGCCGGGGCCTCCCTTCCCCAGCTGCCAGCTGCTGGCCAGGGCCTTCCTTCGTTTCGTGCCTCCTCCTGGTGGTCAGCGCACATCATAGCAAGCGATTGAAGTCCCTGTCTCCAAGTCGAACTCCTGAGAGGACACTTTGCATATTAGCCTTTTATATATATAGATTAAGGTGAGTGTACGTTTTGAACAGCAAATCTGAGTCCACACTCACTATGCATCCAAGCAGCCCTCCCAGTTACCCTATCTGCTCCATAAAGGGCAAGAAAGAGCAAAAATAGACCAAGAGAACAGATGTTAGTTGCACCTATATACAATGAAAACAACTTGCTCTGAAACTGCTCCTGTTCAGCTTCATACTTCTAAGGACAGCATCCAGGTTTGGACTGCAAGACTGCTTTCTGTAGACTGCTCATTTGACTTCAACTACAGTGTTTCATGATCAATTTGGTATATTGTCTAAGTAAATGTTAAATGAATGAACTTATCCATAGTCACCAACATTATTATTTTTACCTGGCATAGCATTGTGGTTTGAAAGGTTATCGTTTCCTTTTGATTGCACCAGGAGCATTCCATGAGATGAAGGTGTAATTCTTGCTACCATGCCCAGCACTAGAGTTGACCAACGTTAACTTCTTGGATCTCAAATCCATTTGAGGCTTCTGTTAGAAGAGCAAAAAACTCTTCAAGAATCTCATATAGATTCATGTTACAGAGTATGAGAATGAAAAATATTGGGAGATACTTTAAAACTGTTAAGAATTTAAGAGAGATGTATATTATAAATTAAAGGTCTAGATTATTATTTTATTCAATTTTAAGCAATCAGACTATCTAAAAATTGCTAATGCATTATGATACTGTTTAGACATAATTCAATGTTTAGGCCTCTGTTACTTGAATTTTCAGATAGATTCACATTAGATTCACATGAGGTAGGGAATTGATGGTTGATGATTACAATCCTTGTGCTAAGCAATTTTTAGATATTTCCCCCTAGTAACTCTGAGATAATTTTTTTATGTTCACTTTATAGGTAAGGAAATTGAGGCCAAGAGAGTTCAAGTAACTTCTCTAGGGTCTCAGAGCTATCAAACAACATGCTGGATTTGAATTCAGATTGGGCATGTACTTTTTCTGCTATATAATGCAAATTCTGAATTTCATAAGTAGAGTAAAATGAGGGAATAAGGAATAGGAAAGAAGCAACTACCACTGCTATATACAAACATGCCCTAAGTTGCTTCTGGAATTTTTCAGAAACATGGGTTTTTCTGCTTGTGTCCATATGTTATACATGGTAACTCTTAGTATAGATACTAAATTTTAAAGAGAGAAATATAAGAGGAGAAGAGAAAAAAGACAAGGAAAAATATAAATATAGAAACGACATAGGGAAAATATCATCATTGCTTTTTAAGACCATTTAATAAATATCAAACACAAACAAACAAACAAAAAAACTAAACTGAGAAC
This sequence comes from Cnephaeus nilssonii, assembly GCF_951640355.1. NCBI lineage: Eukaryota > Metazoa > Chordata > Mammalia > Chiroptera > Vespertilionidae > Cnephaeus > Cnephaeus nilssonii. Next base: position 27,668,404 of record NC_137075.1, on the reverse strand, counting down.
CTGCAGGTTCTGGACCTATTCCTGTATAACTTTGAAATGGGACTTTCCTAGCATTATGCTAAATAATTAGGGAAAGCGAAATTATTACTGGTTTCCTCTAACTGATTGGTAGGCAGGGGCTACAGCTAGTCCGTTGGAAGAGTTAGTAGGGCAACAAACCCTCCTGAGAAGCGCACAGGGAGCTTCTCAGAGGCCTAATGTGTACTCATGCTAAGGGTCTCTAAAGACCAGGAGATCCTTTTCCTGGCTGGGAGTGAGATTGTATCTCTTATTCCGCAGAAGTCTGTTGGCATCTTTCTATCAAACTCATCATCATCCAGTTGTGGCAACTGCACAGGGCCACAGAGGACAATGCCAAAGCCAATGAAGTGAGGAAGAAACTTTAAGTGTAAAAAAATATTCAACAGGAGGCTCAACTAGTGGCCACCTCCCTCTCCAAGGTCATCTATGAGCCTCTCTACCAAATCAATCGACTTGCTCATTTTGTCATTCTTTCGGTAACATTTGTCATTTTTTTCGGTAACATTCTTCTTGAGAAACATTTTCCCATGTTTCCAAACACAGTGCTGTCCTCATTCCCCATCTACCTCTTTGAGTCCTTCTGACTCATTTGTACTCAAGGCTGTGCATGTTTTATAAATTAAGTCTTTGGTCCTCTGCTCTTTTCTTTTTATGAACTTAATAAAATATTCACTCTAATGGCTTTCACTATTCCTGCTCTGTGCTAAATTCACATTTTTTTCCTGACCTCTCTCACAAATCCAGTAGACTATCTCCATGTGCTTATCTTGTTTTTACTTCCAAGTCTATATGTCTAAACCCAAAATTAATGTATACTCCAATAATAATTATCAAGACACAAACAGGAAATACACAAAATGAAAAAGAAAAATTACTAACAAGCATAAAATGTTAAAAATAACTGGTTATCAAAACAATATAAATTAAAACCAAAAAAGGCATATCACTTATACCTATCAAGCTGTCAAAGTCTATGTTAAAAATTATAATACTGACTATTGGCAAGCATGTAAGGAAATGGTCACTCTTTTATACTGTTGACAGAAGAGTAACTTGACAAAACTTTTCTGAAATGAAATTTGGCAATATGTGTCAAAAGCCTTAAAATGGTACAGTAAATATGACCTATTAATTTCATTTATCAGCATATACTTTAGGGGGAAAATATATGATTGATATTATATCTATCTATCCACACACATATATAGAGCACAACATTGTTTATATGTGATAATTAGAAATAATGTAATTGTGCAACAGAGGAGATTGTTTAAAAATAATGGCATATCCACTCAATAAAATATCATAGAGAAAATAAGTGTAGTTACAGAAGAATTGTGATGTAAAAAGATATTATTGATATATTTAAGGTCAAGGTAAGTTCATGTTAAGTAAAGCATGTAGGCAATGATTCAATGCATAAATGTGTAAACATTTGTTTACATATATAAATTTATATGCATGTAGAGAGAGAGAGAAGGAAAAAGATATGGTAGAGTATGAAGCATAGGTTAAAGAGTAGTTATTTGTAATTTTTGTACTTTCTATTAAATTTGTTGTTTTTTCCAATAATGAATATATTAATTTGGTTTTATAGTAAAAAAATAATATTTTAAAAAATAATACATTCATTTCCTTTCAAAATTCAGTATTTTTAAAATTGTAATATGTCAATGGCATGCTCATTCTTGGTTATCATACTCAAAAGCATTATATATTCCTCTGTCTGAGATTTATATAACTATCCAAATATCAAGTTATGTCAATTTGTTTCTATTCTACACCCCACTGATAAATCCATGTTTATTAAATATTGTTTTTGCAAATAAATTTTCAGACATAAATCCTGACCCATGAGAAGGGGGAGATTTTAAATTTAAAAAAAATTATCTTTATTGTTGCAAGTATTACTGATATTCTTTGCCCCCCCCAATTAATCCCTTCCACCTCGCTCCCACCCCCTCCCCAGGCCTACTGTTTAGACAGTTGAGGTACATACAGTATGTGATAATTTATCAAGTTGTATACCAATGATTTGTCTTGTATTGAGTGCCTGTATTATTTTGATAAAAAGTAAATAAACAAATCAAAACAGAAATCTGTCCATTACCCACAAGGTAAAGTTCAAAATCCTTAGCTTAACATTACATTTTTCTATAATCTGTTCTCAATCCTCCTTTGATTCTCCTGCAATCACCTGCAATATTCCTCCTAATAAAACCTGCTAATAGCATAGGTTACATTATTTCTGCAAGAAATTGTTAAGCACTTTATATCATTTGTCTCATTTGATTATCCCAAACCTTGCGAGTATTACTATTATCTTCCCTATTACACTGATGAGGAAATGGAGACTTAGTGAGGATAAGTTACTTATAGTTGTGGGAATTTACTAGTTTTGTCACCCAGTACTAATGTCCTCATTTTGTGGTAATAGTGCCCCAATTTCATAGCCTAGCATGTCTGTCACTCAGAGTGACTTGGGCTCTTCATCCAAAGAATGAAGCAAGACTTTGCAGATACTCTTCTTGAATACAAAAATTGAAAATAATAATAAAGAGACTGATAATGGCCACATATGAAGATAATGTGTATTAGTTTCTGCCACAAACTTACCAGAGACTTCAGGTTCCCACCACTGGAGCAAGATTCCATTTCAATCCCTGAGTTACCCTACATCTGTGGATAAATCCTTTCCTTCCCTTCCCTTCTCTTCCTTTTCCTCCTCCCTTCCTCACTTCCTCCCTTCTCCTTCCCTCCCCTCTCTATTTCTTTTGCATAAATCAGCCAAAGTGTGTTTCTGTCGCCTGCAACCTAAGCAGTCTGATGTGACATTTGCTCAAGATTATTTAACCAGGGCATGTTTTACTGCTGAAATTTGAACTTGAGTCTAGAAGACTCCAAAGTTGGTGTTTTTAACCATTATGTTTTAGAGTGTGACTGAAAAACTCACCCCCACTTCTGGTTCGTATTGCTGAAATGCATACTTGTTCACTTTTATCTAATTTTGCACAACCCACCTCTACTACTGAGATATCCTTTCTCTGCTTTCCTTTTTCATCCAATTCTATAGAAATCATTCCACTGACCATCATAATACCACCTCTTTTAAAATATTAATTAAACTCTTTAAACCATAGAGACACTTTCTTCTGACATTTATGGTTGAATGAGAGATAGTTGGATCAAAGCCAAGAATAACTCTTCAGATTGAAAAGCCACCATTTGTTTCCTATGACTTAAAAAATAAAGTTTAAGCCTCAGAAACTTCATATACAAGGCATCTTTTAGTAAGGTCTAAATCTGCTGCTCATGTTACATTATCTGCTACTTGCCCCTTTTCTCCTTCAGCTCCTCTTCTACTACAACTGAAAATTTGGTAGCATTTTACATTTAAAAACTTTCATTGTGCTCATATGAGTCGCATTCATTTGTTGCAAAATTTCTTTGTGATGATTATTTTCATTGTCTTGCTTTTTATTTTATTTTAAGACTAGTGGCCCAGTGCACGAAATTCGTGCATGGGAGGTGGGTGTCCCTCAGCCCGGCCTGCACCCTCTCCAATCTGGGACCCCTCAGGGGATGTCCAACTGGGACCCTACAGGGATCAGGCCTAAACCGGTAGTCGAACATCCCTCTCACAATCTGGGCCCACTGGCTCCTAACCACTCGCCTGTCTGCCAGCCTGATCACCCCCTAATCACTCCCCTGCTGGCCTGATTGCCCCCAACTTCCCTCCCCTGCCAGCCCGATCACCCCCAACTGCCCTACCCTGCTGGCCCAATCACCCTAACTGCCCTCCCCTGCTGGCCTGATTGCCCACAATTGCTCTCCCCTGCCACGACCTGCTTCTTCTGCCGGGACCCACCTCCTCCATGTGAGGCGGCGAAGACACCGGGACTGGCCTCCTCCATGCCTCGTGGAGCTGTGGGACCCCCAGGCCTCTCTGTGTGGTGCAGTCGCCCAGACCCTCCTCTGCTGTGTGCATGGCTATCTTTTGGCAGCCATCTTGTGACGACTTCGTGCGTGAGGGACACCTAGGCTTTTATTAGTATAGATTTACTTTAATGTGTGCTGTAGAGGAAAAAACACTGTTCAGACAGTGAAAGGACTAAGTTAGTTCACCTCTTCTGACCTGAAGAGTTTGGATAATTTATCACTCTAAACTATCCTTCCAGCTAGGATTGATTATCTGTCTGTCTATCTATCTATCTATCTTTCTATCATCTATCATCTACCTATCTCTATCTATCATCTATATATTCATTCCTTTATTATTTTTTATTTGAAAATGCATGGAGAGAATTGGCTGTTAACATGATAAATCTGAGTTGCACTCAAAAGAGTAGTAGTTTTTTATACTATAAAGAAATTATACTATATCATTGTTTAAATTTATAAATAAATATGGTAACCGGAAATATATATCATTTTAATATTTTTCTTGACATCTTCTTGAAACAATGTGGGACATTATGTCATTATTACTGATATTTTGCCTCAAGAGTTTTCTTTGAATACAAAATCATGTTGTACAAAATCAGATAGAATATTTTTTCTGTAGGTGAGAAGGAGCTTATTGTACACTGCTGGAAACAAGTCATCTGAAAATAAATATATTAGCAGACACAAAATGCCTCTTTAAAGATGACATCAGTTGCCCAGAGCTTGACATTAAAGGCTTATATATTAAGTGCAATACCTCAACTTGTCTTTGAAACACAATAGCTTTTTACATGAGATTTCAACAGTCAGCCATAGCCCCTTTTCTCTACCTTAAGAGAAGGTGAAACAAGTTTTGCTGCTTTCTTAAGTTTCTGATTCAAATAAATAATGACTCAAAAAATATTGGTGTATTTAGGGTTTTTAGATTACTTGAGGCGTGGGGGTTGACCATAGGGTTTCTGTGTAGCAGCATCCCCAGGTGTTAGGACTTTTTCACTCTGCATAGAAAAGTGAATATATTTATATATTGGCGTGTCACTTCCACAGGAAGCCTAGAGACCTCTCTGTTTACTACATGTCACCAAAGCTAAAGTGTTAGTGTGGATAAATTTCACTGCTTGTTTAGACTTCACGAATATAATTACTCAGTGTTAGACAATAAGAAATGGAAAACACTTAAGTGGCTTTCTTATACCTGGATCTGTTGATTTTGTTTTGTCAATGAGGGCTTTCATTAAGAGCCACTGAAGGTTAGTCTCTCTCAATTGATGCAGTGGTAACAATTTACTCTCTCCTGCCATGGCAAAGATAGAATGAAAAGAACCTGTCCTTCAATCTGTTCGTGGTAGAGATTTTTTTTTTTAAAGTATAAACATTGAATTCCTCTGCTTACTTGGAGATGGAAGGTCATTAACAGGGCACTTGAGCAGATTGGAATTACAGTCAACTGAGACGTTGAAACATCCTAAATGGCTTAATGCAGCAACTAAGTGCTTCTTAAATTCCAAAACTTTTACTTGAACACAGCAACCATGCATTCCCATTGCCTTTAGTGAATCCTGTTTTTATAGTTTTGCGTGAAGAAGCAACACAAATTTAAATTACTGTTTATATTTCTTGCTAATTTGTCAAGACATCAATGTAAAATTAGATTCTAACTTAATTGTATATGGTTAAATATTAAAATTAATAGAAACATTCATGAAAAGTAAGTTTGGTGTTACAGCTAATGCCAATGCAATTTACTTTAACTGTTTGAGATTCTGTATTAATTTGTACTGGTATAGCCATATATGTGCAAAATAGCCATTTGTAGGCATCAATCAAGTAAAAGATAAGATGCTCTCTTTCTCTATTATTTTTTCTAAGCTTACAATCTCTTAAATGTTCATTTAACTCCTAGAAAAAGACTTATATTTCCAGAGAACACAGAAAAAAAATAATTTGTGGTTCAAGATAGAAAATGTACTACAAAATGGAAAGGAAGAAAACCCAGCCTAATACATTCATCCATGAACAGTTCACAGATTTTTAAATGCTGATGAACAAACACTAGGAAATGCACTACTGGAAGCCTAAAGAGCCACTGATGAAAGACTCTAAGGCCTAAGTAAAAAAAGGTAGGGGTCTGGGGTGGGAAGGGCAAGCGTGGGGTGGAAGAGGTCAATGGGGGAATGAAGGACACATGTAATGCTTTCAATAATAAAGACTTTAAAAAATTTTATTCTTAAATTAAAAAAAACATGAGTTTACTCATTTTTTCCCTTTAAATGCTCTACTTGATTTTTATTCCTGTTTTTCAATTTCTGATACTCTTCAAATATATTTTTATTTATTTCGGAGAATTTTAAGATTTAGTATTTTTTAAATTGGGTTATTGAGTGACATTAATAAATTATGTAAGTTTTAGGTGTACAATTCTTTTTAAAAATATTGATTTTAGAAAGAGAGAGAGAAATATCGATGTGAGAGAGAAGCATCTATTGGTTGCCTCCCACATGCAAGAGCCAAGAGCAGGGATCAAACCCACAACTTGGGTATGTGCCCTGACCAGGAATCAAGCCCACCACCTTTTGGTGTACAGGATGACAATGCAACCAACTGAGCCACACTGGCCAAGGCTCAGATGTACATCTATAATACATCATCTGTATATTGTGTTGTGTGTTCACACCTCAAGTCAAGTCTCCTGCCATCACCATTTATCCACTCTATACCCTCTTCTCCCTCTCCCACCCCACTCTGGTAATCCCCATACTCTTGTCTGTATCTATGAGTTTATTTTTTATTTTTTCTTAATCCCTTCACCTGTGTCACCCAGCCCCCCAACCCTCCTTCCCTCTGACAGCTGTCAGTCTGTTCTCTGTATCTCTGAGTCTGTTTCTATTTTGTTAGTTTATTTTATTCATTAGATTTCACATATAAGTTAAATAATATGGTACTTATCTTTCTCTGACTGGCTTATTTCACTTAGCATAATACTCTCCAGTTTCATCCATGCTGTCGCAAAAGGTAAGATTTTCTTCTTTTTTATGTCCAAGTAGTATTCTTTTGTGCAAATATACCACACTTATCTACTGATGGGCACTTAGGCTGCTTCCAAATCTTGGCTATTGAAATAGCACTGCAGTGAACATAGGGATGCATATCCTTTCCAATCAGTGCTTCAGGTTTCTTCAGATACATTCCCAGTAGTGGAATCACTGGGTCATAAGGCAGTTCCATTTTTAATTTTTTGAGGTAACTACATATTGCTTTCCACAGTGATTGTACCAATCTGCATTCCCATCAACAGTGAACAATAAGCCAATCAGAGAAAGATAAATATCACATAATCTCACTCATTTGTGGACTATAATGAACAACATAAACTGATGAACAAAAAACAGATTCAGAGACAGAGAAGCATCGATCAGACCATCAAACCTAAGAGGGAAGGTAGGGGAGGGTGGGGGTAAGGGGGAGAGATCAACCAAAGGACTTGTATGCATGCATATAAGCCTAACCAATGGATACAGACACCAGGGGGGTGAGGGCATGAGTGGGGGTGGTGGGGGGCAACAGGGGGATAAGGACACATATGTAATACCTTAATCAATAAGTTAAAAAAAAAGAATTCCCTTTTCTCCACATCCTTGCCACCACTTTCTGTTTGTTGATTTATTGAGGATAGCCATTCTGACAGGTGTAATGTGATGTGGTTTTACTTCACATTTCTCTGATGATGAGTGATGTTGAGCATTTTTTCATATGTCTTGACATTCTTAATGTTCTCTTTGGAGAAGTGTCTATTCAGGTCCTTTGCCCATTTTCAATTGAATTGTTTGTTTTTTAAGTCTTTAATCCATATGAGTTTATTCTTGTGTACAGTGTAGGTAGGTGGTCTAGTTTTATTTTTTGCACATAGCTGTCCTATTTTCCCAACAACATTTATGGAACAAACTATCTTTATCCCAGTGTATTTTCTTGCCTCCTTTGTCAAATATTAACCATAAAGGCATGAGTTTATTTCTGGGCTCTTTATTCTGTTCCATTGATTTATATGTCTGTTTTTTTGCTAATGCCATGCTATTTTAATTACCATGCCCTTGTAGTATAGTTTGATATAGGGTAGCTGAGTCCTCCAACTTTGTTGTGCTTTCTCAAGATTGCTGTGGCTATTCAAGGTCATTTGTGGTTCCATGAACATTTTTGGAATATTTGTTCTAGTTCTATAAAATATGCCATTATGTCTTTGTTATTTGGAGATGGGCTAATTTAACCTACATATTAAAACATAGAAACAGTTATCTGTTAAGACTTTTAATTTGTGATAATCAGGAACCTTTCCCAATACCATTATCATTCAGCAAGATACTTTGGGCCCTATTTTATGGAGAAAATTAGAGCTATTGGGAATAATTTATCTCAACTACCATTCAATTCTCTGAACATCTGCTTGTCATCTCCTACTCCCTTAGCCTCTTTCTCTCTAGTCATTCTTTTCCCTAAGTGTAAAATATTTTCCAATCTTTTTGCACTAAAACAATTTTGTTTCATCATATATCTCCTCACAAACTCTATTTTCTCTTTCCTTCTCATGCACATTACTGAGCAGTTGGTTTCATCTCAGATGTCTATTACCTCATCCTACATTCATCTTTCAACCCCCTGCAACCTAGCTTCTGTCCCGATCACTCTACAGAGTCTATTCTTGCTGAGGTCACTAGTGATCAAACCCAATGAACAGTTTGGTCCTTATTCTACCAGATTTTTTTTTCAGTGAATATTCATGATCATTTTATTTCTTAAAAGTTTTCTATTTCCTTATCTTTCATGAGAGTATGCTCATTTGCTTCTACTTTTTCTCTTGTCTCTCACTCAGTTTGGCTCTTATATAACTTCTACTAAGCATTACATCTTACCCTGTAAAATTTTATCCACAACCATGATTTCAAGTGTGCCCACCTATATGTGAATGATTTCCAAACTCTTTAACCTAGAATTTCATCTGCACTTCAGACTATATATTCCCAGTTGCAAATATCCCACAAGAGTATCAAACTCAACAAGTTCAAAATGAAACAGCATTTTAAAAACTAAATGAGCTCATATTGTATATAATTTTTTGCTTAATAAGATAAATTCCTATTATACTCCATAAGCTAGAAGTCTAATTCTTCATTACTTTCATTCTCTTTTTCTCTCCACATTTGAAACATGTAAGTTCTGTAATTCATCAATTATAGATGCAGATATTACATTTTAACATTAAAATCTGGACACATTATAACAAACAATAATCAATGTATTTTTATAGTTTGATGAACAGAGATTTTATTCTCTCTTAGTGGTACAGAAAGAAATGTTATATTCTATGGTCTGATCTATGTATGGTGCCGAACATTATATAAAATACAGTACTTCAGAAATTTATCTCAGTATTTCCACTTCACCATGACCCTTGCAACTCAAGATTCTTTTTGCCTTGAACTTCCAGCAATGCTGATGTGCCTGATTCTCTCCCCAAGACTTTTTCTTTTGTGCTCCCTCTCCCTGAAAGCTTACACACACACACACACAGACACACACTCACCAACACCAACATCCCTTTCCACGAAATTCATAGTTTTAAAACTCAGCATCCAGAAAGGAGACACTTTATCTCTCTGAGTAGGGTTAGGTGCCCCACAATAGCCCTGTGAATATCTTCATCATTGTACTGACCATATGTACCAAAATTTGTTAATCTGTCTGCTTTCCTTACTAAATAGTGTTTTTATTTGTTTGCTTTTAGAGCAGAGCCTATATTAAGTAATTTTTATATCCCTAGCTTCAAATATAGGACTTGGAACCTGCAAGGATTTTGGTAACTTTTTATTGAATGAACGTTGACTGGGATATATCAGTGGACAAATGATACTTAAAACATTGTTGAAGGTTGTGATTGCTCATGAATAGCATCTAGAGGGAAAAGAAAAGAAGGCTGAGGACAGAATTCCAGAGAACACAAAAACTTAAGGGGTGTACAGAGGAAGATGTGCCTGCAAAACATACTAAAAAATAGAGGTTAGAAATCTCCAACTTGGATTAAGCAGTGGTGACAAAGAAGCTCATGTTTCCCCCTAGATTGTGGCTGACCTTCCTTCCCAAACTCCCATAATCACCCCCTCCACATTCCTCATCTACCTGCTCTCGTGAGGTAATGCCTGAATTAGGAACTGAAGGATGTTGGTTAGATTCAGAGCAAAGGGAAGAATATTTCAGGCAGCTGTCAAAGTTCCTGTAGTGGGAGGAATCATAAAAAATGGCTAGCATGTGGCTGCAGTGGGAGGTGTGGATGAATATACAATGTGGCTGGAGAGTAAGTTTGGGGCCATAGCATACAAGGCCTCAGGGATCTTGTAATGGAATTTTCCCCTTAACCTGGAGACAATGGAAAGCTAGAGGAATATTTTAAATCCTGAGCACAGAAGGTCATATGATGAAATATGTACTTTCTAAAAGTCCTCTGTCTTAATTGGAGGGAAACTACAGTGGACACAAGAAAACAGTTATGTTTCTTGCACAAATTAGAGAAACCAATATGGTAAAAATAAAGAACACAGGTTTATAGCTAGCAAGATTGAGTAGATCCATATTCCAGCATTTCTAGACATTGTAAGGATTAAATGAAAGAACTTATACAAAGCTTGACAAAAATTAGTTCTCTTTCACCTCTCCAAAACCAGGTTCTCCTTAAACATTTGTCAAAGAATTCTATGTTATACACAAAGCACATTCACTTTCAAATTTTAAAATCCACCTGAGACTTATATTTAAGATTTATGTCCTTATTATATCATTCTGAATAGCTACATTATTATCACCTATCTTTATTTTTTACTCTTGACTTCTTGTTATTTATTTAATGTGAAAAGTGAATTCCAATCTTACGAATAAAAACAAAAAAAGGCAAAACTCATTATGTAGACTTAATAAGTAGGTTGAGGTAAGTAGAGAAGATTACAATTTGGGCCAAGCACCATCAACTCTAACCCCTTAAACAATGCCTTCTTTTATGTACTGCACTTCATATGGGTATCAGAGTAGAACTGTGTAATGACAGCCCTAATAGCTACCAGTCATAAAGAAACAACAGAAGAACAAATGTTGAGACTTGAAAGTTGGAAGGATCAATAGCTAGATAGCATTTGTTATATGAGAGCTGAAATTAGAGCTTCAAAGAAATACTGCCAAAAGCAAAATAAATTAGGTAATTTAGTATGTTCAAAAAAACAACTTATTTTAAGGTTTGAATCCCAACACACACTATATATTTTTGTCACTGCTCATCTGGTTTAAAGGATTTATCCAATCCAACTTTTGTTTATCCTCTGGCTATTTTCCAGTTCAGTCTACCTTATCTGGTATAATTTTTATTAAAATATTCTCTTTTTGTATGTGTGTGTGAGAGAAAATTTCATCTTCTGTAAGTTTCTTAAAGTCAGATGTTTTTAATAATTTTATTCTAGCATCTGGAAAATCATGTGAGTCATGGTGAATACTTAAAGATATTGTTGGTCAGGTAAACGTGAATTAATGTAGACCTCTGCTAAAAGACTACCTCCTCACTGTCCCTTACTATCTATTTTCATCTTTCTCTACTAAGTGTTTCTTCATGACACTAATCACTATCTACCTTTATATATTTCATACATTTATTTGTTGTCTGTTTCCCTCACTAGAACATATACTACATGAGGATGGGGTATTTGTCTTCCTTACATCTATATTCCCAGAGCCAAGAAGAGAGCCTGGTACAGAATAGGTGCTCAAATATATTTGGTAAATGAATGAATAATCAATACTTTTTCCTCTGTGTTCCCTTTTCATATTTGTCAGCACTTAAGATAGAAGTTTTATGCTAGGAAGTGGTTATTCTCTAATTGTTGGAATATGTAGTCAGGGCTCTCCAGAAAAAGAGAACCAATAGTTAAATAGGTTCTGTTAAATAGAGAGGAAGAGGGATTTATTTTAAGAAATTGACTTATACAGTTGTGGAGGCTGGAAAGTCTGAAATTGGCAGGGCAGACCAGCAAGCTGAAAATTCCTACAAGAGTTGATGTTGGAAGATGCTCTGGAGGCATAATTCCTTCCTTTTCAAGGCACCCACATGATTGAATGAGGTCCACCCACAGTATGGAGAGCAATCCTCTTTATTAAAAGTCTACTGATTTAAATGTTAATCACATCTAAAACATATTTTTACAGCAACATCTAGATTGGTGTTTGATCAAAAACTGGATAGCGTGGCCTAGCCAAGCTGACCCATAAAATTAACATGAAAGGGTAAGGTGTTGTGTGTGTGTGTGTGTGTGTGTGTGTGTGTGTGTGTGTGTGTGTTTAACTCTAATCCTTAAATCTTATTTCTTGCAGGGATTGTCAACAACAGTGAGCTTTATCTGCCTACATGCTGCTCATACATCTGCTGCCAGCAGAGGGCACCATCAGGCACTGGTTTTCAGGGTCTTAGGTCTAAGCCTGATCTACTGGAAGTGTGGTCTTGCAGACGCCCAGCATCTACACAACCTGGGAGCTTAAGAAAGTGTGGAATCTCAGGCCCCATCTTAGATCTTCTGAATTAGAATCTGCAGGTTAGTAGATGGCCTGGGAATCCTATGCACATTAACCAGTGGCAATGCTCTTCCCAGGGAGTTTGGAACAAAGAAGTCTTCCTGTTCCACACCCTCCAGTTTTTAGATCCTCCTGTTAGGCACTTTTTATGTGCATCTGAGTGGTCTTATAACTTGTTTAAGGGTATAAAAGAGGCTGATATTACTTGGCTTTTCCTACTTTACCCTATTTAGAAAGAACACTGAGGCCTAATAAAAATCTCTTAGAAACTCTACAAAACATGAAAAATACACATAGCCTTCACATTAATATAAGCCTTCAAGGAAAAGGCATCATAGTACAAGGTGGATTGTACAGCCTATTGGGAGACAAGGTTGTTGATGTGAGTGCAAGAGTTTCTAGCCATGTGACCTCGAAAAAGATATTACTTTTTGCTGCAATTTCCTATCTATTTATGGAGAATTTTGAATTAGCTCATCATCTTTGAGCTGACGTAAATCTCCAATATTCTCCTATCAAATGAGATACATATATGAAAGTACTCATATCTGTGAAAGAATATGGTGAGAGGTTAAGTAATGGTGAAGAGGATTATTTAGTGTAACATCAGAATGTTTTCATGAAAGAGGTAGATCACCAAATTCTAAAATTTCATTTTTTAAGATTATGAAAAATTCAGGCATATGAAAAATTAACAAGAGGTTTTCTTTGTCTGGGTACAGAATGGAGAAAGAATGTACACACTTTGAATCAGATGGAAGAAGAATGGGAATTTTTGGAGGAAAGAGAATGGCCCAGAATATAGATTTATGGGGAGCCTAAATCATGGTTTTGCCCAGTAAAATCCATGATATAAAAGAAGGTGCCAATCCAGGATGTTGGGTTGACTACTTTGGGTTAAGCCGAGATGTATGGTTCTGCTGTAAGATGAGCAAGCACTGGTCTTTAGAGTCTCATTTAACAAGATCCAAAATTCTTATACAGTCTTAGGTCTTATTGAGATCAGAAACACTAAGATCTTGGGTGAAGTTGTTCTATTTAAATCTAAAAAGGAAAGTTTCTGAAAGACCTGACTTAAGATTTGATTGCTCATGGTTGAAGCAGTATTATTCATACATTCTCCTAGGTACTTTGACTCCAATAAAGGGGCTTTTTAACTTTCCCTCACCAACCACATACACTCCATTAGTAAGTCCTCCACTCCAAAATTTAACTGGATTTTCCATGTTTCTCCATCCATAAGACTAACATTGACGACAGGTGAGGCTACCACCATCTCTTACCTGAATGATTGCAATAACAACCAAACCAACCTCCATGCTCATTCCTGCTGCTCTGAAGTCCACTTCCATAAAGCAGCCTGCCATGTTTTATTACAGTTAAATCTTATTACATTCCTCCATTTTTAAAAATGTCCATTACACTTAAAATTATAACTGAACTTCTTTATGTGGCAAATCTTCTTTCCAACATCACTTTAATTTCTTAACCATTCAACATCTTTCAGACACATTGATCTCTATTATTTCCCACACTAGAGGCCCGGTGCATGAAAATTCATGCACTGGAGGGGGTGGTCCCTCAGCCTGGCCTGCCCCCCTCACAGTTCAGGAGCCCTCAGGGGCGGGAGGTGACCTGGCGATCAGAGGAAGGCGATGTCCCCATCACACCTCTGCTGCTGCCACTGCCAGCAGCACAAACCTCGGCCAGCCCTGGTTACCTGAGCCTCGGGTGGCCCTGAGTGGCTGGGCAGCTGCCATCTGAGGCTTGCCTGCACCTCGGGCCGGCCCTGGGTGGCTGGGGGACTGAGGGTGGGTCTGGCCACATTGTGTGACTGCCACCCCCCTGGCTGGGTTGAAAGGACTGTGGGACTCCAGTGGCAGGTGCAAGGAGCACTGTGCACCTGCCACTCCCCTCTCCCTGGGGGGCTGAAAGGACTGGGGGACTCTGGTGGGGCTGAGGGGACTGGGCGCCGTCATCTTATGGCTATGGGCACCTCCATCTTTGTGACAACATGATGGTCAATTTGCATATTCCCTCTTTATTAGATAGGATACCAGATCTTCTCTGTCCAGAGTCTTTCTAAATGTTAGAATCTGCCCCAAACTTCTATTCTCCACAAGGTGAGCTGTTTCTCATTCTTCAGTTTCGAGAGAAGCCACCTTAGAGCAATCTAGGTCCAGTTATGATAAAACAAACACACAGGGGTTAAACAGAGGAAGTTTAATATAAAGAGCCACTAACTGCAATAAAAAGTAACTGTAAAATATGAATAAGGAAACTACCCTAGGGCTGAAGAAGAGTACTTGGAAGTGGTTCAGACCTCACTGGAGGAGGTCTGGTTTGGCAACCAGATAGCAAAGAAGTTTGCTAATGTAATTAGGCCAGAGCTGGTGTGGATTTGTGAGACGAACAGAAGGCAACCCTCCAGAATACAGAGGGGCAGAAGATGATCAGAAATGGGTGGCTGAACCTGCAATCAGAGTTTGGCAGCCAGCAGTGATAGAAACACATCTGAGCCTGAGGACCATGAGGAGTTGGGGGTAGGTTTACATAACAAATTATTGCAAGGTGTGTGACTCTCCGATGTGTGAAAAGCACTTAACAGGGAAAGAGACCATTATGATGTTCAGCCTCCTGGAAGCTCTGATCCAGAAAGCTGAGAAAAAGTTACCACAGAGAGATAACTTTCTGGGCCCTTAACTGGAGCAACTTCTAGCAGTGGTTCTCAACCTTTCTAATGCCGTGACCCTTTAATACAGTTCCTCATGTTGTGGTGACCCCCAACCATAAAATTATTTTCGCTGCTACTTCATAACTGTAATTTTGCTACTGTTATGAATCGTAATGTAAATATCTGTGTTTTTCGATGGTCTTAGGCAACCCTGCTAGCGACCCACAGGTTTAGAACCGCTGCTGTAGAGCCTAAGACCATCGGAAAACACAGATATTTACATTACGATTCATAACAGTAGCAAAATTACAGTTATGAAGTAGCAACGAAAATAATTTTATGGTTGGGGGTCACCACAACATGAGGAACTGTATAAAAGGGTCGTGGCATTAGAAAGGTTGAGAACCACTGTTCTAGGGAATATCCTCATACTCCCACACTCTCACCACCAAGCACTTCTTCCCTGTCCCCTCCCTCCACTCCACCCCCCACAAATTAGAGAAAGCCAGTTCTTTCTGCAGTCTCTCCCCAGCACCCTCCACTGAGAAAGATTTATATCATGCTCACTTTAAAGGACAAATTCTTAAAGCAATTCTGTTGTTCAGCACAGATCATCGTCTGAAGGGTTGATTCAGAGCTCAGAGGGAAAACATTGATAACTGACATACCACCTCTCTGTCCCAACCTCAAGTGGCCCTGCAAGCTTAACACATTATTCTCTATCTAACCCCACTATTTCTTCAGTGGCACTTATTAATTTTCTCTGTAGTTTTATGTGGTTGCTTTAATTTTTCTGATTCTCTAATCAGAATGTAAGCAAATTAAAACAAGGACAGTTTGTGTTCTGTTTGTTGTATTCCTAAGACCAAAAAGGTGCTTAAAATGATTTAAAAATGAATGTTAAATGAATTTTCAGAAGGTACCCTGAAGAGGAGACCTCTCTTAGGCTAGAAATAAGATGTTCCAACTCCATGTCTGATAGGAAGATATGTAAGAGTGGCAGAAGAAATGGGAAGACTAAGATGGACCTTGCAGGCCTGTTCCAGTTTACTGTCTTTTGCCTATATTTTCTTTTTTTATTTTTATTTTAGGAATAGGGGAAAGAAAGGTATCATTATAATACTCAAGCATTTGGATAGACTTAACCTCTCAATGCAGTACTGATATTCCTATTCAAAATTATACTGATCTTCATTGAATTATGAGTATAACCCCCTGGTTTTGAGTTATATGGAAACTGCATATTGCCACCTGAGGGTGGAATCTGAGCTACAGATCTACAATGTACTTGGCGATTCCATCTTCATTTACCAGGAGTTATTACGCCACAGGAAACATTATGCTTCAAGGCCTGAAAAGAACCTATTACTAAAAAGCATTTAAGCCCATCACCCAACATATCTTGAGTAAACAAGTACAATAATCATTTGATTCCAAGTTTTCTTAATGTCCTCCCCTCCATTTATTTGGTTATCTCTGAAGTATAGTTCCTGAAATCTTCATTTGCATGCACTTATTTCAATCATGAAAACTGAAAATCACCAATGTTTTTACATTGTATATTCTTATATACTGAGGCGGCCATGTCCTCAAAGTAAACAGTTTACAAAATCCAGGAACACATGGAAACTAACAGAAAAAGAGACTATTACAGTGTTTACTCAACTAGTTGGAGTCTTTATTCTTAAACATCTCTAATGACTTTTCTAAAGTAGTTATTCCCATAGAATAAGTGTTATGATGGAAAAGAATGGGGAATGAGCGTGGTAGGAGAAACCTGATTTATGTTGGCTTCAGGGTAAGCTCTTCTGAGTGACATCTAAGTTTAGACCTAAAGTTTGAAAAGGAGTCGGCTAAATACTAGAGAAGAGGGATGAGTGTTTCAGGCAGAAGGAAGAGCATACCTGAAAGACACAGGGGGCAGGGGGCGGGGGAGAGGGGCCTGGCATTTTCTGGAATCTGAAGGAAAGTGGTGTAACTGGACAACAGCGAACAGAGCGGATGAGGGGTGAGGGCAAGTAGGAGATGAAACGAGGCAGGAGCAGACCCTGCACTGCTTTAGAGGCCATGTCAGGAGCTGTAGATTTTATTTTAGCTACACTGGTAGGCTTAAAAACCCCACTAGATGTATTCATTATTCTATGCTGATATAAGCATATAAATAAACTTGCTTTGATGTTTCATAATATAATTAAATTAATAACTTATTAGATAAAAGTTCTGACAATCAAAATTTCTTCTTTGATTTTTTTAGTGAAGATTAGCTTTTAGGTTCAAAAACAAAACTTGTAAAAATTTGGAAAAATAAAGAAACTATCTACACCCTCAACACATGAGATAAAACCATCTTTGCTATCATTATAGCACCTATATTTCTTTACAAAAATATTTTATTTAGTCTAGCTGGTTTATGTTTCAAGTCTGTTTCTATGTATTTTCTGATTTTTAAAAAACATTTTAATATAGTAACTTCCCTGTGTTTAAAAAAATCCTTCTTTCAACTATAACATTGTGATATTTATTTGTTATTAATTATATGGATAGATCATACTGTATTGTAAATACTACCTTATTATTGGTCATTTTTTCCAATTAATTTGATTTAAAACATTTAATGAGTGTATTATTTGTACATATGTATGTCACTATGTTTCTAATACTTTTATTAGCTTTGATTCCTAGAAGTGGAATTATTAGGTCAGAGATCACAGATGTTGTGTTTGAGCATGCCTATCATACTATCCTATTGCAAGCAAGAACATTATATCTATTTTAAGCATTTATAATTAAATAGATTTAATTTGAGAATTTGAACATTTTGTGTTTCTTAGCGATTTCTACTCTCTCTTTTCTGAATTATTTACTTCTGTCCTTTGACCATTCCAGTATAGAAGCTTAATGTTTTATTTGCTAACTTGCAAGATTATAAATTTTTAAAATGTTATTGGTTTGTTAATTTTGTTATAAAGTTTGTAGTCTTCAGACACCTATTTTATATTTGAATGCAATAAAATATGTAACTTTATGATAATATCTCTTGCTGTTAAGTTTATAATTTTATTTAATCAAAGTATTTAATAAATACAAATTTCTATTTTTTTAGAGCTTTCACTAACTATGCAATTTATCTAAACTTAATCTAAGAGTACTGTGTGGTGCAAAGATCAAAATAAACTTTTCCAAATAATTTTTTATTCAGCAGATACATAATGACCATCTATCCCATGAAGGCAATCTTCTAGGCCCTGAATGGAACAGTGGTGAACTACATGAAATACTTGCCCTTATAGATCTTCTATTCCAGTGGGGATGACATCTGTTTATTAAATAACTTTACCCTCACTACTGATTTTTATATTACCGTTATCATAAATGCTTTTCATATATATAAAGGGTTTGTTTCTAGGATATTTGTTGTTTTCTCTATTGTGTCTACATTCTTTTTCCAATAGTCCACTCTTTTGTATTGCTGTTTCATACATATTAATGTACTAGAGGTCCAGTGCATGAATTTGTGCACCAGTAGGGTCCCTCGTGTGGGCCTGCAGGATCGGGCCGAAACCAGCTCTCCGACATCCCCTGAGGGGTCCTGGATTCCGAGAGGGCACAGGCCAGGCCAAGGGACCCCACTGGTGCACAATCAAGGCCAGAGAGGAACACGAGAGGTTGGCCAGCCGGGGAGGGACCGCAGGAGAGCTCCAGGGCGTGTCCAGCCTGTCTTGCTCAGTCCCGATTGGCCAGACCCCAGCAGCAAGCTAACCTATCTGTTGGAGCATCAGCCCCCTGGTGGTCAGTGCACATCATAATGACTGGTCAAACTGGTCGACTGTCTGCCCCCTGGTGGTCAATGCATGTAATAGTGAGTGGTTGAGCGGCCTTAGCATATCATTAGCATATTATGCTTTGATTGGTTGAATGGATGACCAGATAACCAGGCACTTAGCATATTAGGCTTTTATTATATAGGAAGGCAGATCAAATTTCCATTTTATTATTCTTTTACAAAAATAGTCTAGCTGGTTTATTTTCTAAAAAGATTTTACACGTTTTTTCAGTTTTAAAACTCTCCTTTGGATTTTTAATTAACATTTAATATAGCTACACATTTATTTGGAAATAATAAACATGTTTATAAATATAATATTTACATCCATGAATATGCCCTTCTTTTCCATGTACTAAATTTTGTATTTCTTAGTCAAGTTGTACTAATTTTCTTCAACTAGATTTGAGACTCTATTGTTAAGGTTTTTGTTTGTTTGTTTTTTGTTAATCCTTGCCTGAGGATATGTTTTACAATGTTTTCCAGATAAAGTGGAAAGGAGGGGCTGGGGGGAAGAGAAACATCCATGGGAGAGAAACACACATACTGCATGCACCCCAATATGGGAGAGGGAGAGCTGGGAGCAAACTCACAATCCAGGTGTGTGTGGGCCAACGTTCTAACAACTGAGCAAAACTGGCCAGGGCTTGTTAAGTTTTTTAAAAATAGTTTTTGTTATAATTTTGTTAAGGTTTCTTAGATTTTGTATTTTTTTTCTTGTTGTAAGTAGATTTTTTTTTACCACTATGTCCTCTCACTTAATAACGATGCTTCCGTAGGAAGGCCCTTATTGCTGTGTATTTGTCATACGCCCATTAATTTTATGAAGCTTCCATAATTCTATTGCCTTTGATTATTTCTGTTTCATAGATATACAATGGAACTGTGTAAATTACCTTCTTTCAGTTTTGCTTCATGCATTATTGAGAATTGGAACATTTTAAATATCATTAAATCATAAAGGTATAGTGGGAAAATCTTTTGTTTATTTTGAACAGAAATTTTTTTTTCCACATTTGACCTAAATGAATAGGAAATAATACCTCCTTGGAATCTATAAACATTGAGCATATAGTCAAACAGCATATATAGATCATCACATAATGAGTAAGATGATGTTTTAAACAACTTGTAGCAATTTCATGCACAGTTATGCTCATTTTAAAAAAGAAAAAAGTTCAAACTTATTAAGTTGTATACATTAAATATGTACAGTTTCATATAGCAATTATACCACAGGCTGTTAAAAAGAAAATAATAATAATAAAAGATAACAAATTAATTCTCCACTTTATCATATAAAGAGAAACTTAATTTTGAGAAAATAATCTTTGTATTTCCACAAGGTACAATAGTTACTGGGTTCTAATCACTTCAACATTTCTTGGAATCATAAAACGAAAATCTTTCAATAATAACACATATACAACAATGAACTAATATGTATGTTTGAAGAAACTTAGCCTGAAATATTTTTCACAGTTCTGAGGACTAGAACAACTTATATTAACATATGAAAAACATTCTGTCTTATAATACTTGACTGTGGCAGATGCAAAATAGAAATAATCATTCTTTTCAGCCACAAAAAATTTTTGCTTCTCTCACCAGCCATATCTAATGATACCGCCCATCTTTTGACTATTCCATTTTTCCAGGAAGTGTGGCACTTTCTGAGCCAGAAGAGTTAGCAATTATCTATAGATTAGCAAAAGTTCCTTCTGCAAGGACATCCATGTGAAGGTGAGGGTGCAAGATCTCCAAAGGCCAAAAGGGTAATGGAAGAACAGGTCTTGTAGGGACAGAGCTTTAGGTAACACTTAGCAGAGCTGGATCAAGGTAAGGGGTCAATGAAAGAGATAAAGGGGTAGCAAGAAGAATGAAAATCAAGAGAATATAATGTCATAAATCAAGAAGAGAGATTTTCAAGAATGAGAATGTAATCAACAGTCAAATTGATGGTCTTGGATGATATGCTTAACATATAACTAAGACAGTGTCTGCCTTCATGGTGGGATATGCTAAGAAAAATAATGACATTTGTGTTAAATTTTGTCATATTTCAGGTTATATTTACATACTCAGGTTATATTTCATGTTCCCTTAAATAAAATATTTAAGTTGGCTTGCAATATTGGAAGGAATTAATGTGAGAGGAAGGGAGTTAAGCACTGTTTCAACTAAAGGTGTGTGTGTTTTTTAAAATCTATATGTGTGTGTATACCCAGAATGAAAAATAGGTTGGAAATAGAACCAGACAAGTTCCGTTAGTGGACTATACTTTTAATTTTAAATGCACCAACTCCCTTAAAATGGTCCACAAAAGAGGAAAGTATTTTGCAGACTTCAAATATATGACATCTGAACGCTGACATACCTGTATTTCTTCACTTATTCAAATAAGAAAGCAATTTTAATAGGAAGAGAAAAGGAGGCATCACTTTTTTATTTTTGATAGAGTAACTTGCTACTGCACAGTATTTGTGTTTCCGAGATTTGTCTATTGTTCCTGTAGTTCAATACCCTGCATTCTCCCCAGGACAGGAAGTTATTTTCCTCAATGTGTTGTGTTTTACAAAGAAATACTGCTATTGTCCAGTGAATATAAAATAATAACTATAGCAACAATTATTCTAGCATCCTAAATGAGGCTGATATATGGCAATGGAAATATGAAAGGAAAAAATAAAGTTAAAGCAGTTATAGTAACACTTTTTATGGATTTCAGACACCTATGCTATCTTATTAACTCTCACAATGTATTTTTAAATTTATCTTTATTGTATAAAGTATTACAGATGTCCCCTGTTTTTCCCCCAATGACCCTCTCCACCCTGTACCCTTCCCAGGCCATCACCACACTCTTGTTTGTGTCCATGGATTATGCACATGTGCATATAAGTTATTTGGTTACTCTCTCCCCCCACCCCACCCCCACCCCTGCCTTCCCTCTGAGATTCATCAGTCTGTTCCATGCTTCTATGTCTCTGGATATATTTTGTTTATCAGTTTATTTTGTTCTTTAGATTCTACATATTAATGAGATCATGTAATACTTGTCTTTGTCTGACTGGCTTATATTGCTTAGCATAATATTCTCCAGGGTAAGAGGTTCATTTTTTACTGCTGCATAATATTCCATAGTGTAAATGTACCACAGTTTTTTTTTATCCACTCATCTAGTTATGAGCAGTTGGACTGTTTCCAGATCTTAGCTATTGTAAATAGTGCTACTATGAGCATATGGGTGCATATATTCTTTCTGATTGGTTTTGGTTTTTTTAGGGTATATTCCTAGAAGTGGGATCACTAAAAGACCTGTACTCAGAAAACTACAGGAGATGGAGAGAGATATAAACAAGTAGAAGAATACACTGTATTCATGGATTGGTAGAATCAATCTATAGATTCAATGCACTCCCCATTAAAATACCAACTGCATACTTCAAAGACCTAGAACAAACTCTCCAAAAATTCATCTGGAATAAAAAGAGACCCCAAGTAACTGCAGCAGTCTTGAGAAAGAAGAACAAAGTTGAAGGGATCACAATACCAGATATCAAACTATACTACAAAGCCACTGTTCTCAAAACTGCCTCATACTAGCACAAGAACAGACATATAGACCAATGAAACAGAACAGAGAAATTAGAAATCGACCCAAGCCATTATGTTCAATTAATATTTGACAAAGGAGGCAAGAGCATACACTGGAGTCAAGAAAGTCTCTTCAATAAATGTTGTTGGGAAAATTGGACAAATACATGCAAAAAATGAGACTAAACCACCAACTTACACCATACACGAAAATAAACTCAAGATGGATAAAGGACTTAAATGTAAGATGGGAAACCATAAAAATCTTAGAAGAAGCTATAGGCAGAAAAATAGCAGATATTTGTCTTAGCAATATCTTTACCAAAACAGCTCCTAGGGCAATGGAAACTAAGGAGAAAATAAACAAATGGGACTACATCAAAATAAAAAGCTCTGCACAGCAAAAGAAACCATCAACAAAGCAACAAGAGAGCCCACTGCATGGGAGAACATACTTGCCAATATTATCTCTGATAAGGGTTTAATCTCCAAAATTTATAGGGAACTCATATAACTTAACAAAAGGAAGATAAATAATCTAATCAAAAAATGAGCAAAGGACCCAAATAGACACTTTTCTACAGAGGACATATAGAAGGCCAAGAGACATATGAAAACATGCTCAAAGTCACTAATCATCAAAGAGATGCAAATCAAAACAATAATGAGGTATCAACTCACACCTGTCAGAATGGCTATCATCAACAAATCAACAAAGGACAAGTGCTGGTAAGGATGTGGAGAAAAAGGAACCCTCTTGCACTGCTGGTGGGAATGCAAACTGGTGCAGCCTCTGTGGAGAACAGTATGGCATTTCCTCAAAAAATTAAAAATGGAACTGCCATTTGACCCAATGATCCCATTTCTGGGAATATAGCCTCACGATGTCTTCTAAAGGTTTTCTTATTTTCATCTTCACTCTGGAGGAAGTAACTGAAGCACAGAGGAACAAAACAATTGTCTCCTAGTTGAATAACAAATTAGATGAAAATCCAATATCCAGTTATTAGATCCTGATGACATATTCACCTTGTGCTTTATTAGCTATTTATACATACATATGAGAGACCTCTCTTTCTAATTAAAAAAACTATAACCAACAGTAAATATTATTACCTCTTTTTGTTTTTAAAGAACTATCAATTTCTATTCAAGATCCTTAAATAAAATATCTCAGTGTATCTGTTAACCAGTGTAAAAATAAAAAAGTAAAGAAAAATTTAGTAGTCTAAGAATTGGAATGTGGGTTACAATAATCCTGGGATGATTCCAGTACCTTTTGTTTATATATGGGTGGATGGATTATCTACTTTGTGAATTATTCATGACTAATTTTGAATGTTAAAGCTGCATTGCCCCACTGCTTGGTTAGCTCTGAGGACCTTTCCTCCCACTACCCAGCTGGTGTGTTCTCAGGGAAGGAAAACTCTTTTAAATACGAATCCAAGCAAAACACAATTAGGCAAGCAAATGTGCTGAAAAATAATAACATCATGAATTACAAAGCCAAATGTGAAAGATTTGAATGTCACCTACCATTTTGAAGTATCCAACTATTGTTCCTATGTGATGCTTAAGTAACCAATTTGAGCCAGTCATATCACAAAGATAATTTATTCTATAAGAGAGGTCCCCATTTTTGGTTTTAATTGAACTATAAAGTTTGGCTATGTTGAAGTAGCTGCAAACTTGATTCCTTTCCAATAGCCTGCAGTTTCTCCCAGGGGAAAAAAAAAGAACCATCTACCATGAAGAACCATGCCCATAACATTTCTCTTCCAACCTGAAAATATCCAGAGCTAAAGAGGACTCATGCCTACATTTGCAAAGCTGCAGACCTCCCAAGGAGATTACAGCCTCTCCCCAACACAAGCGCTCATGTGCAAACATGCATGCACACATACACACACTGACACCTCAGAACTTCTGGCACCTGAAAGATTTCACTATAGATTTTGTGGCTTGGATAGGTTAGCTAGCACACACAAATATTATCATTCTTTAAATAAATTAAATTCCATGATGTTTATGGACATTGTACCCATCTACAAATGACAGAAAGCTGCCCTACCAGTGTGCCTCAGCAGTTGAGCATAGACCCATGAACCAAGAGGTCGCTGGTTCTATTCCTGGTTGGGGCACATGCCCAAGTTGCGAGCTCAATCCCTAGTAGGGTCCATACAGGAGGAAGCACATAGATGTTTCTCTCTCATTGATGTTTCTATCTTTCTATCCCTCTCCCTTCCTCTCTCTCTAAAATCAATAAAAACATATTTAAAAACAAACAAACAAAAATACCCAACAACAAATGACAGAAAGCTTTTAGCAGAGTTATATCCAAATGACTCACTTCCTTAAAATATAATGACTTGCACATACAGGTATATGTATAAAGTATAAATTTCCATACAGTTTCATTATGCAAGATGACCAATATTTAAAATGCTTTTTAAAAATTAGGGAAAGAAAACATGCTCATTACTAAAAATTTTTGTAATTTGTTTTTCTAAATAAATGGGCTCAGATAAAAATACTTAAAATAGCCATTGATAATTTTAGAATATACATAAGTAATCACTTTTTATAGTACAGCCTTTCTTTTGCAAACAAGGTTTTGCACTTAGTGTTCATACTTAAGTTAATGTTTATTAACATATTAGCATTAGCTGTTACAAGTAGAGTTTCAGTAAGTGACTCTCACACTGTAAGGGATTTGAATTAAAGCATGTACTGTACTTCTTGATGTATTTTCTTTCTTCTTCTGCAATAACATGCCTAAAGATTAGCATAAGTTATTTTCAAGAAATAAATGTTCTTCTTCATTATAATTATTCTCATTTTGACCTGTTGAACTAGCTTCATGTTTACAAAAAATAAATTGTTAAGTGTTGATTAAAACGCAGCATTTTATGAGGCTTTCTAATTACCACCTCTACTAATATAGGGTAGTTCTTTGCTAACCCAACATAAATATACTTAACTAATGAGTTATGAACCTTTAAGAAACTTCTCCTTCTGCACTAATCTTTCCTCAAATTACTTCAAATTTTTCCTTCATTTCTCAAATGTACTTTCTTCTTGTTTTATCTCAATCTTTGATTTTGCTGGTTGCTCAAGGGAGCTATGGGTGATATTTTTAAAAATTCAAATTAACAATCCTACCTAATAAAAGAGTAATATGCAAATTGACTGCACCTTCGCTATGCCCAAGTCACGCCCACCAGCCAATCAGGGCGAGCATGCAAATTAACCCAACCAAGATGGCAGTTAATTTGCATATGCTGAGGGAGGGAGGAGTGAAGACCTAAGACAGCATAAAAGGAAGAGGGAGGGAAATGGAAAGCAAGGTGGCTGCTGGAGGGAAAGCGTGGGTGGCGTGTGCGGCCACAGTGGCTGGCAGCAGTGGGCCGTGTCGACAGGTGTGGCGAGTCAGGGCGCTCAGTGGCGCACGCAGCAGTGGAGGCGGTGGCCGAGGGCGCAGTGGGGCGGGTGGGTGGGGTGCGCAGCTGGTGGCAGCGAAGGCTGTGTCGTGTGCGGCTGCAGAGGCAGAGAGAGGCAGCGGGAGAGGTGCGGGGGCGGGAGAGGTGGCGGTGGCGGTAGGGAAGCCCGCCTGAAGTCTTGCAGAAATCTTCCTGCAAAACGGGCCACTAGTAAAAATTATAATAAAACTTCAACAAGGTTATGGAGATATATGTACTTCATTCATAGTAATTAGAAAAGTTCTGTTCCAACTATAATTATCAAACAAGAAATGTTCCTTTACAGGGCTTTGCAAAATTTTGTGCCATCTTTAACAGTATTAAAGCCTAGAATGTATGAAATGGAAAGAACCCAAGAAATCATCTATTTTAACCCCACCTTATTTATAGCTAAGTTGATCAAGGCTCAGAGAAGTAAATAAATATGTATAATGTCACACAGCTAGTTAGTATCAGATGGTATGTTATTTTTATGTAAGTTTAAAAAATATTTCCTATATTTGTTAACCTTCTTATATTTTTAATCACTTCAAGGTTATTTGTATATATAGACATATACATACATCAATGTGTTTTAACTTTCTCAATGAAAAATGATTGTTATCTCAATATATTGCTGTAGTATCCTGGCTTTGATTCTAGAACAGTAAGAGTAAATTTAAAATGCACACAAACACACACACACAAACAGGTGAAATCTGAATGAAGTCTAGAGGTTAGTTCATACTAGTAGTTAGATACCATTGTTCATTTGTTCATTCCTTAGTTTTGGCAAATGTATCTTGTATAATGTAAGGTGTTAACATTAAAGATCCTATAAGCAAGATAACAAGCCCCAGATGGAGTTGTTTATGCTAAGCCCCATGGCACCAAACCAACTTGATTTAATAATAATTTCAGCTCTCCAGAAATGGAATCTTACATCAGTCAATCAGGAGTCACCTGATCAGCACTACTTTATCTGACGGATAGGTCCCTGCCATCCCCTAGAGCCATGGTCGGCAAACTGCGGCTTGCGAGCCACATGCAGCTCTTTGACCCCTTGAGTGTGGCTCTTCCACAAAATACCACTGCCTGGGTGAGTCTATTTTGAAGAAGTGGCGTTAGAAGAAGTTTAAGTTTTAAAAATTTGGCTCTCAAAAGAAATTTCAGTTGTTGTACTATTGATATTTGGCTCTGTTGACTAACGAATTTGCCTACCACTGCCCTAGAGAAAAGTAGTTTTGCAATAACCATCCTATTTTCCTGCCTCACATACCTTCCTTACTTATACTCCCTACTAGAGGCCCGGTGCATGAAATTCGTGCATGGGGGGTGGTGTCCCTCAGCCCAGCCTGCACCCTCTCCAATCTGGGACCCCTCAAGGGATGTCCCTGATCCCAGTAGGATCTGGCCTAAATGGGCAGTCTAACATCCCTCTCACAATCCAGGACTGCTGGCTCCCAACTGCTTGCCTGTCTGCTTTCCTGATTGCCCCTAACTGCTTCTGCCTGCCAGCCTGATCACCCCCTAACCCAGTGATGGCGAACCTATGACACGCGTGTCAGCACTGACACACGTAGTCATTTCTGATGACACGCGGCCGCATGCCAAGGATGAAATATTTGCTGCTCCTGAGGATGAAACATTTGTGACTAGAGTCTTGGAGTTAGTTTTTTCCTCAAAATGACACACTACCCGAGTTATGCTCATTTTTTTGGCGAAGTTTGACACACCAAGCTCAAAAGGTTGCCCATCACTGCCCTAACCACTCCCCTGCCAGCCTGATTGATGTCTAACCACTCCCCTGCCAGCCTGATTGATGCCTAACTGCTCCCCTACCAGCCTGATTGCTCCTAACTGCCCTCCCCTGCAGACCCGGTGGCCCCAACTTCCCTCCTCTGCTGGCCTGGTCACCCCTAACTGCCCTCCCCTGCAGGCTTGATTGCCCCCAACTGCCCTCCCTTGCAGGCCTGGTCCCTCCCAACTGCCCTCCCCTGCTGGCCTGATTGCCCACAACTGCCCTCCCCTGCTGGCCTGATCCCTCCTAACTGCCTCCCCTGCTGGCCATCTTGTGGTGGCCATCTTGTGTCCACATGTGGGCAGCCATCTTTGACCACATGGGGGCAGCGATCTTGTGTGTTGGAGAGATGGTCAATTTGCATATTACTCTTTTATTAGATAGGATAGAGGCCTGGTGCACGGGTGGGGGCAGGCTGGTTTGCCCTGAAGGGTGTCCCAGATCAGAGTAGGGGTTCCCTTGGGGTGTGGGGTGGCCTGGGCAAGGTGCCTGTGGTAGTTTGCATGCCAGCCACGCCCCTTGGATACTCAAGCAGAGGCCCTGGTATCTGGGATTTATTTATCTTCTAGAATTGAAACTTTGTAGCCTTGAGCGGAGGCCTGGGCCAGCCAGGGTATGCAGGAAGCTTGGCTTCTTCCATTGCCAGGGAAACCCAAGCCTCCTGCTCACTCCATGGCCACAGCCATTTCTGTTGGGATTTATTTATCTTCTATAATTGAAACTTTGTAGCCTTGAACAGAGTCCTGGGCTGGCCAGGGTGTGCAGTAAGCTTGGCTTCCTCCATTGCTGGGGAAACCCAAGCCTCCTGTTTGCTCCGAGGCTGCAGCCATCTTGGTTGGGTTAATTTACATACTTGCTCCTGATAAGCTGGTGGGCGTGGCTTGTGGGTGTAGCGGAGGTAAGGTCTATTTGCATATTACTCTTTTATTAGATAGGACGGCTATAAAAAAAAGTCTTCCATTTTCTACAGCTCCTCGGAGCTCCTTTGTATCTGATTGGTTGGATGCTGATGGGCTCAAATAAAATTTTGCTCAAATTACATTTTTAATATGCCTCAGTTTACCTCTTAAGAGAGAAAGACTACTTGAAACAAGAAAAAATTGAGCCAAACTTAGCTTGGTTTTAACTACCTGTACCCAGTGAAATTTTGTCCTTGCCTAATTTCACAGTCATCCTGTGGCTGCTGTGGCTCAACACTGGGAATGCTTTTAGGGATTTTAGGACCAAGGTGTTCACTACCTCCAGGCACCAGGATGTGTGAATGTGGTGGGTACAAAGGCCTTTGTGCTTACCATGTTCACAGGTCTTTGGAAGTAGCTGCCTTGGGGAAGGGGCATATTGGGGGCAGGCAGTGATCGTCAGTCAGATGTAATTCCTAGGGAGGGACTCCACTATGAGCTCTCAGGAGGGAACATCTTGTGACTGGAAGAAATGAACACCTTGGTCTTAAAAGATCTGAGTGTTATGTCACTGCAGCCATTGAATTGAAGCCAACTCTTTAGCACAATAGTTGGCCACAGAATGAAAGTGAACTTAGGCAAGGAAGAAATTTCTGTAGGCACAGGGATTTAAAAACAGGTGAATTTGGCACAAATTTTTATTGTCACGAGTATTTTTTCCCTTCAATTTCTCTTGTCTGTACCGACCATTATCTACACATTTCATAGCATCTATTCCAAGACGTCAGCTATTTGAGTTGAAGAGAACACTTAGAACAATTAAAAAAATATACTCCTTTGGATCTTTAAGGGATATGATTTTATTTATTTTTAATTTTTAAAATTAAATTTATTGGGTGACATTGGTTAATAAGATTATACAAGTGTACAAATCTATGAAACATCATCTGTCTATTGCATTTTGTACCCTCTGCCCAAAGTCAAGTGATGGGATTTTAGATGCAGAAAATATATACGGAAAGTCCACTGTTTGCCAATCCAAGGGTAGAGTAAACTCTCATCCCACCCCTACTTTTCACATTTGTCCAAGTGAAGTCATATTCAGTTTCATTAGATATGGCTAATTTAGATAGTGGTAACAAATCAATCCCCAAGTCTCAGTGGCTCAACACATCAAATCCTACATGTCCAATATGGGATAGAAAGGCTCTGTCATCTTGTAATGGCCCCATTTGCAACACACAAACTCTAAGGCCACAGCAGAAGAAGTAGAGGATAGAGGGGCCATACCTGTTTTTAAAAGCCTAGACCCAGCAGTGACATTTCTGCTAACAGTCCACAGCCTAAGGTTATCTTATGGTTCCAACATAACTGTCAAGGAAACTAGGAAATGCAGATGAACGAATGGAGGACTAACATACTTTGCTCAAACTGGCCAGCAAACCTTCTGGAATAGTCTTATACATATATGCAATGCAGTAAAGACTACTGGCTAGAGTCTAATCCATCAGTATAGCTTCTCTGAACAAAAATTATGGTCAATCTTTGTGCCAAATCTATTTTTATATGTTCTTATTGTTTTTTAAAGAGAGAGGGAGGGAGATGAATAGTGAGATGGAAGCATCAATGAGAGAGAAACATCACTGACCTATTGGCTGCCTCCTGCACGCCCCCTACCAGAGATCGAGCCCACAACTCGGGCATGTGCCCTGATTGGGGATCATACAGGTGAGCTCTTGGCTCCTGGGTTGATGTTCAACTGCTGAGCCACACCAGCTGGGCACAAAATCTATTTTTATATCAACCATATCGGTGAATAAAGCAACAATTTGAACATTCAGACATTTTTAAGGACACATAAAAGTGCTTCAGTGAATTGAACAGTCGTGGAAAAGACACATTTTATTTAACAATATTTTAAATTTATTATGGAAATTAGCCTTATAGCTCTAAAGTCCTAGATATTATATACCTAAGCAGGGGTGATTTCTGATCTGGT
Organism: Cnephaeus nilssonii; assembly: GCF_951640355.1. Lineage (NCBI taxonomy): Eukaryota > Metazoa > Chordata > Mammalia > Chiroptera > Vespertilionidae > Cnephaeus > Cnephaeus nilssonii. The sequence continues at coordinate 27,637,592 of NC_137075.1, read as the reverse complement.
TGGTTGATCAGGAGCCACAATGTGTTAGGACAAATAGGATATGCAGAAATTGTTGGCAAGTACTCAACAGGGGGAGGCTTCCGTTCAGAGCCCTGTATTTCCTTACCATGTGGTCCTAGCTTTAGCAAAAATGTTTCCCTTTCTGAAAAAAATTGTCTTTTTCCTTAATGTTACAGCAGACCTGTTTTAAAAATTAGAATTACCATTTTTCATGAGTACTGGTCTTTTTATTGCAGAGGCATGAAGTAATGGCTGAAAACTGCCTGGGTGCCTTTTTTGGCTCTGCTAGTTCTTATGTCCCTGTGTCATCAATTAACCTCTCTGTGCCTCAATTTCTTCATCTATAAGATATACACAGAACTATGATCAACCCTACTAGGCATGATGTGGAAACAAAAGTGTTAGTATTTGTAAAATGTTTAGTACAGAGTCCAACACATAGTTAACTCTATGTGTTTGCTGCTGTTGTTTTCAATAATGTTCAGCTACTTATAAATAAATTAGTTTTACAAGTGAGGAAGCCTTTATCATGAGGTAAAGTCCAATATAAAACTTATAAAATAATGGTGCCAATATAAAATGTTAAATGCCAGAGTAACTTGTGCTAAAATTTTTCATTTTTTTCTTTTCCTGTTCCACAACTTTCCCCAACCAGAAATTCAGTTCTAAGGGAAAATGTTATCATGTTGTGTAATTTAATATATTTTCACATGTGATCAGTTCAAGGAAACAATTTAGGAATAAAAAAGGAAAATATCTTTCTTCTTTTCACATACTGAGCTGTGCATGATCCTGCTCCACTCCCCCCCCCCCCAAAAAAAAAACAAAAAACCACAAAACATGCTCACTGTTCCACAGTAATAAACTGGTTGGCATTCTAACTGGGAAGAGAAAGACAAAACATCATGGAAAGAAGGGACTAGAAAAAAGAGATGAAGGATGTGGAGAATTTCATACTCAGAGACTCTCTGTAGTCCATGGGAAATGCAAGATTGGAATCCTATATAATAAAAGGCTAATATGGAAATTGACCAAATGGCAGAACAACCAGTTGCTATGATAAGCACTGACCACCAGGGGGCAGATGCTCAAAGCAGGAGTTGCCCCCTGGTGGTCAGTGCGCTCCCACAGGGGGAGGTTCACGCCTGGTGAGTGCAGTGGGGGTGGTGGGAGCCTCTCCCGCCTCTGCAACATCCCCCAAGGGGTCCCAGACTGTGAGAAGGCACAGGCCGGGCTGAGGGACCTTCCTCCTCTCTCCCCCCCCCACCACCCCGTGCACAAATGTCATGCACCCGGCCTCTAGTTAAAGCTATAACAAGGTAACCCTACCTTCTGACACTCCTTTCATGCCCTGAAACAGTCTGCTCGGGCAGGGGAAGAAGGAGATGTGATCAAAGCATGTATAGGCTTTAAAGTCTTCCAGGTAAACTTCCCTTCCACTCATATCCATAAATAGGACTTCTCTTGGTCCTACCAATGTGTAAGCAGGAGTCCCACCTCTGATTGCTATAGGGCACTGCCAGGAATCTTGGTACCCAAAAACCTTAAACTTCCTAACTCCAGAAGGCATATGGCATTGGTTGAACAATTTTCCTCGCCAAATGTATCTGTTGAAGCCCCCCTACCTTATAAATTAGCTGTATTTGAAGACAGGGCCTTTAAAGGTGTGATTAAATTACAATGAACCATAATGGGTCCTAATCCAATCTGAGTGGTGTTCTTACAAGAAGAAAAAAAATTGGGCACCCAATGAAATATAATGGATGCATGTACACAGAGGAACAAATCATAAGAGGGCACAGTGAGAAGATTCCCATCTGCAATGCAAAGGAAGAGGTCTTAGAAGATATTAAACCATGATCTTGGACTTCTAGCCTCCAGAACTGAGGAAATATATTTCTTCTGTTTAAACCACCAGGCTATGGTGTTTTGTTAAGTCAGTCCGGTCCTAGGACACTAATAGAACACATTTTGGGATTCATTATAGCCAACTTAGTTGCTTCACATCCACTGTTTGCCAGGCAACCTTATAATATGTACTATGCCCAGTCTCATTTAACATCAGTCCTTGTGCTGAAGAAAATAAAGTGAAAAATTATATATTTTCATAGTTCACTTCAGAAAAAAATATTCTCACTCTGAAACTTTGGGGTGTTGATAAACAATTACATTTGTTATTTAGACTCTAGCATACATTTATCCATGATAACTTTGAATGTTGAAGAAGTGATGTTGAAATTATATTCAAATTATCATTCTTTGCCCCATCTATTGTACTCCCCCGAGCTAAATTTATTAATATCAAAGATTTCTATTCATTCTATGTAAATTTACTAAAGTCTGTTGAAATTCCTGATTGCTGACATTTTAGAGTTTAATACACTTTTTGTCTCTCTTTTGACAAATCACACACATATCTTCAGGGACTCTTATTACAGAGCTAAGTACATTGTCTGACAAAAGCTGAAGAATTTTAATAGATAAATGACAAATTTTAACAAAGAGCTCTACTGAGTTAATTTCTGAAATCTTTACTGTATGTATAGAAAACTGGCAGAAGTAATTTGGTGAAGTGCACGCTTTCTATACATAATAAAAGAGAATTATTAGTAGATATATTCGACAAGATCCATCTATTTGATGGATAACCACAGAATAACCTACCAATACAAATATGCCTTCATGCTTATTTATTAGGTTATTTTTCTCCTGGACTAAAAAAAAATAATAATGTTACCAGTTATTTAGTTCAAGTTCAAATGAAAAAAGGAAGCAATTCTACTACTGCAAAATCAATGTCATCTTAGATTCAAAAACCAAAAAGCTTTGTAATTTAAATATATACATCTGGGTATATATTTTGAACACCCAGTTTACATTGTGTGAAATATGTGTGTGTGTGTGTGTGTGTGTGTGTGTGTGTGTGTGTATGTGTGCGTGATACAATCATTGCATGATCTGTTCTCTGCAGGCACTAGGAAAGGTCAGAGAGAATCATCATCTAAAACTGAAGTGATTTTTTTTCTGTACAAGTTCCTGATGTAAACAGAATAATGAACACAACCACATTCTTACTCACATGACATCATACACAATCACAGTTAAGTGTTTCTATCTGTCACAGCCTGGAGAGTCACTACCAGATTGTGCCTGACTGGCATATAATCCGAAATAATATTTCTGTGGTTTTAATTAATCAGTGCTTATTCTGCATGATTTCTGGGCTCTCTAGGAGCAGGTCAAAGACAGTGGGCACAGAGGTAAGTTTAGAGTTTAGCCTGCTCAGAAAATGAGCAGGCTGTGTTGGTAATCGCACAGCAACATTATTGAACATCTGTTGACTGAAGAGCAATACATAAATAAGCAAGTAAATAACCTTTCTTATTGTAAAATCAGAAATTACATATCACTTGTTTTTGGAAAAAGAAGATTTGTAAGCATGTGGCAGTTGATCTTTGTTCATAATTTATGCTCATGTTCAAGGCATTTTAAAAATCCATTTTCTTACAGGCTCTAATTTTGCTGCTACATTTACTGCCAGTTAAGCAGCAGCTTTTAGTATAGGGAGGCCCCACTGAACATTCACCTTCTGAGTTTTCTTACCCAAGACATTTAAGTCAGAATCTGGACCAATCTGCCACTTCATAGCTAGCAGCAAGTGAGGAGGACTCGAAAGATCCTGCTGCTATAAACATACTCCTTGAGGAGCAGCCAAACAGTTTCAAAGTTTGAATTTTTTCTTTTAAGAAAAAAGAAACAATCCCTGGGTAAAGAATGTTCCAGAGTATTTTGGAAAAGCTTTGTATACTTTCTAGGAATGATAAATAATTATCTTAATTAAAAATGAAAGTATGACCCTAGCTGGTTTGGCTCAGTGGATAGAGCATCGGCCTGCAGACTGAAGGGTCCCAGGTTCGATTCTGATCAAGGGCACATACCGGGGTTGTGGGCTCAATCCCCGGTAGGGGGCATGCAGGAGGCAGCTAATCAATGATTCTCTCTTATCATTGATGTTTCTATCTCTTTCTACCTCTTCCTTCCTCTCTGAAATCAATAAAAGTATTTTAAAAAATGAAAGTATGAAATGATGCAATGTGTAAAATTTACAAAATGTCAGATCAGACGGAAACAGGAAATCAAATTTCCTATAACTTAGGGTAGTATTTTCTTCTACTAACTAGATTGTAATCTTGCTCGATCTCTTACAATATATAAGAGCTATGAGCAAGAGGGCAGACTCCTGTTTTTTAAGACACATGGAAAAATAAGATGGTGAATTCCAGCAGCTGAGTTACAATCCACTCCATACACCAAAACTTTATTTTGGCGTCAACACCATTAACTAGCTAACGAAACACTAAAATATAGGCAAGCAAAGTAAAAGTGCAATGATGCACACCATATGTGAATATAAGTGAATTAAAGCACAATAAATATCATTTGCTATTAAAAACAAAATTGACTAGCAATATATTCTCATTGTCAAATATTAATTTATCCAACATATTTAAGGAACATAGCATTATCCTACAATAACCTATGGTTACATCAGATATGATGGTTATCTTTTTTAAAAATTAATGGTAGCTTTCTCAGTTCATAGATTTTCCCCTAATAGCAAGCTGCATCAGTTGCCCAGGATCAAAGAGTAGTCTAAAGTTTTGATTGATTTGAGCCATGTTTAGCTTTAATCCATCCTTGCACATGCCTAGGGAACGAGATATTCTATTGGATTCTGTTCTTGTAGCTTGGAGTCTTTCTCTGTGTGCATCTAGAGTGGGGAAAGTTTGCAAATCCAGGTAGAGTCAGGATTTAACCCTTATTTGGGTTTTATTGTGACTGACTGAGGGAGGACTTGCAATATCCACAAAAGAGCAGGTCAAGACCTAGGGGAAAGTTCAGAGGGTTTAGGTGGGGTTGTGACTCTTGGCCTAAACAAATAGAGTTAATGGCTTGGAAAAGGATTTCTGCTTACTCTGGTATGAAACTCAGTGCCTCGTCACAGAAGAACCAGAGCTGTCAGCCCCACCAAGGATGGGTTGGGAGTGGGGCAGAAAGGAAGTGGATGCTAAGTGGAGAACAGCAGGAGGTCTGAAAGGGATAGACAGAGTATGATATGCGTTGGGGGAAGAGCAGATGGGGTGTGACTGCCAGCCTATTGGCTAATTAAGTCCTTAATGTGTACAATCTGACAGAAAGAACAATTGACTATTTTTTCTTATGAACACATTCTGAATTATTCCACAATACCACTTATTTTTGAACTATGTTTTCATGACTTGAAATGCCAAGAAATATAATTTCCTCTAAGTAAGAAAAAAACCTTCCAGAAAAGTTTCAAATTAAATTAGAAATTTTAATGAGGCATAATACCTCAAAATATTATACAAGGGTAATATTATTTAATATTATATTAAACAAATACAATTCACAATTGTATTTTAGTTGTGATTGACCTGAAAATAAACCTTGTTTCATTTAAAAATAGTTTATAAGCAAAGAATAAACCATGATATTTGGGAAAATGGATCCACCAAATTATGTTAATGGGTTATCTTTCTACAAATCAGAGCATAATTCATTGTACATTAAACATACAATTTGAATTTCAATCAGGCCCTATTAAAATATATTTTTATTGATTTCAGAGAGGAAGGGAGAGGAAGAGAGAGGAATAGAAACATCGATGATAAAAGAGAATCATTGACCGCCTGCCTCCTGCATGCCACCCTCTGGGGATCAAGCCTGCAACCTGGACATCTACCCTGACAGGGAATCAAACCATGACCTCTTGGTTCATAGGTTGAACCTCAACCTCTGAGCCATGCTGCCTGGGCAATCAGGCCCTATTTTAAGTTCCTGGACCCAAGTCCAAGGTGTGTGTGTGGGGCAGGGGGAGACTTCCCACATAATACCAAGCAATTCTCGAACATGAGCAGGGTGTGTGAGAATTCAACTTAATTCAACTCAATTCTGATACTGTTTACCTAGAGATAGAATCAGATTCCATAGGATAAGGGTTCAGTCCTATATGACTGCCTCCCCATACCCCATACTTAAATTGCCAGTGGCAAGCTCAGATTATCACCTGTGTTTCTGACCAATCAGTTATAGATTGGAGCTTCCAATGACCCATCCTTGGACTTCAGCTCACAGTTGCAAATCCAGGTGGTTACCTATACTTCTGACTGACTGGCTATAAATCAGAGGTTCTCAGGATACCCAGTAGGGTTTGATTTATCTACTAGATTGGTTCACAGAACTCAAAGAATCAGTGGAACTGACTACACCACTGGTCTATTGTAAAAGGATATAACTCAGGTGCAGCCAGATGGAAGAAATGCATAGGGCAGGGTTGGTGAAAAGGGGAGGAGCTACCATGCCCTCTCCAGGCACATCATTCTCCCTTCATCTATAAGTCCTTACCTACCAGGAAGCTCTTGGAACCCTGTCTTTTTGTGGTGTGTGTGTGTGTGTGTGTGTGTGTGTGTGTGTGTGTGTTTATGGAGACTTCCTTACATAGTCATGATTGATTAAATCATGCCCATTGGTTATTGAAGTAAATCTCCAACCCCTCTCCCCTCTGGGGAGGTTGGAGGTGAGGGAGACTGAAAGTTCCAGCCCTGTAATCACATGGTTTGGTTCTTCTGGTGATCAGCTCCCATTCTTAGGTGCTTCTAAGATCACCTTATTAACATAACAAAAGGCATCTTGATAGTTCTCTTCACCAAGGAAATTGCAAGCCTTTTAGCTCTGTGACAGAAATGAGAAGACCAAATATATATTTCTTATTATAAATCACAATATCATAGGCCCTCCCCCAGCAACATAATTCAATCTGCTTTATAGAAACAATCTATATATATAAAAGTCTAAGCGACCTTCACAACTGAAACAACCAAATAGATGACCGAACAGGCTGCGTGGGGCGACCAGGCTGGAAGGAGGGTTAGTGAGGGACAAACAAATGACTGAACAGCAGGCTGTGTGGGGCAACCAGGTCGGCAGGGGGGCAGTGAGGGGCGACCAAACAACTGAACAGCAGGCTGCGTGGAGCGACCAGTTCGGCAGGGGGGGGGCAGTAAGGGGTGACCAGGCTGGCAGGGGGGGGCAGTTGGGGGTGATCAGGCCATCAGGGTGGGCAGTAAGGGGTATCAGGCAGGCAGGCAGGTGAGCAGTTAAGAGCCAGTGGTTCCAGAATGTGAGAGGGATGTTAGACTGCCGGTTTAGGCTCAATCCCACAGGGATCGGGCCTAATCCGGCAGTCGGACATCCCCTGAGGGGTCCCAGATTGGAGAGGGTGCAGACTGGCCTGAGGGGACCCCCCCATGCACAAATTTCGTGCACCGGGCCTCTAGTGGTTTAATATTGACAGAGGCCACATGCGGGATGGGCAAATATGTGACTAAAGCATTACTTGACCATTTACTTTTCACTCTGTTGAAAGGTAGACCAAACCAAACAGATCACTCTAACCTGATCTAATCATCATCATTATTATTATTTTTATTATTATTAGTAGTAGTAATAGTAGAAGTACTGCTTGAATGGGCAGAGTTGTTGTTTTAAAACTTAGTATATAGAAGATATGACCTAAACAGGAGGCTTTCATTCTATTGTTTCCATTGGGAAGTAATTAACTGACTTAAGTGTCCATATTACCAAGATAGAAGTATCTTGTAGATAAATATAACTATATTTAAAATATCTACTTATTGCAATGATTGCCCATTTTGGATCAGGAAAAAATAGCATCTTATTAATTCCTCTTAGACTATGTTAGATATATATTTAAAGTTTCCTGCAATGCTGCCAATTACTGCATTTTCTGTAAAGGTGGCTTAAGGCAGTACATTTAAAAAATAATTTATTAAGAAAATAAGGAAATGAAAATATTTTCCTGTGAATGACAACAAATCCAAAATAACAGCCAAAAAAATATCAGCATAGTCTAACAGATAAGGATGCTGCTTGACCTGTGAAATTAAAAAAAAAAATAAGTTTTGGGAGAAATTGCTAATGTCCAATAACTTTCTCTCTCTCATTTTTAATTGCAATGAATGGGAATGAAATGAGTCAGGAATTTAGAGTGTGAAAAAATAGCAGATATAAAAAGAGCTCAAATTCATAATAAAAATCTAAAAAAATATTTAGATAGAAGGGATCTCAGGTTATTTACATCAAGCTCTGCATTTTATTAATGAAGAAATAGAGGTTCCAATTAAATGCCTTGCTTTCTTCTTCATTTCCCATTCTCTCCTCAGCCTCTCTAGTCTGACTTTTATCCATACTATACCATTGAAATATTGGCAAGGGTATTATTGATACCTATCATTTGCCAAATCGAATGATTATATTCTAAGTCATTTTTATACTTGATGTCTTTGCAGAATGTGGCAGAGTTGTTCATTGCCTAGTTATTGACATACTCTCTTCACTTAGTTTATGAGACACCACACTGGTTCTTCTCTTCTTTCTTCCCTCCCTTCCTTCTTTCCTTCCTTCCTTCCTTCCTTCCTTCCTTCCTTCCTTCCTTCCTTCCTTCCTTCCTTCCTTCCTCCCTTCCTTTCTTCCCTCCCTCCTTCCCTTCCTTCCTTCCTTCCTTCCTTCCTTCCTTCCTTCCTTCCTTCCTTCATTCCTTCCTTCCTTCCTTCCTTCCTTCCTTCCTTCCGATGGCTTTCTGCTTCAATTGCAGGCTCCTCTTCTTCTTTATGTAGAGAGCCCTTACTCAGTTCTTGGTATTCTTTTCTATATACAGTCACTCTCTACCCAATCTCTTCTAGTACCATGACCTTCAATATGTCTTCCAAACACTGATGATATCTAAATATTTTTCACCAGTACAGACTTCTCTCCTGAGCTATACTTTTTAATATTTAACTAGCAGCCCGGTGCACAGATTCGTGCACTGGTGGGGGGTGTGGCCTGCAGGGATCGGCTTGCTGTTGGAGTGCTGCTCATCCTGGTCAGCTGAGCAGTACTCCCACTGTGGGAGCGCTCTGACCACCAGGGGACAGCTCCTGTGTTGAGTGTCTGCCCCCTGGTGGTCAGTGTGCATCATAGTGACTGGTCAACTGGTTGTTCTGGTTGTTCCTCCATTTGGTCGCTAGGCTTATATATATATAGATTACCTACTCAACACTCCATTTTTGTTGTCTAATACACATCAAAAACTTAATGTAAATTAGAACTTTTTCTTGCACCTTCCCCAACTCCTTCACAACCTGTTCTTCTCTAGTTTTCTTCACCTCAGCACCTCAGCATAATTCATCTATTTGCTCAGACCAGAATCCTTGGAATCATTTAAAATGAAAATCAGTGACATATCTCTCCACTACAGAGAAATTTCTAATGTTTCTCATCACATTCAGGATCAAAGTTAAATCCATTCCTGTGGCTTATGAAACCCTGTATGATCTGCCCCCTGCCTAACTTTCTATCATAATTTCCGTTTATTCCCTAATTAGTTCTTTCTCGAGCAATAATGACTTTCTTACCTTAATGTTAGAAACCACTTATTTAGGCTTAAGGTCCTTTGTATTTGCTATTCTCTTTCATAAAGATTCTGCCTAAGATCTTTTTAAAAAATATTTTTATTGATTTCAGAGGTGAAGGGAGAGGGAGAGAGAGATAGAAACATCAATGATGAGAGAGAATCATTGATTGGCTGCCTCCTGCGTGACCCTTACTAGGGACTGAGTCCACAATCTGGGCATGTGCCCTGATCCAGAATCGAACCGTGACCTCCTGGTTCATAGGTAGATGCTCAACCACTGAGCTACACCAGCCAGGCTCTTCCTAATATCTTTACATGGCTCACTGCCTAACTTCTTTGACTTTTCTATTCATATTGCACCTCCTCTGATTGATCTTCACCGGTCACCCAATAGTAAATATTGGGTTGCCCCGGCCAGTGTCATTCAGTGGTTAGAGCATAAGCCTGAACACTGCAGGGTGGCAGGTTCAATTTCCCACTAAAGGGCACATACCTGGTTTTCAGGTTCCATCCCCATCCTGGTCACGATGTGTGCAAGAGGCAACTAATCAATGTGTCTTTCTCAGATCGAAGTTTCTCTCTCTCTCTCTCTCTCTCTCTCTCTCTCTCTCTCTCTCTCTCTCTCTTCCTGTCTCCTTCCCTTCCATCCTCTCAAAAAAAATCAATGGAAAAAATATCCTGCAGAGAGGATTAACAACAACAACAAAAAGTAAATAGTGTCCATCTTTCCCATCAATTTGTCAATGCCTATCCCCTTGTTATCCTGTATGTTTCTTAATAGCATTTATCATTGTTTGAAATACATTGTATATTTCCTTGTTAATCTATATCTCCTGAATAGACTGTAAGCTTCATGGGCACAAGATCTTCATCTTGTTCAGCACTATATCAACAGCATCACAAGTGTCTTGAACACAGGTTCTTTTCAATAAATATATGTAGAATGAATGAATAAAGTATATTGCTTGACTGTTATACATGACTCAATTTGGCAGTTAGTTTTGGAAGCATAAGTGTGTCCCCAACTGTGGGGAATTTGTGACCCTTGTGCTTATAATCATTACTCTTTAGGAGATGGCTCATTGTTTTTGTCACTATTTTCTTCTCCCTCCCCCTTACATATCTCTCATACACACACGATCAGTGTAATCCCTGCCCCACTGCACCAACCCTCTAATACTCCCTCTTCAGCTATAGAAATGTATGGGAGAGTAGAATAAAGCTGTTCTTATTTAGCTGTGAGTAGTAGTGGCATTATAGGCTGGATGGAAGGACTTCAGCTTAGAACTGCTTGATATATTTTGTTGGCCTACCTACAGAGTGTTTCTCAACTTCTCTGTGTCTGGCCAAAACAAATACTGCATCTCAGTTTCTGTGAATTCACCCTCCTTTCTTCCTTTCCAAAGTTTCTGATTTTTTTTTTTGCCACTGTTGCAAATTTATTTTAAAAAACTCATAACAGAAAATTGAGTTCCCAAACAAAAATCCCTACCATATGTAAAAGAGCATGTCCCTCTCTCAACTGGAGGTGTATTTTGAAATAAGACAGTGACAGCTCAGCAGTTATTTGCCATAGCTTGCTGAGTAAGCTGGGCTCAGGTTAAAAGGGGGTGATAGGCTGCCAGCCAAAACACTGACGGCATTGCTGAATTCAGAGTTTCAGAAACTCTATATGTCCCAATGATTCTGTGTAGATGCCATTAATTACACTCTCTCTGCTCTATCATTGTGAATATCTCAATTCAGTTCCCTTATGTGGATCCAACAGATATGAATTTTATCCACAGAACTTGTTAACTTCTGTTTTAAAAATATATTTAACATTAATAAAAAGATCATGGAAGAGTATTGCCATCTGAATTAAACAATATCAGAAATGGACATAACCACGTGTTTTGTATCAAATCTTTCCTAAATTTTGATGGAAGATGAATTACACAGATTCTGTGGGTCATAATTGACCCAATAGTAACACTTGATTATGTTAGAGATATAGTTATTAGGAGTAATAACAATAGAATTAAAATAAATCAAAAGTAAATAACTTCAAAAGCATATATTGCATAGATGATAAAGTTACATAATCAATGGTTAACAGCAGGGGCTTAAATTATTATTTTTTACTTCATTCATTTTTATACAAGGTCTTGCAACTGATAAGGAGTTCTTGAGGGCTCATGATTCTAAAGGTACATTTAGATGAGTCTGTGCTACTCATAATAATGATGTCATTCATTGCCAAGTGTAAGTCTCTGAGTAGTAAAGGTAAGGTCTTTGCTTTTGAAATCATTATACTTATTTCTTATAAAACTCTTGATGACGAGAATTCTTCAAGCTTTTTTATTCCAACAATATACCAATGCAGTAAACCTTGATAGGTTTCGAAGTGAAGTTTCATTTCATAGGAGCTTTTAAGCTGTCTCCAGTGTGTAACTTGGAGACATTTCAATCAGCGTTTACATTTAAAATTTTCTTATAGCCTAGGAAAATATTTTGTCTTTATATTTAAAGAGCACCCAGATATAGAGTTACTTTCTATTTGAAGCAATATTTAAAAGGAAAATTGAGAAGAAAGTTTGCCTTGTGAATCAACACTTATTTTTGTGATCTTTATTTAAGATATTTAACAAAGTAAATGTTAAATTTGTTATTATTTATAATCAAGTAGACAATTTTTCCCCACAAGGTTAACATCTGTTTACATTATTTTATTATCTGTTGAATGATATGACATGAAGTCTCTTTATTGCAGTTCAGCTAAAGAAGTAGCATGCCTGTGATGGAGCTGTCAATCAGCATTTAGTCATACAGTATCTATTTCTATCCTGTTCTTCTTAGCACAGAAGGGCTATTATAGTCTACATTACGGCATAGCTCCTTTGGATATAGATATCCTTGAGGGGCAGGATTTATTTTGAAAGAAGATACTCAACATAACATGACATATCATTTAGACATCCTTTAAAAGTACACATGCAGGTATTTCAAAGCAAAATATACCAAAGGCTATTTTTAAATATTTAATTTAATATTTTATGAATTCATTTCTCTTTTCTCACTTTCATAGCACTGCAAAAGACCAACAGGGTCATGTGACCCTTTGTAACTGAAAGTGTCTTTTTTAAAGTGATCCCTTCATTGCATTATCACCTATGAAGGGCTAACTTTTGTAAGATATGATGCATATCAAAATTAGCAGGATAGAATCATTTAAAGCCACAGAAATAGAAAAACAGTGCTGAGATGCATTTATAAACACCTGAAAAGTGAAACTTTTCCAGATGTCCAATAATATATATTTCCAAGTACACCAGTATATATGGAATATGACTAAAAATTAACGAGACTGATTACAAATCACAAACATGAAAATCAGTCATGCAGCTGTAAGGCACACTGGATATACTTCCAGATGTGATGATAAAAATGGATACAACCTTTTAAAATATGAGTTTTGGCTATGCTGTGCATGTGGCACTCATTAGCTGAGCAAATGGGTGTTAATCTTCATGACAGTCGATCGCTGTGCTGCATTCTTATGAAGAACGTATCAGCTGGTCTGACCAGATCATCAAGACCATCACGACTTAATTTACAGGAGAATTATTTTCCCTTCCCTTGCAATTCCATGGATTTAAAATGCACAAGCAACTTTTCCAAAAGAAATGGCTGAAGCATTTAAACTTCCCTTTCCCCATAGCTGTGCAGTAAATAGGTAACGGCAAAAAAAGATTTAGATTCACAGATTCCATTAGGAATTCAGCAAGCTTGGGTATCTAATTTCTCATGTTCAGGACTGGGAAATTAACCTTATTTTCCCAACAGATTTGATTTCCATTGAATACCTAAAGGTGCTCAGGTAAGAAAAGATTTCATCTTTTAAAAGAATAGGCATTTTTAACCTATAGCATATAAATGCTATCTTCAGTAGATAAATAGTTACAAGGGAAATGTCATGTCAGACCTCAGAAAGAATCAGCAGCATGCCTAGTGACCTAACAAACATTACTTCTCTTCAGAACGTTATCATATTACCATTTTTCCTATGTACGCATGGTATTACTATCAGGCAACTTGTTGCTTTGGGCTACCTTCAGTTAATTAGGGAAGATGTGATGGAATACCAGATCTACCCTTATGAACCTGTGAGCTTGACATGCTAGACGCAACGTAGGAAGAGGCAATTCAAGCTTCTCACGTAACTCTGCCAGCAAGCATCAACCTATTCAACAGTAACTTCTGTTTCTTAGGCAATTTTAAGTGGAGACAGCATTTGTGCCAATATTTTCTCTTTGTGGTGTGTTTTGTTGTCCCCTGGGGGTGGCAGGTACCATGAACTGCATCCGTGTTCTAGTAATAGTAGTTAGATAGAAACTGAAGATGGTCTCTTCAGAAAGAAATGGGATCATCTCTCTTTTTGGTAAAAGCCTAGCGTATCATGAGCACTTCATTAATGAGTTCATGAAAATAAGTAAATCACTTCCTTTCAGAGTTCTAGATGGATGCTTTGGGAATAAGTTTAACTCATTCAATTCAGTATGGAACTAGTTAATATCCTAAAATTTTTACTATGCTTTTTTTGGTGACCTGGATTAAAACTTTTCCAAAATATCTAATACTTTCATGCACAAAGTCATGAACCATATCCAGATCATTAAATAGGAATGAAAAAAATCTTCAGTTCAAAAATAGTAAGGAATTACTCTTTTAATAAATCTATGAAGAAAATTTAATCCAAAATTGTAAAAAATTAATTGAATATTTATGGGTGGAGTGGATCATGATAGACACCATGAAAAAAACAAAAGATGAATGGGACAGATTGTTCTCGCTTAAGAAATGATTATATATATATATATATATATATGTATATATCTTTATTGTTGAAAGTATTTCATATGTTCCTTTTTCCCCTTATGCTAAGCACAATAAGCCAGTCAGAGAAAGATAAGTATCACATGATCTCACTCATATGTGAAATGACAATATGTTGAATGTTGGATGCATGGTAGAGTGAGAGCCTTGGGGAGGCAGTGGCAGGATGGTGGATCCTGTTGAATAGAAGCAGGGAGGAGGAACTTCAGCAACTCTAGCACAGCTTTTGCCCAAGCGTTTTCTACTGAATACATGATTAAATACTAGATTCTTAAAGACATTCTAGAGCCTTTCATGTGATAACAGTCATTATTCTTCTTTACCAGCGGACTCTAAGATATAGTAATACTCAAATATTTTTGACCCTTGATTTTCTTTTTCTTCAAGAAATATCTCTTTATATGAGTCTTCTATAAAAAATTCAGCTGGGGTGAAAGGATTCAGAAGTACAAATTAGTAGTTACAAAAGAGTCATGAGATGTAAAGTACGGGAGAGGGAATATAGTCAATAACACTGTAGTAACGATGGTGCCAGGTGAGTACTTGAAATATCAGGGGGATCATTTTGTAAACTGTATAATTGTCTAACCACTATGCTGTACAACTGAAATGGATTCACAATAATGTTGAATTTAAACTATAATTGAATTTTTTAAAAATTCATCCTGGGAAATAAAGTTCTACTGTTTGTAATTTGGTGATTCAAGTCTGAAGGCCAGAAAAAGAACATTTACATTATATTACATGAGAGATAGTTGAGATCTAATCTAGAGTAGGAAAGCTGGGGGAGAAAATGATAAAGATTACAGAGATATTTTATCGGGTAAAATGAATAGACTTTGGTGATTAATTAGTAAGATAGTCATATGGCAGTGTTTAGCAGGCAGAGAGAAATGCAGGGCTATAAGGGAAACTTGGAATCATTCACATAGAAATAAATACATGATGTCGCCAGGCTTGATGAGGTTGCAGTGAAAATCTGTGTAGGGTGAGAAAGAAGGGGATTTCTATCTTCAAAATTGGAAGTCTGCCTAGTTGGAAGGACCAACCAAAGGGAAAAGAGCTTTCCTAGTAAATGTGAACATGGTAGAGTAAAATGTGCATATAACGAAGAATTAGGGCAATGGGAATTAGCGTTAGGAAAGAGTTTTAGGTTTCAATTTGGTTAGTATGGAATAGGAGAAAGACTAAAAAGATATGAGTTTAGGAGGGCAGGCATTAACATTGTTGATAATGGAATCTGGTCGGCAAAGCTTCAAGGAGTGAAAGAGATAAATACAAACTATTTGTTTTTCAGAGTAGAACACTGGGTTGAAAAATAAGTTTTTATTGTTTTCTCTTTTTGTTTTTATTTCTGTTTTTATTTTGGTGGTAAGACTTTACTGGGTTTATATCTAAGTAGAAGCCTTTTGAGAGGGTGACATTGGGGTTACAGAAGATGTAGAATAGCTGTGAAAAACAATGTTATTAAAATTCTAATTGAGGATTGATTATGATTTCTATGTTTAATGAACACAAACAATTTATATATGAAAATTAACAATAATTATTGAATATCCATTACAGGCAAGGAAATTAAAAAAGTATCTTTGTAAATCAGTTTTATTTATTTAGAAGAGAACTAAGCCCTTTCTAATTTCTGGATGTTTTAATGGCCAATCAATATAACCTATTCATCCATAATATGAAAACAAAAAGAGATTTATAAGCTCCATGGTAGGAGAAAGATAGTAGACCTCATGGAAGATATCACAAATTTTCATCTTCTTAGTCAATCAACTATGATTTTTGAGCATTTATGTGTATGATGTAAAAGATCCTATCTAATAAAGAGGGAATATGTTAATTGACCATCACTCTGTCACAAAGATGGCTGCACCCACAGCTGAGGCCAAGTTCCCATAAGGAGCCTTAACGAGCAATCAGCAGGGACCTGAGGCTATACCCTCCCCTGCCCCTGTGGGGCTTGACAGGGGACCTCAGGCCGTGTCCCCCACCTGCCAGGGCTTGACAGGCAATCTCAGGCCATGCCCCCCACCTGGCAGGGCTTGACAGGGAACCTCAGGCCGCACCCCCCCACCCGGCGGGGCTTGATGGGGGACCACAAGGTGCGCTTCCCGTCCTGGTGCTGGGCTAGGGGACCTCAGGCTGCTCCCCACCCCAGCGCCAGGCCGGGAGACCTCAGGCCATGCCCCCCACCAGGTGGGGCTTCACAAGGGACTTCAGGCTGCACTCCCCGCCCCAGCACCGGGCCAGGGGACCTCAGACCGCACCCCCGCACCCGGCGGGGCTTGACAGGCAGTGCTCCCCACCCAGCAGGGCTTGACGGGGGACCTCAAGGTACACCCCCAGTGCTGGGTCTGGGGAACTCAGGCCGCGACCCCCGCCCAGCTGGGCTTGACGGGGAACCTGAGGCTGTGCCCCCTTTCTGATGCTGGGCTGGGGGACCTGAGGCTGCACCCCCTGCCTGGTGGGGCTTGACAGGGAATTTCAGGCCTGTTCCCTACCCAGCAGGGCTTGACAGGGGATCTCAGGCCATGTCCCCCACCTGGTGGGGCTTGACGAGGGACCTCAAGGCACGCCTCCCGCCCCGGTCTGGGCTGGGGGACTTCAGGCCTCGTCCCCCCCATCCTGGCTCTGGGCCAGGAGACCTGAGGCTATGTCCCCTGCCTGGCAGGGCTTGACAAGGGTGGGACTGGCCAGGTCTGGATCTAGCCCAATGGTGGGGGGTGGCCGGGTCTGGGTCTCACGCGATTTTGAGGCACATGTGGGTGGGCGGGGACTTGACTCTGGGTCCTGTGGTGCGCCCCAGACTCTGATAGGAGGAAGGTTTTCATATACATTTTACTAATTTTCTTTCATCTCTGACGCTTCTATTATAGAGAAAGGGCAAATAGCAATGTTAAATTATTTCCTCTAATTAATCCCTTTTTAATGTGCACAAATTTCATGCACCAGGCCACTAGTACTATTATAAAACAGGACCCATATTCAAAGATCTTATAATTATTATGGTGAAACAATTCAGACCAAAAAAGTATATATATAATACCATTTTGCATCTGGCACTTAGCAGAATGCCAGCTTCTATATTTTGGAGTAGCCTTTTACAAATTGGCTCTAATAATTGATGATAATATATATCAATCTGTTCATGTATACATATGTCTTTTGGTGGACATCAGCACCCATCTTCCATTGAGTGTATATACAGGAGTGGAAATGTTGAATAATATACTAAGTTCATGTTCAGCTTTAGTAGATAACACCAAATAAATTTCAAAAGTGTTTGAATTTATATTCCAATCAAGGATGTGTTAATTTACATTTGATCTACTCTTCCCATTATTTGGTATTGAACAACCTTTTTACTTTAGCCATTTTTGTGGGTATATTATAGCATAAGAATGTAGTTTATGTTTCATTTCCCTACTTTTTCGAGTATATTTTTATATGCTTACTGTCCATTTAGATATTTTCATTGTTTGTGAAGTGCCTATTTTAAAATTTTTGTGTAAAACAACAAATCTCTCTTTCTCTCTTTCTCTCTCTCTCCCTCCCACTCCACTTTTTCTAAAATCAATCAACAAATAAAGTTAAAAAAATAAAATTGAGATGTCTGGTTTTTTTGTTTTGTTTGGAACCCCAAATATTTTATGAATTTGAATTCTTTGTTGGACATAGACATTATAAATACCTTTTTCTAGTTTACTTGCCTTTTACTCAATGATTTATTTTGATGAACAGATGTAATTGATTTTAATGAAATCTAATTTATATAAATTTTTATTTAATTTATAAGAAATATTTGCCTAATCAAACTCATAAATATAATTTCCTCTGTTTTCTTCTAGAAGATTTAAACTTTTAATGTTTATATTTCTATATGATCCATCCACTTTGAACTAATAATTGAATATGGTATAAAACAGGAAAGAATTCATTCTTTCCATGAAGGTAGCCAATTAGTTCACCACCACTTATTTGGAAAGGCTGTACTTCTCTTCAGAATTGTACCAGTGCCTTTGGGACAATCCCTGTGCCAACACCACACTGTCTAATTACTGTAAACTTATAGTTAGTCAATGTCTGATAGTATATGTCTTCTAGCTTTATGTTTCTTTTCAAAGCTGCTTTATTTTAGATCATATGCATTTCTTCAGAAACATTAGAATCTATTTTTAGATTCCCACACAAAAACTCTTGTGGCATTTTGATCAAGATTCTACTGAATTTTAGGTCACCTTCAGTAACAACTGACATAATGATAGTGAGTCTTCTAATTCGTAAAAATGGAATATTCCTCCATTTAATTCTCTTTAATTTCTCTCAATAGTGTTTGTAATTTTTAGTGTTGAGGCCTTACATCTTATTTTAGATAAACATATTTAAACCTATAAGATATTACTATTATTAATTTAGATAGTCAACATTCTTTTGGATTTATCCATATTTTTACATGTTTTGTTTAATATTTCTTTGCTTCTGTTTCTGAAGTACTTCCTGAGATATTTCTCTAATATGGGTATGCTCAGTATAAGAAACTATGTCTGCTTAGTCTATATTTATAAGTGATATTTTCTGTGTTTATAGGATCTAAACTAGCCCATTGGGGGGAAAAGTCATTTCACTGTTCTCTGACTTCCACTATAACTATTAAGAATAAGTTATCAATCTTACTGTTACTGCTTTGAATATAATATCAGAATCTCTGGATGCGTCTAAGACATCTTCTAAGATATATCAGTTAAGACTCTGATATATCACAGGGTGATTTTCCTTATATTTATTCTTCTCGAGGTTCATATATATTCTATTGTGTTTTAATGTCATTGTGTAGGTTTGTAAAATTCCCTTTTGATGACACTCTGAATGTTCCTTTCCCTTATTCCCATTCTTCTCTTTTTCTGATACTTCATGTACACATGCTTTAGACATTTCATCACATTGCATATGGCTATTATATTGGTTTTTGTATTTTACATTCTTCATTCTCTCTGGGTTTCAGTTTGGATATTTTCTCCTAATTAAATTTCTCTTTATTAATCCTCTATTATGTTGTAGAGGTTATATCCTGCTTAAGAAATCTTTGCCTAACTCTAGCTAATTCTTCACTCTGAAGAGGGTAAAACAGTTAAAAGAAGTTTATCTGCCATAAAATTCACCTACTGATTTCTGACTTACATATTGTTCTCAACTTTGGAATATCCATTGGCTTATTTTACACAGACTATATGAATTTTTTGCTGAAAATTTCAAGAATTTTCTTGAATTTCATTTATTTATTTAAAAAACCCATCTGATAACTCCAGTATCTGGATCACCCATGGGCCTAATTCTATTATCTATTTTTTCTCTCTCTCAGTTTTGGGACTTTTGGTTTTTGTGTCCTGGTATGTCTGACAACTGTTTGTTAAATGTCAGGAATTATGTATGGAAAACTGTAGAGATAAATTGTAGCTCAGGCTCTGACTGATGTATTTTCCTCCCAGAGAATATTTATTTCTAAGTCTAGCAGACAGTCAGGCTAGGGCAGTGATGGGCAACCTTTTGAGCTTGGTGTGTCAAACTTCGCCAAAAAACTGAGCATAATTCGGGTAGTGTGTCACTTTGACGAAAAAACTAACTCTAAGACTCTAGTCGCAAATGTTTCATCCTCAGGAGCAGCAAATGTTTCATCCTCGGCATGTGGCCGCGTGTCATCAGAAATGGCTACACGTGTCAGTGCTGACACGCGTGTCATAGGTTCGCCATCACTGGGCTAGGGGGAGATTACCCTAATCTGACTCAATTATTGACCCCTCAACCCTGTAAGACCTATTCTTGGTCAAACTTTAATTGGGATTCAGCTCATTTGTGGCTTAGTATCAGTTTTGTGAGAGTTTATTTCTCATGTGTCCTTAATTCTTGAGCATAAACCTTCAAAATCCCAACCAGAAGACTACAGGTAAGTATCCATTCTCTTTGGTGGGCTTTAAACTCCAAAACTTAAGGGTTTAGGTATATCAACCTACAACACCAAAAAAACCCAAATTAGGAAGATATAAAGAAAATATATTTAAGTGGACTAGTTTGTTCTCTGAAAATAGCAGATGAAGGAGTTGTTGTAAGAAAGCTTATACTTGTGACATATGATTTTGAAATATATGTTATTGGGATGGGTATTTGAGTCATATTTACATAAGTAAAGAGGAACATATTGCAAGTGAGAATAATAAAAAAGAGTTCTAAAGAGGAGATGACCACTTATATGAGGCATAGAGTATAGAAGTTGGACAAGTAAGAAAAATGTGAAATTCATACTTTCTTGAAAGCTCTTATTTTTAAAAAAGAAAAGAATCATTTTAAAATTTCAAAACATTGTCTATAAGAGTTTGAGGTGTAAATTACTATACAGCAGTTAAAATCTTAGGCTTTATCTTTTTCAATGATCAGTCAAATTTGGCATATTCTCTAATTTTCATTTCAGTTATGACCTGAATATAAGACTGGCATACTAACGTTAATTGCACTCAGTTTAATTGCTCCTTGATTTTTGGCTCATTATTTGAGTTGAATAAGTCAAAATGTTAGAAGTGGGCAGGGAGTTCTGATAAGTGAAACTTTGAAAGCATGCCTCCTAGCTAGCATGCTGAAATGGAGAGTCAGAATTGACTGAGATCAAATTTGACTCTACTTATTTTCACATATTTGGAAAGACATGACAATTTAGTATCATTTTCCTCAAATCTATTGTCCTCGCTGTTTATCAGTGAGGCAAACATCATATGTCAGATTGACTGACATCTGACCAGAGGTAGATATGTGGGTGCTGATGAAGAAGGGCTAACCACTTACTCTGGCCGGAACACCAGTGGTTAGAACACCAGCCCGCAAACTGAAGGGTCCTGGGTTTGATTCCAGTAAAGGACACGTACCAGGGCTGCAGGTTCCCCACCCCGGTTGGGGTGCATGTGGGAAGAAACCGATTGATGTGACTCTCTCAAATCCATGTTTCTTTCTCTCTTGTCTCTTCCCTCCCGCTCCCTTCCACTCTCTCTAAAGTCAATGGAAGAAATATCCTCCAGTGATGATTAACAACAAAGAAACAAACAAACAAACAAACAAAAAGAATGTGCCCCACCAACTACAAATGTGTGTCTATTACTAAAGAATATAAATGAAACTTCCAAACCATTGACCAGCTTCTAGATTTTTTTCTTGTGCCTATGTTCATGAGTTAGAAGAAAGCCAGGCAACATTTTATGGTTATGTGATTAATGAAGTAATGAGTGAAATTTCTATATAATTGCAAAACAATCAAGAGACAACTGCATAAGGCAATTCATAAATGTAACTGGTTTCTGTAGGCAGAACAACAATCAGTTAATCTTCACATCCAATGGGACTATATTATAGGGTTGGAATCAAATGTTTAAATATTAGAATACTTGTTAAAAGTACTTCCTGATGAAGAAACCTGTAACACAATGGGAAATTATCTGTAAATTGATCCAGAACTAGTTAAGATAGTTTGCTAGGATCTGGTGGAATGAATTAAAGTATTACCATAGTGAAACTTGTAAAAATGGGATACTAATGTAAAAGAAATGCAACATCCATATATTTTAGTAATTTTTCTCTGGGTGAATCCTCAAATATTTCTAAGGACTGAGTGTGTGTGTGTGTGTGTGTGTGTGTATGTGTGTTAGCTTATTTAGATGTGGAGTAGTTAGACAAGAATAAAAGTGTATGTGAAACCTAGATTTTTATTGTTAGATAAGAGACTGTAAATAAACAAATTTGGAGTAGCATTTCACAAATTGGTTCTAATAATTGATGAGAATATTTAGTTGCTATTGCTATTGGTATTCTTATGATTAATAGATACCAAGTTATACAAGTTCTAATATCTTCCTGCTCTTGTTATGTTTTACCCCATAGAACAGAATTAACTTTTTCTTTTTTTTGTAATGCTTACCTTTAGATTAGTCCTGTCTATCACATGAAGCATTGTTCATATGAGAATCATGGTCTCTATTCTCTTCAAAACCTCCCCTTTTATCCCACTGGCAATGGATAGCACAGTATGGAATCTGTGCAAATGAAAACTCTAGAAACCGAATTCTTCCTGATGCTAACAATGCTTCCCTGGGGTATAGTGAGAAGGGTCTCAATTCACCTCCTCCCCATGTTTTCACTAGACACAGGAAGCCCTTTAGCCACCAGCAATGGAGTTTCATAAAAGCCACTTCACTTCAGGTGCAACAAAGCTCCTTCCAGGAAGCAAACCAGAGACTCTAGTCAGATTGTAGAATTGCACAAACATTGGGGTCCCTGCTTTTACACAGCACAAAACTGTGTGATAATGGCACCCGAGGCTCCTTAACAAGCTCACAACCCTATGGAGCAACAAATACCAGGCTAAAAATCACAGTTTCTGATTGAAGCTGAAGTTGAATTGCCATTTCAATTTTCCCCCAAGAAAATTATCCAATTAATCTGCATGGATCTTCTGGGGAAATTTTTCTGTTATGCAAATAATTACTAGGGAGGATGAATAAAGCATTTAAAAAATTACTAAAACGGATGCATTTAAAAACTTTTACTTCTCAGGCCCATCAGAGTTGGAAATCCTTCCAAGGAGTATTTCTCAGGCTTATTCTTAATACTTCACTAGTGCTCAAATGAAAGCTATACAGATCCCTTGGAACCAGCAATCCTAAAACTAAACAACAAAACAAACAAATAAACAAACAAACAAAAAACCAAAACAATCCAATTAAAAAATAGACGAAGGACTTGATTAGTCACTTCTCTGAAGAAGATATACAGATGGCCAATAGACATATAAAAAGATGTTCAACATCACTAATCATCAGAGAAATGCAAATTAAAACCACAATGAGATATAACCTCACAGCTGTCATAATGGCTATCATCAATAAATCAACAAAAGTAAGTGTTGGCAAGGATGTGGAGAAAAGGGAACCCTCAGGCACTGCAGGTAGGACTGCAGATTGGTGCAGCCTCTGTGGAAAGCAATATGAAGTTACCTCAAAAAATTAAAAATGGAACTACCTTATGACCCAGTGATTCCACTTCTGGGAATATATCCAAAGAAACCTGATATACTAATTCAAAAGAATATATGCACCCCTACGTTCATTGCCGTGTTATTTACAATAACCAAGATTTGGAAGCAGCCTAAGTGCCCATCAGTAGATGAGTGGATAAAAAAAGCTGTAGTAAATTTACACAATGGAATACCACTCAGCCGTAAAAAAGGAGGAAATCCTACCCTTTGCAATAGTGTAGATGGACCTGGAAAGCATTGTGCAAAGTGAAATAAGCCAGTCAGAGAAAGACAAGTACCACATGTGGAATCTAATGAACAAAAATAAACTAGTTAACAAAATAGAAACAGATTCACAGCTATCAGCCGGGAGGTGGATTGCAGGGCTGGGTGAAAAAATGTGAAGGGATTAAGTAGCAAACAAAACAAAAAACTCATGCACACAGATATAATTATGGTGATTACCAGAGGAAATGGGGTTTGGGAAAGGTAGAAGTGGATATAGGAGAGAAATAATTGATAATAGGAGACTTGACTTGGGGTGTTGAACACAATACAATATACAGATGGTATATCATAGACTTGTACATCTAAAATGTATATACTTTCATTAACCAACTAGAGGCCTGATGCAGGAAATACATGCAAAACTAGGCCTCTCTTCTCCTGGCTGCCGGCATCAGCTTCCCTCTGCACCCCAGACCCGGGCTTCCCTTGCAGCCCCAGCTTTGTCCAGAAGGACATCCGGTCTAATGAGCATATTATGCTTTTATTATTATAGATGTCACTCTGATACATTCAATAAAAATTAAGAAGAAAACCTGAAGGATGATTGTTAAGGAAATCCCAGAAGTCAGAGATCCACTCCAAATAGGCTTTTCTTCACTAGATCAGACTTCAAAGTCACTTCCATTGTGGAGAGTGTCAACATAAATTTCATTTCTCTAAACTTTCCAATTTCTTGTCAAGTCTCCTCCAGGAAGGGCAGAAGCTAAGTGATAACTAGCACGATTGGTTAAGTCAGCAACACTGATACCTTCTGATGATTAGAGATTCAGAATTGTCATATAAGCAAGGAAGCCAGCCAGCGCTGCAGCTTTATTTATTAATAAAGAAAGAAAAATGGATAGATCAGATTACAGCAGCACTTTACTATGGGAGCTTGGACAGCATATTGCAAAATATCTAATATCCTCATGCCTCCCCTTCAGTTCTTTTGTGTATAAAGAAACCATTTACCTCCCCTTCCTAGGGAATCAAGTGCTTACTAGTAGCTGGTATCAGTTCCTCACCCCTCCTCTTTGCTTGGGTCAGATTGCAATATATCTATATCTATATCTATATACATATCTATCTATCTATACATATATATATCTTAACCTTTTAGGTAAGGCAAGAAAAGTAAAAATATTATTGTACAGAGGACATGCATATGAATCATAGTTTGCTTTGGCATGTGAAAATGACAAATGGATCGTAATCTGAAATTTCAGATGCAGTTGACATAATACATACTCTTTGCTCCTATCTAGTTTTTCTTTCTCATTCAGTTTGTATCCAACATTTGAAAATTGATACTAACATTTTGGGGGAAAAGGCTGCCTACTTTTGACATCTAGGATCTGTTCCACTTACAAAGACCCTTCTATGTTCTACTCTGCGATATTTACTTGTTTAGAGTATTGTAGTAATAAAAGGACATATTGTTCAAGTAGGAATTAAGACATTTGCAGTTATTTATAGTGTTAGAAAATTAAATTCTAGTGGAATATCCAATTGCTGTGAAATTACAAACATACGCGTAACACTACATTTCAGCTAAGGCATTGACAATGCTACACACATACATCATGAATAAAAGGCAAAATACATCTCTAAAATATTTTAGTAGAAGGTACTTCTATTCCGGAGAACAAAAGATCAATTTCAAATAATAAAAATGTCATTAATGGGGATTTGGAGATTAAGATGAAAAAAGAAAAAAATATAATTTAACGTACTACATATTGTGCCCTTTACATTGTAAAGAGCAAGTAATCAATACACCATTGTACCTAAAAAAGACAGAGAGCTTGTGCCTTGTATTTGGAGAAAATAAGGTGATAAGATGAGATGGATTTGCTCAGGTGTTGTTCTTCAACCAGAGTAGCAAACCCTTGCTGCTCCAATAAACAAAGTGACCCTGCTTTCTGTGTTTGACATTCTTATGTCTATCCGTGCCCTTCTCCTGGACATATGTCATGTAAATCAAAGGCCGTGATCAACTAAAATTGCTTTGTTCATACCTCATGACTTTAGAGCAATTGGGAGGTAACTGACTGGTTAAAACCATTCTTTTCTAATGATACTAAAAGGAAAATATATTAGAGGTGGCTTTTCATAATAAGAGTCTTTTTTTCTGGATCAGATACAGTAAACAAGAATCAAACACATGCAGAAAAATGTAATTTAAAATTTTATGTTGCATTTCGTTGAAATGTTAACTGAATAATATTGCTTTGGCACATATGTTATATTCATGTCAATATGTTTCATATGCTAAAAAGATCTGTGCAAGAGTGGCTTGCCTTCCCTGTTTACAAAAGAACTAAACAGCTGTAAGTTGATAGAAGCAGAGAGAAATTTAATTAAAAAGTTCTAGGACCAGTTCAGATTATTCAACCATACTTGATAAATCTTGTGGTTTAATATTGAAAATAAAATATGAGGATACTGTTCACTAGATGCTCCAATTGAGAAAGAAGAGCCATTTAGTTGAATTAAATGTTAGAAGGTTCTTTCCCACTTCTTTCTTCATTCAGGTTCCTTTTTTAGACTCCCCAACAGGTTATACTGGTAATAATAATAATAATAATAATAATAATAATAATAATAAAGCACTCACTAAGTTACAGTAAAAGTTATAAAATGAGTATTAATGTATAACATTTGAACACAGGAAGCATCCCATGATTTTCTATACTGCTATATTCCAGCCCAGATTCTTAAATCAATTACTAGATTTATGATTGTATGAATAGTCACAGCAATAGAGAATAAACCAGCTAGGAATATTGAAAGATAATACACCGGTAACTTCTTATAGAAGTTACTTTTTTGAATAGTTTGGGATCCAAATTTGGCAGTATAATATCCTAAAATTTTCATTGCCATATTTGCCTAATTTTGACGAACATACCTCTTTCTTCTCCTCCACTTTCATTTTAGAAAATTAATTCTCTGTCAATTTCTTAGCAAAATGATTCACAGCAGAGAGGGCATATTCACCACAACTCATCCAGAAAAGTTTGAGATTTTTCTTCATTAGAATGTTCTCCACATGTCTGCTGTAGTTCTCATAACTTATAATAACCTATGAAATATTTTACTATAAAAATTCTTTAAAGTCATCTGTACGATCAGAAAGAAGACATTTAACAACACTCCTTTGTGCCTAAATATTGCAGATACAATTGTTTGCATTGTAAATTATATTGCATTTTTAGCAATTTACCTGAAATATGTGAATGAAATAAAGTTCATGTTGTGTTCACATTATAAGCATTGTTTGTTGTTCTTTTCTGGAATAGTCAAATGCTAATTACCTTTTTCATAAATATTCTTGAATATGTAAAATGTATATTGCTATGTGAGCAGTGTCTTTATAAACAAAACCTATTCAGACAATTGAAGGGGAAAAGCAGCAACCCAATCTTTAATTTGAATAACCATTTCTTTTTTAGTGTGCTATAGGATAGGATTTCCTGGCTATTAAGTCCCTTTTATTTCTCTGAGGTGATCTTGGAAATGTTTGAGATTTTTAGTTTAACTTGATACAATATAAACTGCTTAGAATACTTCAGTTCTTATGTCTGTGAGCTTTTTTACTTGATCCTTAAGTAAAAATTGGGTTATCAAATTCTAAAAAATGATGACAAGATAATTCTGAAGAGACTTTATTTGATTTTATTAACTAAATATCCCAGAAATTACTCACTTTACTATAAAGTTTGGATTGGGGAAAAAAAAATTGAAGAATTTAATGAGTAATATTTATGGGATATGAACGTTCTTCATTTTTGTCATCATCAAATATTGAGAAATTAATATATTAATAGCATTATGATATACATATATGGATAGTGATTCTTATTGTGTTTATGATTATACATATTATTCCAAATATGAATAATATAGTTTATGGTTCTAAGTTTTATCTTATTCATTTTATTTTAAAAATATGAATTGGTAGTAGTACAGATATATTATGTTTTTATTTGAGATAAAGAATTTCATTTTGTAAATATAATGATAGAAAATAATTTATCACTTTTAAAAACATGAAGATATTGCTGCATACAGTAATTGGGGCTTATTCTGAAAACAAATTATTTCAATGAAGGGGGAGAAAGCCCCAATGAGGAAATCATGGGGTGAAAACACATGACACTCTTATACAACAATGAAAAACCTTTTAAGCATGAAGAAATTATAATATATGTGGCACTTGTAGGTACATTAAGATAAAATATTCAGGAGCCAGTAATTTTTTTCATGCTGTCAGAGTATTCAACGGTACATATGAGCTGTCGTACTTCAGTCATCAACATCCAAAAAAGCTTAGAATTTTATAAAACAACTTTCCAGTAGAAACAATTCAACTTCATACCAACAGGCACAAGGAGACTAAAAGATTAAGTAAAATAGCAGTTGCCAGTCTCTGAAACTTTACTATCCTCCTTCTACATCCTTTTGAGTAGGGCCTTGTAGCTTGTAGTAGCAATTACCCCCTTCTTTTTCTTTTTCTTTTCTTTTTTTTTTTTTTGGCTAAGGCAGAGAGAGGGTAAGGGAGAGGGAGAATGAATCAGAATAGTCAGGAAGTACTAAAGGGCCACAGGGGTGTGTAGTTCTCAGAATTCTTTTTTTATCAATTTGGCTTCTATGAGCTTTGGGATTTACTATGAGTCTATCTGGGGAAACAGAAGCAGAAAAGAAAAATACTGAGAAAGTGCGTACATTCATCAGGTTGTGCCTCAATTGACAGGACACTCTGGATCCACCTTCCACATAGAACATTAATACAGATGTCTTCTGCACACGAAGTCAAAAGAATTTAGAAATTGATTAAGTAATCAATAAATCTGACTATTCTTAGCTCCTTCACCCCGTCACGAAACCTTTTGATAACAGGACTTTGGTTTCCCTAAAGGTTTGAGTTAATTCTGTTTTGCTATTATAAATTCAAAACTAGGCAAAATATTATGCTGGTTGAGGTACATTTATTAATTCTATAATCCTTTATATTTCATAGGAATCCATTCTATATTCTTAAAATATAGTGGCATATACAGCTGAAATGATTAATGCTTAAGCATTTTGCCAATTATATCTTCTTTCCCTCTAAGACAATACCATTGTTTTAACCATATATATATTCACACACATATATGTATGTCTACTGTTTGATATACGCTATCTTACATTTGTTTTTGAAGTTCTCATTCTGCATTTATAGAAAACTAATACTGTACTTTCCCAGGGGACAGAAAATGATGAGAACATTGATGTAAAAAAATGTGTCATTAAAATATATTTACTATGTGTTACTGTGAACCCAGAGCTAAGCAAGACACAGTTCTTATCTTCAAGGAGCATATAGTTTACAGGGAAGAGAGACAAGAAATATAATTACTATTATTCAAAATATGCTCTAAAGACCGCACAGGATCAATATCTGGGAGCATGTTAAAGCTGTACCATGTCAGGTCATTCACCAGACCTACTGAAGCAGAGCATGAACTTTCACAAAACCCCCAAGTGATTTGTATGCACATTCAAGTTCAAGAAACACCACAGAGATTCAAACCTGAGTAGGCTTACTGTCACAAACCTAGAAGAAACGAAGAGATGGAGAAGTGTGAAGATGGGAAGGTTGCATGATGGGATGAGAAGATCCTGGTGCCTGCACTTCATTCTTCAAACGGAGGAGAGATCACCAGTCAGGCAACTTTCACTGGCATAAAAATGAATGTTATAAAAGAGATATTAGTTTTTGAATGTTTTTGGTTTACACATCATTTGGTAAAGTAGTCATGTTATTGTTGACAATATGCCAATTTGACAGAAATATGATTATATATGTCCAACTCAGCTTATGGTTTGCAGAGGAATGAGTGACCAGGGATGCTTCTAAGAACAGCTTGGTCAGGTTCTGCCATTCCTCAGTGCAGTGACAACATAGGAAACCTTCTGCCTCAAGACCTCAACCCAGACCACATCAGTAGAGCCAGGTTGCATAAAGATGATCATTTGGAAACTGAGGCAGTTAAAATCATTTTCATGTGCTCCTCAAAGCTTTAAATAGTGATAGGAACTGATAAGGTCACATCAACATGTTTTGATCAGGTCTGATTTGTGTAAATCAATACCTCAGTCACTCTCCCTCTACCAGTTCGCATTGACTTCAGGATACTGTGAACGTATTGATTGTGACCAGGAGAGAGTCATGTAAGCAACTGACTATTCTCTACTGAGCCGTTACATGTTATGTTGGTGTGTTTGAATGTTCTCTCTTCTACATTAATGATCAGATAAAGGTTACCTTCTGAAACATTTTTTTTTCTGAATGTGACTGTATATACATATAAATGACATGCAAGAATCATATATAAGAGCTGACAAAAATGTATGGCACATTAATAAATGATTCTCTGGGTAAAACTTATACAAAAGTAAAAACAAAGCCTTTACTTTTCAGGGCAGGTGGAGAGACTTAATTATTTTAAAATAATTCTAGTTAACACATCATATTCTTATGGTATACCCCAAAAGACAAAGATATTTAGGGATATAATAATTATTATTTGGAGCCAAGTTAGGAAAATAGCAAATTATTATTTTTGGAACTTGACTCAGTTATTTTATTAATAATTATTTGATTTAATAAGATGTAGGCATTTTTAGCTTTTGCATCTTTTTATTTTTTACATATATATCAGTTTAGATCTAACTATAGTTATAATATAATTCATTGTCATTGTTTATGCTTTATATCCATTCAATTGAGGTTTTTTTCCTAGGATAAAAAAAAATTCACGGGAAAATTCTTGGACATAAAAAATGCCTTCAGCTCTGGCTGGTAGCTAAGTGGTTAGAGCATCACCCATGCACCCAAGGGTCACAGGTTCCATTCCCTGTCAAGAGCATATACCTGGGTTGTAGGTTCAATTCTAGCCCCGATTGGGCATGTGCAGGGGGCAACCAATCAATGAGTTTCTCTCACCTGGATCTCTCTCTTTCTCTCTCTCTCTCCTTGTCTCTCTCTCTCCTTCTCTCTCATCTCTCTTTCTCTTTTATCTCTCTTTCTCTCTTCCCTTCTCCCTTCCACTCTTTCTAAAATTTAATGAAAAAAATATCCTCCATGAGGATTAGCCAAAAAAAGTATTCATAAGTTAGAAAAGGTAAATAAGTTTTTATATACCATAATAGAGGCCTGGTGCATGAAATTTATGCACGGGCCTAAACCGGCAGTTGGACATCCCCCTCGCAATTCGGGACTGCTGGCTCCTAACCACTCACCTGCCTGCCTGCTTGGTCGCCTCCAACTGCCCCCTGCCAGCCTGGTCACCCCCTAACTGTCTGGAAGGAAGTTGGATGTCCGGAAGATGTCTGGTCACCTGATCTAATTAGCATATTACCCTTTTATTAGTATAGATAAGATGATCTTACAGAAGACTTGATTTTTTTTCCTTATAAGTTTTAAATGTTTCAAGTAGTCCTAAATACCCATTTTAATTAATCCCTTTCTGAATTGCAACCTCATTATTAGGAAATTTTTTGTAGGATTATCCTAAACAGTAACTTTTATTGTAAATTTATTATTGGATTTATTCAGACTATACCATAGCCTTCAAAAATTCTCTTCTGCATGTGCCAGTGATACATTTGTTAAATTTAAAATCTTCCTATTTATATTTAACTAAGAATTGATGTTTGGAGGTCTATCTAGAAAAACAAAATCCACTTCAATAGTTTACAAGGAAGAGAACTTAATTTAGAAAATTAATTGCATAAGTGATGAAATAGCTGAGAAAAATAACTGGTAACGTTAGGGATGCAGTAATTTAGAAATTAACACCATCAGGGACTCACTAATATCCTTAGATTGGAGAATCAAGTGGAGAAAAGTGTTTTGGGAGCCGCTCAGGTTAGAGAATGGAATAATGATTGGCCTGGATGATGGCAGTTGGAGTCAGAGAAGAAGCAAGCTGCTCCCAGTGAAACTGCTTAAGGAGGGTATATTCTAGCCGCCTCCCTCACCCAGCCCTCCACCTCTCATCTCCACCCCCCACTGACTGACCCAAGCCAGAAGACAGCTAGTATTGGAGCCAAGAAAATTAGCCTTCAGGGATCAGAAGGATGAGGAATCAATCTGCTAACAAACAGGCCCAAGACCTGCAAAGTTATCTTTCAGGTTTTTATAAACAAATGTATGAAGGGAAATTTTATAAGCACTTGTGGCAGTAAAGATAGAAATATACACATCGCCCTCCCGAGAAATCTAGCACCTACATTTTTTCACTCATCAAAGAGGGCAATGAATCACAAAAGACATTATAGCAGAAAGAGAATTATATTAACCAAAGAAATTTCTGGTGAAGGAGGTATGCAAATCTCTAAGCAAGTCACAGAAAGAAAGCTACAATCTTCAAGCCACTGAACTGAAAACAAAGCTTCAGATGATAACTATATGATTTGACAAAGATACCTCAAATTGCTCAGGAAAATCTCTTTCTTTGCAGTAATGTTTCAGGCTATTTAAAACAGACTCTCAGTCGAGGAACTAAACAAAGATGCTAGGATTGGACATAGAAGACAGATGAGTTTGGCTGTTATCCACATAAGAATGGAAGCCAAAATTATGCTGACTGAAAATGGAGCCAAGCGATGTCATATAGATTTGAAAACCATGTTGTGCCAAGGAAGATGTTACTGTTTTTCAATTTCAGGTTTAGTAAGGATCATAAGTTGTTTGATTTCTTAATCTAGTTTATATATCCTAAATATCTCTGCAACTTTGCAATGCTCTATTTTTTTTTTTAAATTCTAGATTTGACAGTTTGGTCTAGATTCCAAGCCTGTTTAGATGGTGGTATGATCCAGCATTTTGGTTCATTTGGGTATATCTTATTGATTTGCATTGCGTGACGTATCAGGTGACATTGACTCATTGAAGTAAAGATAGTTTAAAATTATGTATAACTCTTGCTTAGACTAGCAATTGAGTCAGTCATACCCTTGAAGAAGATGCACTGGGACATTCCTAAAGGTGAAGGGTTCAAGGGATATTTCCCGTTTCTCTTCCTTGTGCCCTGAAATTGAGATAAAGAATAAGAGTCATCTTTGCTTAGTGTAATGATGTAGAGCAACCAGACCAAAGAAATACGTGGTGAAATCAAATGAAATCAAGGGTGGGATTTGTGGGCATATTTTCAAATATGTTCAAAAGTTCGTGTGCACATGTATATTTACAAATTTGGGGCTGTTAACATTTCCTAGTATTTTAAATTTCATAAGTGATTATTATAACATGTGGCATCTTCAGATAAGAAATGAAGTTGAACTGGAAAAGGGATCTTTCATAAACCTTTTAAAGGCTGCCATCATTTTCTTTGTAAATCTATGGATAGCTAAAGTAATCACAATCTTCCAGAAGATAAACTTCTCAATGTTGAATGGCACTTGTATATTTGTAGCAATACTTTGTTCCAGAAAGGATTTACAGGGAGTTTTAAAGGTCTACAAAATAGAATGAATTAAAATAAGCTGAAAAGTTTCATGACAAAAATCAAGTGAGTGGGATTAGGAAAATACGTGTGTGGATGTGTGTCTGTGCATACTGTGGTTTGTTTTTATTGTTAACAGGATACAAAACAACCCGAGTAACACCATCAAATGTTCAGGTTATATAAGGATGTACTAATGCTAATAATATATGTCAACATATTTTGTAAATATTGTAGAATTATACACCCAGGAGATGTTACTGTAATTATCTCACTTCAGCCTAAAAATGCCCCCAAACAACATTTAATTCTACTATTTGTTTTCAGTGGTTTTAAAATAAGAAAACCTATAAATAGATGTTTAAACCTAATTTCCATTTCCCCAACTCCCTATTGTTAATATGACTTTCTTACCATAGAAATTTTATAAAATTAAAGACATTTTATAGTGATTGAGGTCCCACAATTTAGGAACCGGGACTCTACTTCCAAATCTTAAGTCACCATTGAACTTTGTCTCCTAATCTTTGCTCCTCACTAGTCTACAGCTCTCAGGTGTACAACTTTATGAATCTGTACCCAAGGGTCCAGTCTGATTTTCCTGTTTCTGCTTCCAGACCTCAGAATATTGGGGGTAAGGTCCGTGGTCCTGGCTTCTTGTGTTGCTTATCTTGTTTCTCATCCAGTTCTCACTTGCCGCAGCTTCCAGGTTCCTGTTGAATTCTGCTTTGGGCCAATTGTGCAAACATATCACTGGCAAGCTTCTTCACATTCAGACACTCTCTTGCCCCACCTGAATGACTGCTCTAATTTCTCTCTCACTTTTGCCCTCATCCCTCCAGGCCCCTTCAAGATTTTAATACATTTGCTCTCATTTCCCTTATAATCGCCTTCTAGTTAGAACATTCTATTCTCAGAATATTCATTTCTCTTCCTTCTTTTCCTATCATAGTCCTGAAACAGTAAGTTTTCAATTATAAAAATAACTAAAAACATCTTCCAAAACAAGCACATTCATTCATTCATTCATTCATTTTCTCTGCTCTGTAAACATAGCCACAATCCAGCAGGGCAAGAAATAATTATGATGTAATATGTTCATGATGGAAGAATATCTCAAATACTACAGGAGCATAGAGGAATCTGGACAGAGGTCAGAATATGTAACATTTCAACTGATCTTGAGGGATTAATAGGAGAATGTGGCAAAGGTCTTTAGAGGAGAGGGAACAGCAAGGGTGCAAGCTTGGAAGGCATTAACAACTTGATAAAAAGGAGTGTCAAATACCTAGATGGGAACCGAGTGCCAGGCTTAGAAGACAAGTGGTAGGAAATGGTACTGGTCTGCAGGTTGTGGCTTCTTACAGAACCCAGGTGCATCTGAATCAAAACCCTATCTTCTTAACTGCTCTGCATTGTCCTCCCAGGAAGGCCTGTCAAACTTTATCTATAAAAAATCTCTCATCTAGTTCAGAAGTTAAATTACTCAAAGACATAGGAGTCTGTGCTAACACATGTTATGGCAGGCTCTGCAAACTCAACTATCTACAAAGACCAGGCAGTAACGTAAGTCTCTATGAGACTCTGATACAATAGCTTTATGATAAACATGGAGTTCTGTGAAGCCTGGAGAACAAAAGTAGCATTTAAGTATGACTGCCTCTTAGGTCTACAGATCAATCTCATGAGAAATGCCAACTTAGCATTGCCTTATATTCTCCTTTTCTAGAAATCCACATGTTATCTAACAACTAATTCAAACGTTTAAAAGTGAGCCAATACATTGGGAACCAAACCAACAGGTAGCCCATACTTGGCTCTCCAGCAATTAGTTTACAGCCTCTGTGAGAAGACCAAAAGTCTTTCTTTCTTTGAGGCTCGTCAAAGAGCTTAGTCCATAACTGAAAAGTATTTAAAACAGAAGGAAAACAATGGAATATTGAGTAAAATACTTCAGTATCTTCAAATTCTGATTGGTATGAGATTCAGCATTCTTCATAATTGGCAAGGCCTCTCCTGATCTGGCAACCCCCCAAATCTCCACCTTCCCCTCTGCTTGCCACAGCCCACCCACAACACTTCTAGTTTCTCAGAAGTGCTAAGCTCCTTCACCGCAGATATTTGCACATGTTTTTGCCATGGCTTAGAATATGTTTCTTCCTGTTTTCAAGGGATAAATTCTTATCCAGGATTTTTATCTCAGATCCAATGCCATGTTTTCAGGGGATGACCTCCACAAGATGGCATCAAGTCCCCTCTTAAACTTTTGCCTCAGGTCACTCTGCCCTTTCTTTTCTTTAGAACTTCTCACTATTGAAATTAAATGGCTATTGGAATTTTTAGCCCCACTATTTATAGCTCCACTAGAGGCCCGATGCACGAAGATTTGTGCAGAATGGGCCTTCCTTCCCCTGGCTGCCAGCACCGCCTTTGCTCCGGCCTGGAGCCACCTTTCTGCCTTCGCTCTGGCCCGGAGCTGCCTTTCCGCCTTCCCATGCTGCCCAGAGTCCCAGAGTGGCCGCTTGGCACCTGTGTATGCAAATTAACCCACCATCTTTGTTGGATTAATTTGCATACTCACTCCTGATTGGCTGGTGGGTGTCACGAAAGTACACTCAATTTGCATCTTTATCTTTAATTAGTGTAGATGAGGGCAAGGCTTGTCATCATTGGGTACGACATCTTTCACACAGTAGGCACTCATTATTCGTTGAATACATAGATCAGGGATTTGTCTGTTCATAGACCCTTTATCACATTTAGCATTTATTGTGAGATTTAAATAAATTTATCCATGAAATATGGTTAGCACAGTGCTAAGAATATAGTAGTTGCTCAATTAAGTGCTAGATATTCTTAGATATATGTTTTTACTTTCATAGAAACAGAAAAGAAAGAGGTAACACAAAAACACAACTTATATTTTCTAATATGATTCCCCAGATGGATTCGCCCAGATGTCATATTGAGTTTCCAAAAGCAGATTCCAAGGCAAGATTTATGTGTAAGATCTAATTTTTTGGTGTAAACCCAGGAAGCATGGTAATGGAGTGGGAAGGTGAGGCAGGGGTGGAAGAAAAGCCAATTGGAGTGTGTTAATTAACAAATCAACACTGAGCTCCAGCCTGCTGGAGACCCTCTAAAAGAAACACAGTGTTAAACATGATAACCTCAGGGTTGTCCCACAATGAGCAAAACAGCTGGTTTAGTGCTGTGTAAACTTCTGTTATTCATTAGTTGAGAGTTGCCACTAGGAAGCATTAAAAAAATCCCAAGGCCCTTTTTTTAACTAATTGATCTTCTACTTTTTTTTTTTTTTTTTGCCATGATCTCTGAAGGTTTTCTTTTTAAGAACCACATATGCTTTCTTCATAATAAGTGTTTGTTTTTCCTAGTATTATCCTAAATTGGGACAATATTTTTGTAAAAAATATCAGTGATGTGTAGCAAATAAATGCATGCCCTTTGACCATATAATCTACCTCAAGATGCTTTTCTAAGGCAATAATTATAATATGTGCTATTATTTTTCTTACTTTACAGATATATTACTTTTGTAGAAATTTAGAAAACACTTAAAAATATGTACATAATAAATTTTAGCAGCACTGCCACAATGCAGAAATAAACTAGTAAGTATAAAATATTTGTTTTTGAAAAAAATTATATTACACATGTTCAAGTTTTCTATATATTTTATGATAAATATATGCTCATTTTCATAAGACTCATTTTTAATAGTAGTGTTATCCTAAAACATTCTGAAGCATACTTAACCAAATATATCAATTTTAAAAATATATATTTTTATTGATTTCAGAGAGGAAGGGAGAGGGAGAGATAGAAACCTCAATGATGAGAGAGAATCACTGATCAGCTGCCTCCTGCACGCCCCCTACTGGGGATCGAGCCCCAACCTGGGCATGTGCCCTTGACTGGAACGGAACCCGGGACCCTTCAGTCATCAGGCCGACACTCTAATCACTGAGCCAAACCGGTTAGGCCAACCATCAATTTTTTAAACAATTCTTCCCACAATATTGTCTAGGGCTAAATACACAATAAATAAATTTTAAAATGCAATTAAAAAAGAAAGGAGTTAATGTCAAACCAAAATATTTATTTCCAGAATATTTCTGCTACAATGGTGTTAGAGCCAAGCATGCACCATAATACTTCAGTGGCTTTTATTATGCTGTACTTCCCTGTCCTCCTCTTCTCCCTTCTCCATATCCCATTTTTGTGTCCCCTGCATGCCAAAGCTGTGCCAAAGCTAAGGTGGCAACTCTTAACATATAGGGTCCAGAGACATGTACACACATCTCATTTCTTATCTTCTGCTCTTCACATTTCTAGCCCTCACTCTTCTCACCCTTCCATCTAAAGCTAATTCTTCCATCTTTGCTCTGGTTCCCATTTTTCCTGATTTCAAAGGAAAAAGGATGCTCCCCAATCAGCATTTAAACTTGAAAAAATTTCTTCCACCATAAGAAAAAAAAAAAAAAAAAGCAAAATTCTCTCTTTGTACCAAAGTTCTCTAATACTGACCCATCATGTTTCTGTTTACAGCAGTGTTATAAGAGGATTCCTTTTACTGTTCTCACACCTCATCTCTCATTCCCTGCTCAGCCCTTTGTAATCTGTCTCCTCCACTGACCTATTCTCAGCAAGGACACTAGCCACTCATTTCAAATTGTCTCAGTGATAGCATTTTTCATCACTCTTGGCTGCCATGATGCCACAATTATTATTTTTGTTTGTATTTAGTTTTGCTTTCTGCATAGCCTGGCTTCTGAGTTCCCTCTCCATCTCTATATACGTTATGGTTTCTTCCTCAGCCTAGCCCTTAAATCTTGCTGTGCTTTAGGGGTCTGGGTGGATCCCCTTTAAGTAATTTTTTAAATATACCTTTTAAAATTAAATATATTGGTGTTACACTGGTTGATAAATATGTAAGTTTCAGATGTACAGTTTTATAATACACTAGAGGCCTGGTGCATGAAATTTGTGCACGGGTGGGGTCCCTAGGTCTGGCCAGCAATCAGGGCTGATCAGGGCCTGCTGGCTGGGGGTAGGGATGGGGTGAGGGATGGGGCATGGGAGGTTGGCTGCCAGCCGCGAGGAGGGAGCTGTCCTTCAGCCCCCCTGGGAAAGGGGCTATGTCTGCCACCACCTACCCCCGGTTCCCCGTTCCAGCCCAGGGCCCAAAAGGCTCTTGCGGGGTCAGGAGAGGAGGCGATGATTGCTGGACCGGGTGTGGAAGGAATGGATGCTGACGCCGCATGGTTTCCCACCTCCCCCCTCCTCCTTCCCTCACTGCATGGCAAGCAGGCGGCGGGCAAATTGGGGCCTGCAGGCTGGGGGGAGGAATGGGGCATGGGAGGTTGGCTGCCGGCCTCGAGGAGGGAGCAGGCTCTTATCTCCTCTGGGAAAGGGGCTGCATATGCCACCACCCACCCCCAGTTCCCCATCGCAGCTTGAAGCCTGACCCCGATCAGGTGGGGTCCCTCAGCCTGGCTGGTGATTGGGGCCAATTGGGGCCATCTTGCCCAGTCCCGATTGGGGCCGATCGGCCAATTGGGGCCAGCCAGCCAGGGGAAAGGACCACGGGAGGTTGGCCAGCCGGGGGAGGTTGGCTGTGGGAGCACACTGACCACCAGGGGGTAGCTCCTGCATTGAGCGTCTGCCCCCTGGTGGTCAGTGCACATCATAGCGACCAGTTGTTCCGGTCATTCCGGTCGGTAGGTCATTTAGGCTTTTATATATATACTAGAAGCCCGTTGCACAAAGTTTCGTGCAATAGACTTTTCCTTCACCTGGCTGCTGGCACCTGTTTTCCACCAGCAGCAGTTTTCCTCTGGCCACCCGCCGATCAGAGCACCTCCAGCCAGCACGATTCAGCCACCCCGAGAGGAACTCCGATCGGGAGGCGCTCTGATCGGCAGGTGGCCAGAGGAAAACTGTTGCTGGCGGAAAACTGGTGCTCGGCCACCCCGAGTTCTGCCACCAGCATCTTCTGCCGGCCCCATGGGTCCTTCCATAGCGCCGGCAGTTTAGGCCGGCTGGAGGAGCGAGGGGCGGGGACTTGCGAGTCCCCGCCCCCCGCTCCTACCGCCAGCCAATCGGCCACCCTGAGTCCCGCCCCCCGCGCCTCCAGCCGGCCCAATCGTGGGCGTAGCGGAGTGATGCAATTTGCATATTACCTTTTTATTATGTAGGACTAGAGGCCCAGTACATGAACTTCGTGCATGGGTAAGGTCCCTAGGCCTGGCCAGTGATCAGGGCCAATTGGGGCCTTCCAGCTGCCAGCCAGGGCCTTCCTTCGTCCCACGCTGCTCCCTGGTGGTCAGTGCACATCATAGCGAGCAATTGAATTCCCGGTCTCCTGGTTGAACTCCAGAGGGGCCACTTTGCATATTAGCCTTTATATGTAGATAGGTTATCTGTATATTCCATTGTGTGCTCACTACCCAAAGTCTAGTCTCCTTCCATCACCTTTAAGCCTTGCTGCAGTTCCAAAACTCCAACTCTTACTTATTTATAATGACTTCAAACATCTATAACTCTATTCCACATGGCTCTCCAGAGCTTGATAAACAGATATTAATTCACTTAAAAATTATTCAGTGAGTGCCTGCTGGGGCTGACCAACAGACCCTGAAGGATGGATGAATGATTACTCTGACACACATTTCTGTGAAAGAGAGGGCTAAGGGACTGCCTGGCCAAAGGAACCAGACAGCCCCATTCATCTGCCTCTTTAGGCTTTTATTGTGACAATAGCTTGAACTAAAATTAACTATTAGATACTTATCAGTAAGGTAAGTATCCTTGAGAAAACACATGTATTTGTAGTGTCCTTTAGGCAAGGATGTTTTGAAGTCTAAACATAAAGATTCCAGTAAAACATTCAGGGGCTCAGACTTGTTTGGAAAAGTCAAGGTAGGGTCTGCCGCCTTCAGCAAGGTCCCTCTAGTCTAGAGGCTTCCAACCTTTCGGAGAATCTTCCTTACATACTTTTCAACCAAGTCCTGTGCTTCCCCACAAGTGCCTACTATGTCTTAATAAGCAAATTGCTACATGCTGCAAACACAATGAAGAGCAGGTGACAAGAGCTTAAATTTTGATGGTGAATATACACAATAAGTAAATATGCAAATAAATGTTTAAAAGGTGAGTTCTATGGTTATAAGGGCTAAAAAGGAACTAAGAAACTAGTGTGATTGAATAACCATGGAGATAGTGATTAGTTTGGAGAAGGTAGCCTAGAAGCTGAGAAAAGATGAAATCAGGCAAAAATTGCTGTTGAAGAGAGTTTCATGAAGAAACAGCAGGTATAAATGCTTTGAGGCCAGAAAGAAGCTGATGTGTTTGAGGAATTAAACAGAGATCAATGAATCTAGATGTGTAAACTGAGGTAATGGTGATATGACATGGGGTTGAAGAAGTATGCTTGAATAACAAAAGTGTTTGGTCCCATAACCCAGAGTTTAAATTTTATTTCAAAGGCAATGAGAAGCCACTGAAGTATTTTTAACAGGAGAGAAATGCATTAATAATAATAATAAAAAACTCCATTTTTTAACTTAAGTAAAGTACAACTAGAGAAAATTACAGATACAATGAGTGTATGGATTATTAAAATGTTATAATTGAACACATACGTGTAACCTGTATCCAGGCTTAGAAGTAAAACATTACTCCTGCCAAAACCGGTTTGGCTCAGTGGATACAGCGTTGGTCTTCGGACTGAAGGGTCCCAGGTTCAATTCCGGTCAGGGGCATGTATCTTGGTTGCGGGCACATCCCCAGTGGTGGGTGTGCAGGAGGCAGCTGATGGATGTTTCTCTCTCATCGATGTTTCTAACTCTCTATCCCTCTCTCTTCTTCTCTGTAAAAAATCAATAAAATATATTTTAAAAAATAATAAAATAAAAACATTACTCTTATTCCAGATATACCCTCATGCCCTCTTTCAGTCACTACCTATTCTCTGTCCGCTGCCCAGAGTAACACTGTCCTGACTTCTAACATAGATTAATTTCACCCATTTTTGTACTTCACATGAATGCAATAGTATGCACTATTTTTTTGTCTGACTTCTTTCACTCTCCATTATGTTTATGAGCTTTTCCCATGTCATGATGTCTAGTGATATTCTCTTCATTCCCATGCAGCAAAACAATGTACTTACTATGTGAAGATTCCACAATTTATTTATCCATTAAACTGATGATGGACATTAGAGTGGTCCCAATTTGGGGAAATTATAAATAGTAATCCTATGAACAATCTAGTACATGTCTTTTAGAAAATATGTGTACCGATTTCATGGTAATATACCTAATGGTGAATTTGGGGGTAATAACTGATGCATATGTTCACCTTTCATGAGATCCTATTAGTTTTCTGAAGTGATTATAATACATATTTGTGTGTATGTATATATGTACACACACTTATGCAGGTTATATTTAACTTTTTAAAAATACATATGTATTTTTATTGATTTCAGAGAGGAATGGAGGGAGAGAGAGATAGAAACATCAATGATGAGAGAGAATCATTGATCAGCTGCCTCCTGCATGCCCCATACCAGAGATCAAGCCTGCCACCAGTGCATGTGCCCTTGACTGGAATCGAACCTGGGACCCTTCAGTCTGCAGGCCAATGCTTTAGCCATTGAGCCAAACCAACTAGGGCAGTATATTTAACTTTTTATTTGGAAAATATTTCAAATATACATAAGAATTATAAGAAGTTTCACATAGTCCTTTATTTAGAATAAAATATTTTTAATATATCTCTATTTTCTTAGTCATTTGCATATTACATTTTCTATTCTTTTTGAGAGTAAGTTACATACATGATATGCTTTTATTTCTAAATACTTTAGGAAGCATTTCCTAAAATTAAGAATTTTGTTTTATATGGAGAAGCATGGGACTCGGTTGGAAAGTCTATAAGAAGGAATCTTCAAAAGGCGGGGGCCTCTAGAGGACCCTTGCTGAAGGCTGCAGACCCTGCTTTGACTTTTCCAAACAAGTCTGAGCCCCTGGGTGTTTTACTGGAATCTTTATGTTTAGACTTCAAAACTTCCTTGTTTTAAAGACACTACAGATACCTGTGCTTTCTCAAGGATGTTTACCCTACTGATACCTACTGATAGTATCTAATAGTTAATTTTAGTTGAAGCTATTGTTACAATAAAAAGCCCAAGGAGGCAGGCAAAGAGGGCTGCTTGGTTGCGATAGCCAAGCAGTCCCTTCGCCCTCTCTTTCACAGAAACGTGTCAGAGTAATCCAGTCATCCCTCACTCAGGGTCTGCTGATCAGTCCCAGCAGTTTTACATAATCACAGAACAGCTCTTCATTTTAGTAAATTTAATATTGACACATAATATTTTTCTTAATCCATTATTGATATTCCAGTTTATAAGTTTAGCTAATAATGTTCTTTACAGCATTCCTTTATGCCAATGCAGGGTCATACAATGCACTAGTTTTCATTTCCTTTAGTCTCCTCTCCATCAGTCTAAGTTCCTTGGCTCTTTTAGTCCTTTATGACATTGACATTCTTGAAGGACACAGTCCCACTTTTTAGTAGCATATCTCAAGTTGTCTGATAATTATTCACGATTAGTGTCAGTTTTTGCATTCCTGGCTAGAATACTACATAAACAATTTTGTGTTCTCAGATGATCACACCTGGAGGCACAATATCTATTTACTCCAGTCCAGGTCATCTGATTTCTCTATCATTCATTTTAGTTACTAGTTTTTCTCTTGCTACTAAAAAAATGTGTGAATACATTTTAAGACCATACAAATGTCCAGCTTCTCATCAAAATCTACCCCTTTAAATTTAACCTAAATTGGTAACTCCTTCCTGAACCAATGTTTAAGGTGATGTTTACACGATGATGGTTTTATAACTCCAGCACTCCCTTTACCAACTGACTAATCAGCTCTTAGTATTCTATTGTAAGCAATAGCCATGTTTTGCCTTATTTATTTATGAGTATATGATATATTTTTAAA
The DNA here is from genome assembly GCF_951640355.1 of Cnephaeus nilssonii. Taxonomy (NCBI): domain Eukaryota; kingdom Metazoa; phylum Chordata; class Mammalia; order Chiroptera; family Vespertilionidae; genus Cnephaeus; species Cnephaeus nilssonii. The sequence goes on along the minus strand of NC_137075.1, from coordinate 27,594,362 downwards.
GAATAATTTTGGCTGCTGTGTAGAGTATGGGTTTAGTGGGGCAAGAGTGGAAGGAAGGGGAATCAATTACCTAGCTATAAGAGTTAAGAGAAGACAATAAGCTCTTGAATGAGAATGGTAACAAATGAGATAGAGATAAATGGAGGGATTTAAGATATGATTGGTATTCACATAAACAAGGGTTGAGAGATAAGGAAACTCCAAGGTTTTGATTTTGAACAACTAGATGGAGTTACCATTGGTGAAAGACTGATAAAAGCATGATTTGGCAAAGAAAGGATTGATTTCAGTTCTGCTAAATTTAAGATATCTATCAGACATTGAAGTTAAGATGTTAAACAGGCAGTTGCTTAAGGTAGTTTGCAAGTCAGGATTTTGATCTAGACAATAATACATATTTAGAAGCCAAAATCTTATAGACAACACTTAATCATTGAGGGTTTACTTAGGAAAAGAAAAGATAAGGGATCTAGAATAGATCTTGCTCACATTAGGGTCGGGTAGAGAAGAGGGAGCCAGCAAAGAAATCTTAGAGGAGCATCCAGTGAAGTATAGAAAACCAGTACAGTGATCTCTCATGAAAATGCAGAGAAAATAATGTTTCAAAAATAAAACAGTAGTCAACTGGGTAAAAATACTGAATTCTGATTAAAGCTGTTAAAATATTCACTTGGCTACATAGATCTGGCTACATGGATATCCCATAAGAATCTCCAGAAAGTTTGAGTCACCCTTGAGTCTTCTCTACCTCTACATTCAATTTATCAAGAAATTTCTTTGACTCTACTTCCGAAATATATGCTTATTCAATCACTTCATACCACTTCCACTGCTACTCTTCTCATCTAAGTAACAACTATTACCAACTGACTAATGGCAATAGCTGCACAAGTAGTCTTCATTTTTACATTTCCCTTTGGTTTATGCTCAACATAGAATGATCCTGTAAACAGACATTTAAGCTTATGCTACTCATTAGCTCTCACTCAGAATAAAAGCCACACACTTTACTGACTATTTCCTACCACTTTACTACTCACTGTCTCTTCTCTAGCCACATAGCCTGTCCTACAACATGCAGGACAATCTCTCACCTCAAAACATTCACAAAAAAACTTCATACAGATGGCAAATAAGCACATGAAATGATGTACATCACTAGCCATTAGGGAATTACCACAGTGAGACATCACTACATTCCTACAGAATGATTAAAGAAATTATAGTGACAATAACGAATGCTAGAAAGAATGTAGGGAAACTGGATCACTTATCACATTACTGGTGGGAATGTAAAATGATGCAGACACTCTGGAAATAGTTCGACAGTTTTTTTTAAATTTTATTTTATAAAACTATACATGTAACCCAGGAATTGCTCTTTTGAATATTAATTCTAGAGAAATAAAAAGTTATATTCACAGAAGAACTGGTGCATGAATGTTGATAGTAGCTTTATTCATGTGATTAATAATGGCTATATGAACTGTGGTATATCCATACAACAGAACATATAAAGGAGAAAATTATTGGTATATGTAACCATATAGATGAATCTCAGTGGAACTATGCTGAGTGAAAAATGCCAATACCAAAAAGTTACATACACTATAATTCCATTTATATAAATAATATTATTAAATGACAAAATTATAATAATAGAGAACATATCAGTAATTACCAAAGGTTGGAGATAGAAGAGATGGAAGGAAGGAGGTGGATATGGTTATAAAAGGTAGCACAAGGGATCCTTGTGGTAATGGAACTGTTTTGCATATTTACTGTGGAGGTGTTTATACCTACATATGTGATAAAATTGTATAGAATTAATCAAATGCATGCACTCACATAGCTACTGGGGAACTCTCAATAAGATCAGCACATTGTATTAATGTCTTAGTTGTGACAGTGTACTATACTTTTACAAGATGTGACCAGGGGTGGGGTGGAGGCAGATTAGTAAATGGTACACAAATTTTTCTGTATTATTTCTTATGAGTTCATGTGAATATACAATTATCTCAAAATATTTAAATGTTAATTAAAAACCTTTGTAGTTATGAAATATTATTACATACAGAGTACATTAATTATAAATGTACAGTTTATCATGATGTAAATTATCATATAACCACCACCTAATTTAAGAAACAGAACATTTTCAACACTTTAGAAGGCCCCATGTGACACTTTAAAAACACCCTCTACCTGCCCAGCCAGTGTGGCTCAGTGGTCGAGCTTTGACCTATGAATCAGGAGGTCCTGTTCGATTTCCTGTCAGGGCACATACCTGGGTTGTGGGCTCCATCCCAGTGTGGGGCATGCAGGAGGCAGCCGATCAATGATTCTCTTTCATCATTGATGTTTCTATCCCACTCTCCATCTCCCTTCCTCTCTCTGAAATCAATAAAAAACAACAACAAAAAACCCTCTCCCTTCCTTCATCAATAACAAATCTGGATTTTTTGTATAGTGTTCTAATATATGAGTGTACCACAATTAATTTGTTCTTATTTTAACAAATGTTTGTTTTCTTCCATTTTTGAATAATATTAATAATCTTTTAAATAAATAATATTGTACCTATATTTTAATGTACGTCAGCATATATCAACTTTGGCACTTTTGACATTTGGGGCTGAATAATTCTTTTTTGTTGGGAGGATGTCTGTTACATTGTAGGATGCTTAGCAGCATCACAGGGCTCTACCTATGTAAGCCGTGAAAACAAAATCTGTCCCCAGATATTGCTAAATGTCCCCTGGGGATAGAATTTACTCCTGGTTGAGAACAACTGATGTACATATATGCACACTTCTTCAAGGATGTATCACCAGAGTGGAATTACTGTTAATCATCACATTTAAGTCTAGAGAGAATATTAAAATATTTCTGAAAATTATTTTCCCAAATATATGACTACTCTCATATATAAAAGCTCTCATTTTTTCACATCTTTCTTGGCATTAGATATTATCAGTCTTTTAAATATTAGCCATTCTGGTATGTTCACAGTAAATTTTCATCTTAATTTGTGTTTCTCCTATTACTAATGAGATTGTCTATCTTTTTAAAATATTTATTAGTCTCTTGAATTTACTCTTTCATGAAGTGACTACAAATCTTTTGACCATATATCTCTACTGGATTGTGTACATTTAAAAAATTAATTTGTAGGAGTTTTATTATTATTATAACACATTCTGGATATAAACCCGCTTTATGCTACGTATGTATATACAGACACATATACTCACACAATATCTTCTCCAATCAGTGATTTACCTGAATATATGGTTCTATAATAGAAAAGGGCAAAGGCTAAGAATGACCAGAACACTCCTGAAAAAGAATAAGATGTGAAGCGAAGGTGATAAGCACCACACTGCAGAAATGAGGCAAGAACACTGGAAAAACCTGTACAACTCAATGTAATACCTACCACAGTCTCACTAGGACGGCCTCATATTGGTTCAAGTGTAGATGAATAGACCAACAAAATAGAATAGAAAGTCCCGAAACAAACTCACATACATTTATATGTTTGACTTAAGAGGAAGACAGCATTACAGAGCAGTGGGGGAAGGCTCGGATTTTAATAAATGAAGCTGGGAAGTTAGTATACATTCAGGGAGGTAAAAAGTAATTCCTACCTTATACTATACATAAAAATCAAATCCAGGTAACTTATAAACTTTATGTCTATGGCAAAACTATAAAACATTTAGAAAATATATGAAAAGGTTTTAATAACCTTGGTGTTTTAAATGGGACACAAATTTCAAGATAAACATAGGAGGGAAAAGAGTAACAGCCCTAGCAGGTTTTGCTCAGTGGATAGAGTGTCAGCCTGTGGACCCAAGGGTCCTGGGTTCAGTTACAGTCAGGGGCATGTACTTTGGTTGCAGGCTCCTCCCCGGCTCGGGTCCTGGTCAGGGCGCCTGCAGGAGGCAACCAATCCATGTCTTTCTCTCACATCGATGTTCTCATCTTTTCCTCTCTCTTCCACTCTCCCTAAAAAACAATGGAAAAATGTCCTCGGGTGAGTATTAACAAACAAACAAAAAGTAAAAAAAAATAAAAAATAGATAAACATGGATAAACTTGACTCCTTTAAATTAAGGAGTATTTATCTGAGCCTTGCTTTTGCTGATCCCTCTCTGGAATGCTGATCCCTACCTACTACATGGCTAATTCCTTCACCTCCTTTACTCAACTTTCACAGTCTCAGTGAAGCTTTATTTGGCCACACTACGCAAAACTGTAAGGCCTCCTCCCCACTGCTGTTCACTTTCTGACTCTCCCCCCCTTTTTTTGGTCTTAGCACTCAACACCATTTAATATGGACTCATTGAGGCCAGAAAATGTTGTCTTTTTTATTTTAATGCTATATTCCCAGGATCTAGTCCAATTGTGAGTGGCAAATAGGCACTAAATAAATATGAATAATAAATTCAAAATAATGTCTAGATGTCACATAGTATTGTAATTTATGATTTTAATGACTCTAATAAACAAAATCTACAACTGTTTGCAAAGAGATGATCACCCCAACATATCAAGGTAAGCTGCTTCAAATATATGTCCTTCTTCCTTCCAGTTCACTATTCCATAAAATATCAGAAAAAATTAATGCAATTCATAACTGCTACTAAGAAAAAAATGTATTAAATCAAGACACTTTCCAAAATTACCGCTCCCCTCAAAAGTGGCATGTTTCTTCTAAACTGAATATGGCAATAAAATTGGAAAAGTTATGTTGCATATTCCAGATTATGGAGAAAAATTGCTCTTAGATCTGGAGCTCACCCTATAGAGTGGACAGTTCCTAACCTCTGGTAGCATTGGGGAAATATTTGATAACAGTGCTGACAATCACTGAGGAAGATGCAGTGAAAAGGGTCCACTTAGGCACATATGGTGGGAACTGCCCCCTATTCAGGGCTTCTCGAAATTGATATGCTCCCAGATTGACAAGATTGCAGGGTGCAATCTCCCTCTGGAGTCCAGGGAGCTTCCTCTGGGAGAGCCTGGTGCTAGGACATATGTGCCAGGACACCACCAGCCGAGAGACTGAATGGGTGAGAGTGATACACGTTGTCTGATGGTCACAGAAAGTGAGTCTTCCTCTTTCAGTGGGTGGAGGTCATTCTGCAGGAAGAAACATTAGCAGATCATGTCATTGTAAATGGACACCCAAGGGCATTGGCATCCCCAGAACAAAAATCTTAGTCACTAAAACAGTTAGAAACCGTCTTTCCTCCTCCCAGGGACTCTAAGTCGCACACTGGCATGCTCAGAGAGTTTTTGGAGTAGTATTTAGGGAAGGTGAATTGAAATATATGAAAGCATATTTATAAAGGACTGTTTTTTCAATGCTTACTATTATTCTCGAAAGGAAATTTTAAAGGTAAAAATAATGATGTTCAAGGTTCCTCAAGGAGACATTCAACTATTTCTCCAAAAAGAAAAAAAAAAAAGGCAGTTGTTATTTTGGCAACCAAGCAGTGTTAAATGTAAAAGAAAGTTATGTATGTTTTTGTCTCTGTGTATATAAGATTCATGTATCACACATCGAACAAGGACTGCTACACAAAATTTCAAAGAAATGCAAATGTTTTTATTGTTGTGATATTTTGCGGGAATGACAGTACTTTCAGAGACATTTCATTTCCAGCACAAGGGGGTTATGTATCAACTAAGAGAGCCAGAAAAATGAAATCCCCGAAAAACCCAACAACACACATACACACACACACACACACACACACACACACACACACACGTAACTAAAGAGAAGTACTGTCCAAATCCCAGGCATATAGAAAATACTATCAAAGATGCAAAGCTGTCAGTTAGACTTTATAATATCAGTCACAATAGAGACTTATGACATTTTAACTATAAGTAAATATATACATATATATACACACATACACATAAATATATGTACACATATATAATATATTTAAATATAGAATCTCACTGTTTTGAATTTACAAAATATTAAAATTCATTTTCTACAGAATGGTTGGAACATAAGCTACTCTGATTAAGTAAATGCTATATTTGGCTTAACTGAGATTTATTATATATAATGTGTGATATATTCAATTTCAAAGTCTGTGAATATGGAAAATAAACACAGTGCAGTAACATCCTAAGTATATTTCATCTTTTTCATTTTAAATGATTTAGAATATGCTTGAATATCATTTAGTAAACATAAGTTATTAGAATAATTAATATTTTAAATTCCATTTTAAAATATTATTAATAAACATTAAATCAGAATGCTATTGAGAGTTCAAACTGCTAATGAATAAAATGAGGATATTTTCTTCTTTGAAGCATAGTTGTATTGCTTATCTCTATACTAGAGGCCCATTGCATGAAATTCATGCATGGGTGTGTGTGTGTGTGTGTGTGTGTGTGTGTGTGTCCCTCAGCCCAGCCTGTACCCTCTCCAATCTGAGACCCCTCGAGGGATGTCTGACTGCCTGTTTAGGCCTGATCCCAGTGGGACATCCCTCTTACAATCCAGGACTGCTGGCTCCCAACCACTTGCCTGCCTGCCTGACTGATTTCCCCTAACTTCTTCTGCCTGCCAGCCTGATCACCCCCTAACCATTCCCCTGCCAGCCTGATCAATGCCTAACTGCTCCCCTGCCATCCCGATTGCCCCAAACTGCCCTACCCTACAGGTCTGGTCGCCCCTAACTACCCTCCCCTGCCAGCCTAATCTCCCACAACTGCCCTCCCTTGCTGACCATCTTGTGGTGGCCATCTTGTGTCAACATGGGGGCGGTCATCTTTGACCACATGAGGGTGGCCATCTTGTGTGTTGTAGTGATGGTCAATTTGCATATTACCTCTTTATTATATAGGATTTGAAATTGGCTCATACACATTTTGGTTGCTCAGGAGGTGATCACCTACCCTCAGATTGTTTACGTTCCAGACCTTATACTTTAATTTTTCTTTCTGCCTTTGCATATCTATTGTCTTGTCACAACTTTATTATGGAGGAGTCAGGACATTTTTCAAAAGAAAAACAACAATGAAATACTGTTTACAATATATAACATATATCGGGTCTAGTGTATTCCCCATTTTCAGACAAGAAAACTTATTTCAGGGATTTTAAGTGACTTGCTCAGATACACAAAGTTAATAAGTGTTAAACTCCTAAACTATCAGGACTGACTAAAAAGACAATTATTTTGTCCTGTACAATGGGCCAATAAACAATTTCACACACATTTGGGAGTTTAAAAGTCAGGAAAATCACTCCTAACTTTAAGTAAAATGGGGTTTTCTCAGCAGTAGCACAATGTTTGTGGAACACGGACATTTCCAGAGACTGCATTTCTAGCAGAAAGGCTCAGAGCCCAACCAACAGAGCTGAGACCAGGCAGGCTTGGAAGCCAGGCTCCCTGGCTCCAGAGTCCACGCTTGTAAGCACTGTCCCATAACACTTCTACTATTAGTCAGTTTTACCAATTAATAGAAACGGTAGCAAAGTGGTTGGTAAAAAAATCCTTTATGCTATTGATTAAATTTATATTTGTGATTTCTCCCTGAGATGAAAACAATCCTGCTCTTTTCATGCCACAAAATATTGCCAGTCTGCTATAATTTCATCTAAACTGCTGAGGAAAAGTAGTTATATAGCATTAGTTTTGAAGTAGTGACTCCAAGTGGCTTAATATTAACTAATATATAAGAATGAGTACTAATTGTTATATGAATTAGCTGAATGCAAATGGTAATTGTAAAGGTCTTAAAAGTGGTTCATTGTCTTCCTTAGATAAACATTTCCCTAAAGTTATTAATCATATTATGAATTTTATCTACAAGCTTGTTGAAGGTAATTCATAGATGGGAAGTCTAAGGTCACTTTATTATGAATTACTTTAAGTTCTACATAATACAAATTTAAATTAGCATTTTCTTTTAGGGACCTTAAATAAGCATATAATTCAGATTGAGAGAGCTTTACAATTCTTTAGATTTCAGAGGGAAAAAAACTCAATCAAACGTAGTGTAATGACGCCCCTGGATAATTATAATGAAGTAATAACTGACCTTAGCCATGTTCTAAACTGTGACATCTTGAATTCTGTTGCCAATATAAACTACAATTACCAAATCACTCAGTGGTTTAGAAAATCAAACCACATTCTTTCCAGCTATTCTTCCGGGTTGGCATTACCTTCTAAATTTCAGGCTTAGCCAGGTCTGCCGTGGTGCAGAAACTGTCTACATTTATTGACAAGCAAACATTTTCTGATCTGTTGCCACAAAGGATCACCCAAGCTGGGAGGCCAGATAAAAAATTGAAATCCTGTCAAATGTCCAATTGTCAGCATGACTTATTATTGCATATTGTCCTTCTCTGTACCCACAGAGTTAAGTCTTGTTAATTTTAGCACATTTAAAAAAAAATCCTAAATCCTGTGTTTAAAACTAATGGGGTTGAACAGACATTTATTTATACAGCAGAGCAGGCCAATAAGCAATTTTTATGTTTCCAAATGATAATTCAGAAGTTTGAAAGTCAAAGAATGTATTGCTAATTTTAAGTAAAATGGATTACTCTAAGTAGGCAGGAAAACAAATATATACATGCTGAAAAAATATTCTTGCATGATCCATCTGATGCCCACTTTTACTGACAAGACATAGAAAACAGAGAGCTTTGGCTTTTCAGTTGCCACTTAAGGGCAGGGTCTTGGGGAGGGTAAGAAAAAGCATGGAACTGCTTGCTTGCCTCAGTTCTTTAAATCTGAAACAAAATCTATGCCAAAAACTCTTAGTTGAAGTTAATGGTCTAAGAGTTGGTCATGTTTGACCTGGCACAGTGAATTGCCTGCTGTTTATATTTAAATCTTTCCTGTTCTTTTCTTTTCTCTTCTACTATTTATTTCAGTCATTAACATAATCATGTTGAAAGAAAGAGAGTGATTCCCTTAAGTGGAGGTATCAGAAAGTAGGGAATTTATCAAGTCAGAAAAGCTTTAATTTACAACACTGTGAAACCCCATGATACACTAAAATAGTATATTGTCAAAAATACCATACTCTTGGAAAAAGATGTTAATGTGATGATATTTCTAATTTTAATCTATCCTTATATTACAGTCCTATAGCACCTTTCCTCCAACGAGATCAGGATGCTTTATATTTAGAAAAATAATGGAAATGCAAATCAAAGTGAAATTTCCCCCAGAATTACGTTGAAAAGAGTAAGAGTCATAGAAAAAAAGGTGACCAGCATTAGGAAAAAATAGAAGCATGAGCAATAGGAATCCATAAAGGTCATAGCAAGTTGTCTGACTTACGTGTTATGTTTTTGCTACTACCTTCTCCAAATTTAAAAGTAAGGATAGACAACAGATGTCCAAGGTAGACCTCATGACTGGTCCTATCTAAGGGGTCTTTCACACAGCACCACAATTTGATCATTTCCATCATTCCCCAGCATCCCTCAGGCTTAGTTCATAATTTCCTTTAGAGAATTATAAAATACCCAGACTTGTCTTATGAGTTTTATTTGCACATGAGATTTTGTACCTGGTAACAGTGGCAGGGAGGGTCACTCAGAGAGGACATTTCAGCTACTACAGACATCTTTGGAATTCAGGTACCTCACAGAAGTTAGGGAATTCATTTTATTTGGGTATGGTAAATGTTTTGTGATGTCAAAAGATGCCAATGGAAAAGTTTTGATAATTCAGAAATACTTAAAGATAAATTTTATTTTCAATTATCTGATGGTATCTATATGTAGACATGAATTAAGACGGTCTATGTTCACATCATGCTATATTAACATCCACAGATTACTACCTTAGGCAAGTTATTTCACCCCTCTGTGCCCCAGGTTCCTCATCTGTTCAAATGAGCACAAACCATTTCCTACCTCATAGGTTATTGTGAAGATGAATATGTGGCACATAGAAATAGCACAATAAATTTATTAAATGGATAGTAGACATTTTTGGTTCCGTCTACTAATAATAGTGAAGGAAGTTGATTCACTATCCCTTGAAAACACTCTATGCCTTGCCTCCAGGTGCTAGTTCCCATTGTTTGGGAACCGTGACTCTACTAGGACTCTCCTTAGGGAGTTTTGGGATAAATTATGGCACAAGTAAAAGTTCATGGGGCTTTGTTGAGAGATAGTCAAATAAGACAAGCCATTATGTTTGACAGATTTTGATTACTACAGAGTGGCTTCATTTAACATAAACCTACATAGTCCACTGCACAAATACAGTAAAGAAATAAATGTAAATACAGTAACAATGCTCATTTCTATCTTCTACTCAGCAACTTTTTGCCGTCCTCTGAAGTAAGTCACTGGTTCATCTGACTCACAAAAATAACAGCTGACCTTGTGTTATGCTTTTTTAGAGGACTGTGAAAAATTGCTAAAGAGAAGCTGCATACATTAAAATATTGAGAATTATATGTTTCATACCTTAGAATAATTAGAAAAATTTTTTATCAAGTTTCCTGAAGGAACTGGGCAGCACTGCAAGAGGCATGAGAACACTCCTTCACACGTCTCTGCCATGAGAAGTGGGGCTGAGAGCACTGGGCCATGCAACTGAGTCTAGAGGCCCTGGGAACCAAATAGAAGGCACTGGGATTTGGGTTTGGTCCTCAGCTGTGCACCAGTCTAACATGAAGCTGATCTCAGGCAGGACAAAAATATCAATAGAGCCTCCAAGTCATACCTAACACAGCAAAGCTTATATTTTGGATTCTCATTGTAGATAACACAGACAGTCATGAGACTTGAAGATTTATCTTTTTCATTCTTAATTATGCTGATTCCAATAAGTAAGCCAGAGTTGGTTCACAGAAGGTAAAGAACACTTGTGAATACTCACACGTTCACTCACCTTCCACAGATCCCTAGTGAGCTGAAAGTTTTATGGGCAACAGCGATTCTTAAGCAGTATTTCTAAACATATACCTTCTGTAGGGAAATATAAATACTTAATTTTTATCTTTACTCTCTGGTCAGATGCTGCAATTTAAAACCTGAACTACTCTATCTCCTAGTTCAGATTTTTCTTATTCTGTTCACATACACCCTCACCTCGAAGACTCTCCCAAGATTAAATGAACGTTCTAAATCCTCTAATGCGCGCTGTCAGTCTGGCTGCCCTCCCAGGTGCAGAGTCAGCACTTCAAGACCCAGCACTTTTCCTCATTAATTGTTAAGTGACACCACTTTCCTGGGTTCATAGTCAGAGACATAGGAACAGACAGTGTGGCTACACTATGGAGCTTTACACACACACACACACACACACACACACACACACATACATACACACACACACACACACACAGTTCTAGTTTGTTTGTTAAGTAGACAAACAATCTAATAAAAATATAAAAGCTACAAAATACTTTATGTATATAACAGTTCCATATAGTTAGGAGCAATTGAGGTTTTCTACCCTTAATTCTAGCAGCTTGTACCCAATCATTCATACATTTAGTTAACAAACTTGAGTGCTTAATAAGGAATTGAGCTCTGTAAATACTCTAGGAGCCCCAAGTTCAATGGGGAACATTTTAAAAGGGCAATGCTGTGTGCTAAACAAAGTGTTTTGGGTATAGAGGTCTGAACAATTAACTCCGTCAGGGAAAGCTACTGAAAACTTCCCAAACAAAATGAGTTTTGTGTTAAGTCTTAAGAGATTAGCACGAGTTAGCTAGTGAGGGCATAATATTCACAGAGACACTGGGTTATGAAAGTGTTTGATGTGTTAGGGGTGTCTGAGCTGGACACTGGCAGGAAAGAGTGGCGAGTAACCTAAGTGGATGGAGATAAGACCAGAAAGGCAGATGGAGACTGATTTTGCACATCCTCTATGCAGAAGCATCAATCAGACCATCAAACCTCAGAGGGAAGGTAGGGGAGGGTAAGGGTTAGGGGGAGAGATCAACCAAAGGATTTTTTTTTGCATGCATATAAGCCTTACCAATGGACACAGACACCAGGGGGGTGAGGGCATAAGTGGGGGGGGGGGCAGGGAGGATAAGGACACATATGTAATACCTTAATCAATAAAGAAAATATAGTTAACTGAGTTTATCTGTTTCATTTTAATTTTACTGCCTCGTATTGAAAGGCCATTTATTCTTGCTTTTTCTCTAACTACTTTTCATTATTTCTAAACCCACAACAATCAGATGTTTGTGTACACCATTATAATCTCCTCTTCCAGGAGTTGCCTATCTCATGTTCTTTATAGGCTTTTCCCATACCTTCCTGTGTTTTTTGGTGAGGTTGACCAATTCCTCTCCTGGAACTGTCTTCCTTTGGTTTCCATGTCATTATCCTATCAACACTACTGCCCTACTTCTCCCACAACTTTTTCTCAAGGTTTCCAGCAACATGGTTCTGTGTTTCTGCCACAGCCCTTTCTCAGTCTGCCAGACTCTCTCATCCACTTCTAAATCACTGTGTATCTGCCGATGACACCAATTAGACCAGTGGTTCCCAACCTTCCTAATGCCGCGACCCTTTAATACAGTTCCTCATGTTGTGGTGAGCCCCAACCATAAAATTATTTTCGTTGCTACTTCATAACTGTAACTTTGCTACTGTTAATGAATCGTAATGTAAATATCTGTGTTTTCCGATGGTCTTAGGCGACCCTGCTAGCGGTTCTCAACCCACATTACGATTCATAACAGAAGCAAAATTACAGTTATGAAGTAGCAACGAAATTAATTTTATGGTTGGGGCTCACCACAACATGAGGAACTGTATTAAAGGGTCGCAGCATTAGAAAGGTTGAGAACCACTAAATTAGACACTTGTTCAACAAACATTTCTAATCACCTACCTTGTGCCAGGCTCTACACTACATGCTGGGATTTTGTCATAAATGACTCTAGTTTTTCTCCTTAAGGAGTAAATTGCCATTCACTTCAAATAGAAGTGGGAGAATCTCAATAGCAGGATGCTGTGGGATAACAGGAAAATTATAAACATGTGTTGTGAGAGTGGAGGATATATAGAAGTTAGGCAAAGGGATACATTTTTGGCAGAGGAGATAAAGGAAAAGGAAAACCACTCTATTTTCTGAATTTCATCTCTATCAGGATTCAGGATAAAGAGTAGCAAATGATGAAGTTGTAAAGAAGGCAGGGTTAAGAGGAAGGATAGTCTTGTATGATTTATTAAGAAGCTTAGGTATGAGGTGGGCGTATGAAGAAATGATTAGAAGGGCGCAGTACTAGAGTCAGGGATTAGTTAAGATGCTACTGCTTGATAGTTAATGTGAAAGACAATAAAAGTGATATTTCAGTGATAGTGAGATGGAGTGAAAGGGGCAGTTTCAATAGTGTATAGGAAATAAAAGCAACAGAATTTAATAGTTGATTTGATTAGACATGAAGGAGACTCATCTGTGAGTGTGCTAAAATATTCCTACTAGTCATGGTACCAAGATGTCCCTTGCTCATCCATCATTACCCAGGCTGAGTGTCATCCTACTTGTGAAATTCCCCTTTGGGTCACCACAATACCTTGTATACACTGCTTGTATTTCACAAATGGCATTTTATTATAGTTACTAGAGGCCCGGTGCATGAAATTTGTGCACAGGGGGGGGGGGGTGGAGGGTGTGTGTCCCTAAGCCCAGCCTGCAACCTCTCCAATCTGGGACGCCTCGAGGGATGTCCGACTGCCCGTTTAAGCGGGCAGTCGGACATCCCTCTCACAATCCAGGACTGCTGGCTCCCAACTGCTCACCTGCCTGCCTTCCTGATTGCCCCTAACTGCTTCTGCCTGCCAGCCTGATCACCCCCTAACCACTCCCCTTCCAGCCTGATTGATGCCTAATTGCTCCCCTGCCAGCCTGATTGCCCCTAACTGCCCTCCCCTGCAGGCCTGGTCACCCCTAACTGCCCTCCCCTGAAGGCCTGGTCACCCCTAACTGCCCTGCCCTGCAGGCTTGAATGCCCCCAACTGCTCTCCCCTGATGGCCATCTTGTGTCCACATGGGGGCAGCCATCTTTGACCACATGGGGGCAGCCATCTTGTGTGTTGGAGTGATGGTCAATTTGCATATTACTCTTTTATTAGATAGGATAGAGGCCTGGTGCATGGGTGGGGGCCGGCTGGTTTGCCCTGAAGGGTGTCCCGGATCAGGGTGGGGGTTCCCTTGGGGTGTGGAGCAGCCTGGGTGAGGGGCCTCTGGTGGTTTGCAGGCCGGCCATGCCCCCCAGTGACCCAAGTGGAGGCCCTGGTATCTGAGGTTTATTTATCTTCTATAATTGAAACTTTGTAGCCTTGAGCAGATCCCAGGGCAGGCCAGGGCGGGTGGGAAGCTTGGCTTCATCCATCACCAGGGGCAACCCAAGCTTCCTGCTTGTTCCAGCTCTGTGGCCACTGCCATATTTGTTGGGTTAATTTGCATACTTGCTCCTGATTGGCTGGTGGGTGTGGCTTGTGAGCGTAGCGGAGGTACAGTCAATTTGCATGTTTCTCTTTTATTAGATAAGACTAGCGACCCGGTGCACGCAATTTGTGCATGGGGGACAGGGTTCCCTCAGCCCATCCTGAAGCCCTCTTCAATCACGGACATCCCTTTCACAATTTGGGACCGCTGGCACCTAACTGCTCACCTGCCTGCTTGCCTGATTGCCCCTAACCCCTATGCCTGCCTGCCTGATCGCCCCTAACTGCCCTCCCCTGCTGGCCTTATCTCTCCCCCAACTGCCCTCCCCTGCCAGCCTGGTTGCCCCCAACTGCCCTCCCCTGCTGGCTTGATATCACCTCCAACTGCTCTCCCCTGCTGGCCTGATTGCCCCTAATTGCCTCTGCCTTGGCCCCCACCACCATGGCTTCATCCAGAAGGAAGTCAGATGTCCGGAAGATGGCTGGTCGATTTGGTTTAATTAGCATATTACCCTATTATTAGTATAGATAGATTATATAGGATAGGATTGCTTAAATGGGGGGCAAAAGCCTTTTTCAGCAGGAGGAGATGCTCTTGGCAGACAAAAAATACATAATCCCTATATCTGGACTGATAGCCAGCCATATGTACTATACTGCCAAACCAGTCATTAAAAAATTGAACCGCTTTCTTACACCTTACACCAAACATCTGTTGCCCTTAAAACCCCTCCTCAGCTGCCACCTTAGGTTCTGCCTTCACAGTTTACCCAGATTTGGTTCTGATTGGTTGATTTCTATGCCAGTCAGTGTCAAAACCTGCACCTCCTAGGCAGCCATTGGCTCCTCGCAGTTAATTCAGATCTGGTTCTGATTGGTCAGTTTCTATGCCAGTCAGCGTCAAAAGCTCCGCCTCCTAGGCAGCCATTGGCTCCTCACAGTTCACCCAGATTTGGTTCTGATTGGTCGATTTCTATGCCAGTCAGCATCTCTGGGCCTGATCAGAGAGGCCCGGAAAGAAAGAGAGGCAAGGGCTGATCAACAGCTGCCATGGAGGCTGCAGATCAGACCCTGCTTCTCTCTCTGGGCCTCTCTCCGGGCCTGATCCCCAGCCCCCTCGGCAGTCAGTGCTGGGTCGCTGCAACTGCAGGACTGACTTCCAGTGTTCAGTCATTTTGTATGTTACGGACCCTGGCTTTTTATATATATAGATTTTTCTGAATCTGTTTTCACAACTGAACTGACTCTGGTAAAAGTTAGAGAATTCTAAATACTCTCAAGAGAAAGTCACTAGTGTGAGTGTTTTTTTAAACAAACAAAATAAAGTGTTTCTTATTAAGATATGTGATTTCTTCATAATCCATTTTTAAAAATAAATCTTTATTGTTGAAAGTATTATATATGTCCTTTTTTCCCCCCATTGCCCTCTCCTATCCCTCCCCCCAAAGCTGTGGTACATCTATACAATGGAATACTGTGTTGCTATAAAAAAGAAAGAACTTTTACCATTTGTAACAGCATGGATTGACCTAGAGAGCATTATGCTAAGTGAAATAAGCCAGTCAGAGAAAGATAAGTATCACATGATCTTCATAAGCCCTTTTGCAGTTTTAAGTCTGAAAACATCAATTCACCACTAGGGAATTACTATAGCAGTATTTAAGTTAAGTCCGCCAGGACCGGTACATAGAAGTTGTACAATATTGTTTGTTTAAACAAACACATGAAAATAAATTTGTTTGTGCTTTTATAAATGGACTATTAACATTTTATATTAAAGTTTTACTTCTAGAAGTCATCTTTTGGAAGCCAAGAAGGTATTTTTGGCTGATTCATTGTGTTATTGATTTAATCTATACTATACTTTTGTGTCAATTTATTTCTGACTAAGCCACATCAGTAACTATCCTTATTATTTCAATTCTTATTAAAGTTATTAATAATGATTGACACATGAAAAGTTATTTATCATTATAATAATCTCAAATATATTAAATTTGATAATGTAAACATTATTTTAATCACTTTCAAAGTTATCGATTATCTTAACAGGCTATTTTAATCTATTTTGCTATTTTAGAGGATGTTCACAGAAAGTATGTACAGGATTTTCGTGCAATTGTTTCAGTGTTCTTAGCAATATAATAGTGTTTTCCACCGACACATCATCTTTTATCAGGGGACCCCACAAACATTTGAATTGGTAAATCTCTACACATCTTAGTGAGAAAAGTAAATGTGGTTATTCCCTTTTGAAAAATTACAATGCAATGTTTTTGAAAAAATACAATGTGATATTTCCCCCTAGAAAATCTTGACAGTCCTAAGATTAACATGGGGAGCCTCCACCTGTCACCAGACTTGCTCTCATGAGGCAAAGCTGTTGAAAATATAGCTGTGATAACTAACCTCAGTGGACTGGGTTTCAACTCTATGGGAACACACTGAGAAGAAACATTTGTCAAACTGGTTGTTAGTGAATCTCATTAGGTTTCAAACTCAAACTAAGCTAATATAAGACTTTCTCCCTCTCATGGTCTCAATACTGTATGTCCATGGTTATCATAGGATTCCATTAGGATTTGTGGTAAAAATTAGAGAATTCCAAATGCTCTCAAGATAAAGACACTAGTGTGAGTGTTCTTTTAAACAACAAAAGAAAGTGTTTCTATTTAAGATATATGATTTCTTCATAATCCCCTTTGCAATTTTAAGTCTGGGAACATCAATTCACAACTAGGGAATTACTAAAGTAGTCTTGAGGTTAAGTCCTATATCAAAAAATTCTCCACAAATAATAAATAAAGTTGAGTCTATTGTTAATTACAAGAATACAGCAGCAAATAGCACCTGGGGTACACTATATGATATGCAGATTTAAGCCAAATTCTTAGTTCAACCTCATTGGGGAATGAAGGTGCTTATCAAATTAACAAAACAAAAAAATAAATTTAATCCTCACTTGAGGATAATTTTTCCATTAATTTTCAAAGAGAGTGGAAAGGAGTGGGTGAGGGGGAAAGAGAGAGGTGGGAGAGAGAAACATCAATTTGAGAGAGACACATCAATTTTTTGTCTCCCACACATGCCCTGTCCCAGGCCTGGGAGTGAAACTGCAACTCAGCTATGTGCTCTTGACCAGAATCAAACCCACAACACTTGGGTACACAGGCTGATGCTCTAACCACT
This sequence comes from Cnephaeus nilssonii, assembly GCF_951640355.1. NCBI lineage: Eukaryota > Metazoa > Chordata > Mammalia > Chiroptera > Vespertilionidae > Cnephaeus > Cnephaeus nilssonii. The sequence continues at coordinate 27,576,736 of NC_137075.1, read as the reverse complement.
GAGCTTGCCAGCCAGGGCATCAAATTAGAAAAAAAAATTAAAGATAATTGATATTCAGGTTATGGGGATTATAAACAATTAGAATCCTTTTTTTTGAGACAGTAATTTAGTATTGTGACATTAAAAATATGTATATACTTTAACTCAGTCTTTTAGGTTCCCAGACCCAATTCCAATATGTGGACAGCATCAAGTTGTCTGAGAATTCAACTCAGTTTTGACACTACTTGAAGATAGCATCAGATTTCACAGGTTGAGGTCTCAGTCCCAAAAAATTGTGCCCCAGCCCACTTCAGATGCCAGGCATAAGCCTAGACTGTTACCTGTGATTCTGACTCCCTCCAATTCAGGATATCAATCACAAGTACAGGTTGTTACCTATGTATACATATACAGTATACTAGAGGCCCGGTGCACGAAATTCGTGCACGGAGGGGGGTTGTCCCTCAGCCCAGCCTGTACCCTCTCCAATATGGGACCCCTAGAGGGATGTCCGACTGCCTGTTTAGGCCCGATCCCACGGGCCTAAACAGGCAGTCGGACATCCCTTTCACAATCCAGGACTGCTGTCTCCCAACTGCTTGCCTGCCTGCCTTCCTGATTGCCCCTAACCGCTTCTGCCTGCCAGCCTGATCACCCCCTAAACCACTCTGCTGCCAGCCTGTTTGCCCCCAACTTCCCTCCTCTGCCGGCCTGGTCACCCCTAACTGCCCTCTCCTGCAGGGTTGATCACCTCTAACTGCCCTCCCTTGCAGGCCGGGTGCCTCCCAACTGCCCTCTCCTGTTGGCCATCTTGTGGTGGCCATATTGTGTCCACATGGAGGCAGGATCTTTGACCACATGGGGCCAGCTATATTGTGTGTTGCAGTGATAATCAATCTGCATATTACTCTTTTATTAGATAGGATAGAGGCCTGGTACAGGGGTGGGGGCCAGCTGGTGTGCCCTGAAGGGCGTCCCGGATCAGGTGGGGTTTCCCTTGGGGTGTGGGGCGGCCTGAGCGAGGGGCCTGTGGTGGTTTGCAGGCCGGCCACGCTCCCTGGTGACCCAAGCGGAGGCCCTGGTATCTGGAATTTATTTTCCTTCTACAATTGAAACTTTGTAGCCTGGAGTGGAGCCAAGCCTGGGGCTCCCTCCGAGGCCAGCCAGCAGCCATTTGTGTTGGGGTTATAATTGAAACTTTGTAGCTTAAGCGGGTGGGCCTGGCTAGGGTGTGCGAAAAGTTTTGCTTCCCCTGTTGCCGGCGGCAACCCTGGCCTGCTCTCTCAAGCTCCATTCTGCCGCCATTTGTTTGAATTTGTTTACCTTCTATAATTGAAACTTTGTAGCTTGAGTGGAGGCTTAGGCCTCGGTAGGGCAGGTGGAAAGCTTGGCTTCCTCTGTTACCTAGGAAACCTTGCTCTCTGTGGCTGTAGCCATCTTGGTTTGGGTTAATTTGCATACTCGCTCTGATTGGATGATGGGCGTGGCTTGTGGGTGTGTCAGAGGTATGGTCAATTTGCATATTTGTCTATTATTAGAGAGGATGTGTGTATATACACACATGTATATATGTACAAATATTCGCATTTATTCATATGAGTATAGAGATATGTGTGGAAGGAATCAGAAGTATTTCCTATTTTATTGAGAGAAGGAGAGATAACCTTAAAGGGGAGAGATGGGGGAAATTCAAACATAGATGATAGATAGATAGATAGATAGATAGATAGATAGATAGATAGATAGATGTGTGTGTATATAAAATAAGCAGATATTCACAATTTGAGAAAGTCTATTTAGTATAACTTTATAAGAACAGAAAAAGAAACTACAAAAACCACTTTTACCCCTGAGAACAGCTAATAAATATATAGAAAAAGAACTAAAAATGTATATGAAAGAAATACAAGAATAATAGAGAAATAATAAAAAATTCAGCAACAGGATAGTGGTAACTGTAGTGGTGAGGTGGAAGAAATTCTGCTTTAACTTTTTAACAATATATCAGGACAATCTAAAAGATTAATGAAACCAAGAGGTGATTTTTCAAAAGATAAAAACAGATAAACTTTTTAATCAAACTCATTTGTAAAAAGAAGAGAGAGAACCCAAATAAATAAAATCAGAAATGAAAGAGGATTATAAGATTACAGAAATATAAGGATTATAATAAAATACTGTGAACAATTATATGCCAATGAATTGGACAACATAGAAGAAATGGACAAATTCCTAGAAACATACAATCTTCCAAGACAGAATCAAGAAGAAACAGAAAAACTAAACACACTAATAACTACTAACAAAATCAAATCAGTAATCAAAAACTGCCAACAAGACAATCAAAAAGTCTTAGACTAAATGGTTACACAGGTGAATTTTACCAAATCTATAATAATAAAAGAGTAATGTGCTAATTAGACCAGACAGCTGAACGGCCTTACAGATGACCTTCCAGACAAAGCTGGGGCTGGAGGGCTGAGCCCCTTGCAAGAATTTTGTGCATCAGGCCTCTAGTAATCAAATAAGAATGAACACCTGTCCTCTAAACTGTTCCAAAAACTTGAAGAAGAGAAAAGGCTCCCAAGATCATTTTATGAGGCCAACATCACCCTGATTCCAAAACCAAACAAGACACTCCAAAAAAGAAAATTATAGGCCAATATATTTGATGAACATAGATGCAACATTCCTTAACAAAATATTAGCAAACCAAATTCAGCAATACATTAAAAAGTTCATACACCATGGTCAAATAGAATTTATTCCTGGGATGCAAGGTTGGTTCAATATCTGCAAGTCAATTATGTGATACATCACAGAAACAAAATGAAGGATAAAAATCATATGATCTTATCAATAGATGCAGAAAAAACATTTGATAACATCCAGCACCCATTTATTATATATATATATATATATATATATATATATATATATATATATATATATATATATAAAACTCTCAGCAAAGTGGGAATAGAAGAAACATACCTTAACATAATAAAGGCCATATATGACAAACCCAAAGCTTACATCACACTCAATGGGTAAAAGCTAAAAGTGTTTTCCTTAAGATCAGGAACAAGATAAGGATGTTCACTTTCACCACTCACATTCAACTTAGTATTGGAAGTCCTAGCCACAGCAACCAGAAAAATAAAAATAAAATATAATGCATTCAAATGGAAAAAAGGAGTACCATAAAGATCCCCCCAAAAATGTTAGAACTAATAAATTAGTAAGGTAGCAGGATACAAAATTAACATCCAGAAATTGCTTACATCTTTATAAACCAATAGCTAACTATCAGAAAGAGAAATTAAGAAAAACAATTCTATGTACAATTGCATTAAAAAATAAAATACCTAATAATAAATTTATCCAAGAAGGTAAAAGACCTATAAGACATATAGAAAAAAATTAAAACACAAAAAAGGGAAGCATGTACCTTACTCATAGATAGGAAGGATTAACATTATTAAAATATCCATATTGCCCAAAGCAGATTCAATGCAATCCAAATCAAAATACCAATGCAGATTTTTTATAGAACTAGAACAAATAATCCTAAAATTTATATGGAACCACAAAAGACTCAGGAGCCTTGAGAAAGAACAAAGTTGCAAGTATCATCCTACAAACTATACTACAAAGCTATAGTAATCAAATAGCACAGTACTGTTTTTAAAAATAGACACATAGATTAATGAACAGAGGAAAAGCCCAGAAATAAACTGACACCTATATAGTCAAATAATCTATGACAAAAGAGGCAAGAATATACAATGGGGTAAAGACAGTCTATTCAACTAATGGTGGCACATGCAAATAATTGAAACTAGATTACTTTGTTATACCATATAAAAGACAACACTCAAAATAGATTAAAGTCAAATGTAAGACCCAAAACCACAAAACTCCTTAGAAGGAAACAGAGAATAAACTCTTTGACATCACTCTTAGTAATTTTTTTTTTGGATATGTTTTCTCAGGTGAGGGAAACAAAATAAACCGTATTACATCAAACTAGAAGGTTTTGCACAACAAAGAAAACCATCAACAAAACAAAAAGACAACCTACTGAATAAGAGAAGATAGTCACCAATGATACATTCCATTAAGGGTTAATAACCAAATATATAAAGACCTCATATAACACCAAAACAGAACCAAACAATTTGACCAAAAAATGGGCAGAGGACCAGAATAGACATTTCTCCCAAGAGGAAATACTGATGGCCAATACACATATAAGATGTTCAACATCACTAATAATCAGGAAATGCAAGTTAAAACCCTGAGATACCACCTGATACCTGTCTAGAATGATCATCATCAATAAATCAATAAACAAGTGTTGGTGAGGATGTGGGGAAAAGGGAACCCTCATGCAGTATTGGTTGGATTATAGTGGCAAATGGGTTATAGCCACTATAGAAAACAGTTTGGAAATTCCTCAAAAAATTAAAACTAGAACTATAATATGACCCAGCAATCCTACTTCTGGTTATTTATCTGAGCGATTAAAACACTACTTTGAAAAAATATGTGCATCCCTGTGTTCACTGCAGCATTATTTACAATAGCCAAGATATGGAACCAACCTATGTCCATAGATAGATGTCAATAAAGAAGATGCAGTACATATACATAATGAAATATTACTCTTCCATAGAAAAGAATGAAATATTACCTTGAGACAACATGGATGAACTTAGAAACTTTTATGCTAAGCGAAATAAGTCAACGAGAAAGACAAATAACATTATTTCACTTATCTGTGGAGTCTAAAAATAAATCTCAAAATGGAAAAAAAACAAAATGGAAACAAACTCATAGATACAGAAAACATTTTGGTAGTTGCCAGAGGGGTGAGGTTTTGGGGTCTGGGGGGAAAAAGTGAAGGGATTAAGAAATACAAATTGGTAGTTACAGAATAGTCATGGTGGTATAAAGGACAGCACAGGGAATATAGTCAACAGTATTGTAATCCTATATAATAAAAAGCTAATATGCAAATTGTCCCCTCAGGAGTTTGACCAACCGGCAGTTCTACCGCTTGCTATGACATGTGCTGACCACCAGGGGGCAGTGCGGAATGAAGGAAGGCCTCAGCCGGCAGCCGGCAGCCAGGGGAAGGAAGTCTCCAATCGGCCCTGATCACTGGCCAGGCCTAGGGATCCTACCTGTGGACGAATTTCGTGCACCCGGTCTATAGTAACTACATATGGTACTAGCTGGGTACTGGACTTATTGGAGTGATCACTTTGTATGTTATCTCTAATCACTATGCTGTACACTTGAAACTAATATATTATCAAATGTCAACTGTAATTAAAAATAAAAGGAAACTTTAATTTAAAAAGAAAACGAAGAGAAAATGTTGCTCTTCAGAAAAAAAACCCCACACAAAAATACTATCATTTGCATACTTCCAAAATACTGATGCAGCAATTCACCAAACCTGAATTGAGAATGACTGTGAATAAGGGACTACCTAGGTGCTTGGGAAAGAAAGCTAAACAAGATGACATATTTGCCCTCAAGGTGCTCACTGTCCCAAGCATGACTGACATCATTTTGTAGAGTGACTTTCTTGACATAGGTGTTCTGAAAGGTGAGAGGCGGTTCAGTGGTGATGTCAAGAACCTGCTGGGCACTGAAGGGAACTGGATAAAACATATCCCAGGAGACATTATTTGAGCTTGACATTAAAGACACAGATTAAATAGAAAATTGGAGGGGAAAATGGAGAAAAGAATATTTACAGATGTGCAATGATCCTATGGTACACTTGCCAGCAGTGTTTTCTAAAAAGGGACACTTCCCCATGCCTACATCAGGACAGCAGATACTGCTCTTTTTGGTACCACCTAATGCAAGATGGACAAAAGGAGTTCTCCAGGATTTGAATTAAAGATCTTCTTAATTGTCTGGAATGAAGCATGTAAAATTTGAGAGTTATAGTAAGCCATGCCCTACCATTTAAACTGAACCACAGAAGCAAGCAATGCACATCAAGAGAGGACACTAAATAGATCTGCTCAGCTCAGAAAACAGAACAGTGACCTTCACAGAGTTAAGGGTCCAACTCCATGTATTCCTTAGGCCTAACTTTACTTTTATCGTTGACTCCTATTAGCCACTCTATTTTAATTATAATTATAATTTCCTTATCTTTTTCTCCTTCCATATTTCTCTTTTTCTGTTTCATTCAAATTCAAATTTTGTAACATATAAAGACTGTCAAACTATATAAATGCCTCATATATTCAGGCAATTCTATTAGGTGAGTTCACATATATGAGGTCACTGACTTCCTCTCAATATTCTTAGAAAGGGGATGCTATTATCCCCATTTTACAGCTAAAGAAATTAAGGTTCAGACTCTTGCAGGGCTATGAGCAACTAACAAATGATAGACCTGAAAATTCTAGCCCATGTCTTGTTCCAAGGCCTTTTTATCCTCACTGCATCATATTGCATTCCAAAAAGAGAACTGCATGTATAAAATCTCACAGAGGCATGAAAGGCAATGAATGTTCCTAGACCCCATTTACTCTCCATGTAGCTTGGGAAAAGAGCTCACAGGAGAAAGCTTTTAAAAAGGAAGCTTGAGAGTTAAGTTAGGGTGAACGCATGAAGGATGTGTTATGTTAGGGAATTTAGCCTGATTTCGTTACAATAAATAGTATTACCTTTCTTTTTCTGTTGAGCATTTTTCAAAGCAAGAAAGAAATATGATCAGATTTGGTTTTAGAAATACCATAATAGCAGTGTTAACGGTAGATTAGAGATGGAAAAGATGGTGAAGAAACTCCTGCAATAATCTATGGCAAAGATGGTAAGGGCCTGATCTCAGGTGGTGATGACAGGAGAGAGATGAGCTTAGACCTCAGAGATACTTCAGATAGAACATCCAGGACTCAGAACCACTTGACAGGTGGAAAAGATGAAAGAGTTGAGGCTCATTCCATTGTGTTAAGCATGGATACCTGACATAATGGAGATTCCCATGGCCAGGTAACTTTGAGACCAAAAAAAATGACAGAATTGTAGGTAAATCCTAGAACTCTGGTCATGTTTTAAAAGTGGACCCTTTGTGCTGCTATCTGAATCATGCTGATACTAGATTCTATCTCACTGGGTTTGCACGCTCCTCAAAGCTCAGTAAAATGTAAATATAGGACATGTTATGTTGAACATTTTTCAGTTACCCAATTTATTGAACTATGGGTGCCACTCTGTTAAGTCTAAATCTAACATGATTACTGACTTTTAAATTTCTTCCTCCGCTGATTGCTTTGGGTCTGGGTTTTTCAAAAGAATGGAAGCGTTCTGTTGGGGAAACAAAAGCTGTTTAGAACTGAAATCAGAGTGGTTGCGCCTCTCCTTTTTGAATTGTGATGTATTATTCCCCAAGGTAATCTCCTGAATGAATCTTTTCCCTTTGTTGTGTAAGAGCCTTCAAAAGCAGTGAAGAACATTAATTTTTTTTGACTTGATTTTGTTACTTTGCCAGGAATAGCACAGGGGTCCCTTTAGTGAGTGAGACTAAGGGCACTAAAATGGTTGGAAATCACTGAAAACAGTAGCAGGTTTATTTGAACAAAATCGGCAGGGTGGTGTAATATACATTTTTAAAAATGCATTTTCATTAAAATTTAAAAAATGAGCTTCCAAACAAACTCCGGAAAGGGCTCCAAACACAGCCTTACAAACCCAAAATGAAATCAATAAAAAGAAACCAGCCAAGCAGCAAGTTGAGAAAACACCAATTAGAGATTTTAACAAACAGAGAAGCTCACTGTGGGGTACAGTTTTTAAGTCAGACAAGAAAAATTTGGGCTTTTTTCTCCACCTCAGCACTGCTCCACTGTGCTCTCCCTGGAACTGAAATTGATGGGATTCAGAATGCTCCCCAGGAAGGAACCACAAACAAGCAGGCGCTTTCAGCATTGTATCTGAGCAGATGAAAGCAAATATTATTCTGATAGCTTTTCATTTTGCCCTCCAAGAAGCTTTGCATTATTATCCACGACTAGGGATTTTAATAGCCAAAGTACCACAAATTTGTGAAACACTCCATTTCTGCCTGGTTTTGGAGTACGGCTTCTACCCATGGAAGCTAACTCAGGTCTCTGTAGCCAAGGAATTTTCTGAAGCAAATCGTACTCTGCTAGTGTGTCTCCCTAGATAACCTTACACTAATGTCCAGTGTCCAAGGAGGTCCAGTCCCTGGCAGAGGGACTCAGACTCAACACACTTGGAAACAAAAAACACAATAAGTGAGTAGTAGAATCACGCACAAGGAGCAGCAGTGACAAGAAAGAGAGTAATTTAACAAAAAGGTATACATTGCTGAGGTTAGAACACAATCAAGTACCTTTAACATAACTCTTTAGAGCAGGAAACATATGTGAGGGCCTGAGCTTTTATTTGTCTATTTTATCCCATAAAGAAGACCTGAATACAGGGGTCTTCCTTCACTCCGTTCTTCGTGTTCCAGCTTTATTTAGGCCAGGCTGTGGACAGAAGTATGTCAACAGCTGGGGCTAACACACATGTCAAGGCAGGGTACCACTAGGGAAGGAGAAGGGGAAGGGGAAGGAAGAGCTCATGTGATGCCATATTTAGACTTCACAGCGTACACAGTAGACACCACCATTGACTAGGACATGGTGATCTTCCCATAATCCAGAGTAAAACACAGAGGGAGAGTCCATCATTAGTTAGAGAGTAAATGCTCATTCTTGCTCTGGGATAAGAGAGCACTAGCCCACTGCTCACAGGATGGAGAAAATCAAAACAACCAAGAATATCATCCAAATACCAATGTGAAAAAAAAGATAAGCATAAAGTGTGTCTATTTATTTAGTCAGTTCTAGGTCAAGTTTTGTGCTTGAGTTAAGTTTCTATGGAAATTCTTACTCCATTGCCATTATGAAGAGACAACTCTGTTTCAACAGGCTTTGGATTCTGGTCCAGGCTCCAGCCTGTTTCAAAATCCAAACAGAATCCTAAAATCTGTTCCTGCCTCTATCAGAACTTGCTGTTTTTTCTTTGCCTCCTGCCACCGCACAGTTGGATGGACACCAAGTATAAAATTTTTCAGCCTCAAAAGAACATTTTAAGAAAGTTATGAGCCAGATTCAATTACTTGTATAATAAGCATTATCTCTGAAAAAATATTGTTGTAATATACCTTTGAATGCAACTTAAAATAGCTACAAATTTAAGCTCCAGAATCAGATGGACTTGGGTTGGAATGCCAGGTTTGCAACTTACTAGCTCTTTTACTTTGTGCCTTAGTTTTCTTATTTGTAAAATGGGAATAATTAAAATGACATCATAGAGGTACTGCAAAAGCCTAATAAGATAAAGTATATACTGTGCTGAGCATGGTGCCTGATTCCTAACTGAGGCCTGACAGGTCAGTTGTAATAGCTGTCATATTGGTTATAATTTTTAATCACCAACACTTGGTGTATAAGTTTTGGGAGTTTTCCACAAACTGGTATATAAACATTCTTTTAATTTTCCATGTGCAAAATGAGTCCAATGGCTACCATTCTCTCTACTGCATGATTATCCTCTCTCCCTAGAGGGGAGAACAGTAGATAAAAATGACAATGACATTTATTTTAGCAAGAGTTTCCTTCATAAAAGAATGAGTGAAATGTTGGTAAATTTTAACCTTGCAGTGCGAATGTTGTCAGCAGAAGCTGATTTTAAAAAGTAAAATTTTAATCTTTTTGTTGTTGTTGTTGTTAATCCTTACCCAAGGATATTTTTTTCACTGATTTTTTTAGAGACAGTGGAAGGGAGGGAGGGGGAGAGAGAGAAACATCGATATGAGAGAGACATTGTTTGGTTGCCTCCCACATGCACCTCTATCAGACCGGGAATCCCCTGCAACACAGATACATGCTCTTGACCGGGAATCAAACCCAAGACCCTTCAGTGTGTGGGCCGATGCTCTAACCACTTACCTTTTAAAAGGTAAATCACTTAAGATTCTTTATGCCACAATACATAGCATAGGCAGTACATAGATTTAGGAATAGCAGTTTTATTTACTAATTACAGAATCCATTCATTTGATACACTGTGCACCCCCTTCCTTCCCATCCTCCTTCCCCCCTCATTAATAGATTTAGAACTGACAGTGCTTTCACTTCTAAGTATAAAGAATAATTTTCTTCTGAACATAGAGACAACTATGAAATCGAAGTTTAAAACATAGACCTCTTCTAACAGCAATTCAGATTTCCATTAAACCTCCTCCCACCCTCTCAAATTAAAGTTTGAAAGGCAGAGCTCAGAAATAATCTGACAGGCACTAGTGCTTCCTTCATTTCCAGCAAGGAAGCACCAATTTGATTCCTACCATAACAATTTTTGCTGTTGCCAGTGCATCAAATTTTTTTTTAACACAGCTTCTCAAGTGATAGAAATCATCCCGTCACTTTGTTTCATAAAATTGACACCCTGGGGAAATGCAAAATAGAGGAAGAACTTGAGTGAAGCTGCTCCTGCAAGCCCTGCTAGGTATTCCTGAAATTCTCTCCTCTTCCACGAATGTCACCAGGTCCCAATTGCTTGCTGTTCTTTTCTCCTTGCTCTGCTCATGTGCTACCTCATCCACTGGCTTTCCTCAGCGCAGGAGCTTGGTGTTTGTAAAAGCACAGGAGCTGGTGTTAGCAAAAGCATTACTCATAGGTAGGGACTCTACTGCTGGCTAATTTGAATGCAGTGACAGAAAAAAAAAAGGGACTTGATGAAGTTATTTCACACACAGAGCAAGAAGCATATGGAATATATTACTACAGAAGATGATTCAAAGAGTTTAAGAAACACCTGGATTTGTTTCTGGAGGCGGTAGGTTAGAGAGGAGAATGAGAAGAAGCAGGAGGGCGAAACGAAAGCACCCTCCCCGAGCCAAGTGTTAAGGCTCTAACTTCTTATTGAAATGGCACCTCTTGCATTTAGCAGGAGCACCAGCTATTACACCGTCTATTTTAAGGGAAAGGTTTCTCAAATACCCTGACTAAATGGGGCTGGCCTCTGGCTTTGAGGAAAGGACGTGAAGGATGGAAAGAGGGGAAGAATATCTGGATATCTAGGAACCAAACTTCAGCAATTGGTTTAAGATCTGGTCCAGGCCTCCCACATTATCCACGTCTGTGACCTCCCCTCTCTCCACGCACATTCTGACCTTTCCGAAACAGCCTTGCTCCTCACAATCTGTAATTATGTTGCTGTCTCCTCTCCCAGCTCTTCCCCTCCTTCTTCAGTTCATCAGTGATGTCTGTTAATTGTCACCCCTCCCTCTGTGTTCCCATAGCACATGCAAAATATCTTTATGTTCAGTTTATTAACATTTATCTCCTCCACACTTCACAAAAATGTCTGGCTCATTGAAGATGTTTGATATTTTCAAATTTTATTTGCCTCACTTTGTTTCAGAGGATTTAAAATGCTTGATAAAAATAATAGCTAACATCATTGAGCCTTTGACATGTGTCAGGCACTGTTTCAAGTGCTTCACATGTTTTAGCTCCTGCAACCCTCATAACAGTGCTGTGGATGAGTGAGTTTGTACTAATATTATCCCTATTTTGCAAGTGAAGAAATAGAGGAGCAGAGATGTTAACTAATTTGCTCAAAGTCAGCTTATGAAGAGCAAATATGAGATCAGGTTTAGCCAGCTGGTTCAGAGCTAGTACTCAGCCATTATTCTGATTACTGGAATGCCTAACATAGAAAGGAAACAAAAATAGGGAAAGGTGATGAGAAATAAATAGTTTAGGTCATAAAATGGAGTTCTTAATTAAGCTAATTAAAAATTCATATACTAAAACCCAGCACACATTATATAGATTTTAGCAGCCAACTCAAAAAGGTTAACTTGATCAATTAATCACTAAACAAAAGCAAATCAAATACTCAGGGGAATATTCCTGATATTAAAACCTGAAGTACATTTTTATGGGGTTCTTCTTCTAGGATGATGGTATATTAAATCATTCCTTCATTCACCTTCTACATTTACACTTATCCAGTAGCGGATCTAGGTGTTCAAACAAAAAGACTGATCACAGGACAAACATTTTGTAAACTTGTATAGGACTGTCCAAAATGATGTGCACTGATTTTACATATGGACAACACTCAGTCAACAAATATTCATATGTTGAGCCTCCACTTAGTGTCACATGCTGTTCTAGGCCCCAATGAGTCAACACTGTACCGAAGGACCAAAATCTTTGCCCTCGTGGAGATTAAATTCTAGATGAAAAGACACATGCCAAACAGACAATATCAGATGGTCTTAAGACCTAAGAAGTAAAGTGAAGTGGATAAAGAGATCAATGAATAGCTAGGGGAGGGAGAGGTGGAGTTCTCTTTTAGATAATAGGGTCAGGAAACACCTCTGAAGTGGTATCTAAACTACACCTGAATAAAGAAACACAGAGACAGTTTTTTGTTTTCTCTTTTATTTTTCTAATTGAAAAATCAAATAAAATTTTATCATTTCAGGCCAATAAAATCAAGTGTTCTTTATGATTTTTTTTCTGTAAGTCTCCCTTTTTCCCTGAGATGTTCTTTTATTTGTATTAAAAGCAAATTTTATTTGGAAGTTTGATGAAAAGCAAATGAAGAACACAAATGGGATAAATTTCATGCCTTCCAATTTAGCAATAATGTGATTTAGTTTAATAAAAGTCCAAAATCCTACACTGGAACCATCAAAAAGAAGACAATTAGAAAAAGACACCTTAGAGTTGAATCATATGATACCTATTTTATTTAAAAAAGTATGTTAATAAACTAGTTCAACTTTGAGAAATTCAATATTTTGATTCTATGGTACAGATTATTATGTCCAACTCATGAAAATATGTAAGCCAATGTCACCCTAATAAATTTAATTTTATATACATATAGGGATATAGGGATTCTGGGCGTGTGTGTTTGTCATGCCCATCAGTTTTGCTAATTTCACACTTGAGTATGGAAAAGAAGTTTGACCAATGGACAAAAGCTAAAACAATATTAAGTTACCAATGCATGTTTTTGCAACTTGCAGTCTATTTAAATCTCCTTTTCAGAAGCTTCACTCATTCTTTTTAAAATGTCCTCCCACCATGTACTTTGTGGAGCAATCAGCTACCTGTTCAATCTGAACAGAAAATTGCAAACTTAATGCTCTGTAGTGAAAGGAAACAAAAGGCATAGTCATTTATTTTCTTCTTCACAATGATAATGCCCTACGAGATTATATCATTGGATGGATCAGTGTCTTAAGTATTAAAATGCTCTGAGATTAAACAATACAAAAAAAGTGGGAAAGCCTCCAAGACTGATAACCTGGACTAAGACTAGAGGGACTAAGTGGATGCCTAGTTCTCTGCTAGCTCTTTTGCAAAGTTAGTGCATGTGCTTAATCTAGCATTCAAGCAGCTACGATATTTATGTATGGATGGGATAGTGAGGCAAAGTAGGTGCTGAAATCATATGATGTCACATAGACTTCAGCATAGCAAAGAGACCAGAGCTTTGTGAGTGTCTTTGCTTATGTACTATCGAGTGCTTTTCTTATTTATAAAGCTGGAGCATACATTCTATTACTCTTATTCTTAGATTTTCAGACAGCCATAATTTCTGGTCTTTTGTTTGAAATGAAGGCCTGCCTGGAAAAATTGAGGGTGCTGCCAAGCTGACTAAAATACATTTTTTTGTAGCATACTATATTCTTTATTCCACTACCCATTCCTACAGCCCCAACTCTTGGGTACAGGGGAGGGGACACAAGATTTGAGAAAGATGTAAATTATGAAATTGAATGCACATTAAAGCAATTATGGAAAGAATCTTGACAAATGCTCTCTTAGCCAGAAAAACACTGATGTGTACTAGTGTGTGATAATGCACATCTAAGGATACCTCAAAGACTTTGTTCCCAGAGTGAAATTATTTGTGAAATTCAAGTTATATTGGATTCCTTTTGGAGGAGGAAACAAAAGTTAAAATTCAGGTTACATATCTAGAGGACTAAAGTAGGCAATCAAATTTAAACTTCTACATCAGATTTATTTGACATGATTTCAAAATAAACTAAGTTTAGTAAACCTGTTGGCAAAGAAGTATAATTTGTCAAGCGATTAACAGAGACACAATCTGTAATTACGAATTGCTGAAAGCTGGCCACTAATGAGAGAATGACTCACATTTTGGGGTGTAGGGAGGAGGGGTCTCTCAGAAACCGTAATTTGATTTACAAAACTCTAAATAGCTAATGGCAGGTAACTCTTGCCAACTAACCAGCCAACTCTTGCAAGCTCATTAACAGAACTCCATGGTCTCACTGAAGGATAAACCATATGGAGGTGTCACTAAAAGCTGGAGATGAGAGACTGTAATTCATGTTCAGTCTTCTGTAAGTCGGTCGTATGGGCATTGATTTGAGCCTTTGTTTATCTGAAATGATCTGTTCTTAAGAAAGAAGAGAAAATAAATTTTTAGGAGTTGCTGGTTCACAACCTCCCCGCCTTCCATCACCTTATACTGCAGTGTTCAACTAATTGTCAAAGTTCTTTATTCTGCTCTTGTCTCTCCAGTTTCTCATCTCTGTGTCATATTTTAGTTCTAGCAAAACAATTGAATAATGGCATCACACAAGTGCCTAATTTACTATTTGCTTGAGCACAGATCTTTGTGGGTTGTTAAGTTGCTCTTCTATGATTTGCCTAGTGATTGTAAACACGTGGCTATAAGATCACTTTTAACTTTGCATGCTCATGGGCTTTGTGGATGCTTGAGGAAACATGATGAGTGACAACACACCTTCATAAAGCATCATTTTGTAAGAGGCTCTGTTTACCTAGTTACTCTATCCAGAGTAACATACTAGTGTGTGTATAGACACTGCAGTTTTCGATTGATATCCATCTGGTCCAGGAAGCTCTAAAAAAATTACCAGATTGACACATGAGCGTAGTTTTAAAAATAGTACTAAAGGCTATTTAATGATAAGCAAGTCTTCTGGTCTATTTTTCTATATATTCTCAGTCCTATTCCCCAGAAACAGTTTTAACCACCTAGGTGTCAAATCTTTTAGTGCTCTAAATAATAAGCTTTAATGACCAGTTCTTGATTTATTAAATTGACAGATTAGCTAGCTAGTGTTTCTGGACATGATAGATGAAAATTTAACTCACTTATATCTCCCTTTCCTCTCACTCTCTTTGAATTTCTATTTTAAATTTCTTTAACTTTTTAAAATTGTTAAATTATGATCAAACATTTATTTTTTTATTATATACAATATGTGTAAATATATAGTACATATATCTTATTTATATAATATTAAATATTTCATCAATTTTAAACTGTAATTATTACCTCCTCATTTTGAAAAGGGGAATATTTGCATACTATTTCCCCCACTTTTCTTTCCTCTTCCATCTCTAACATTTTATCAGCTTTACTCTTACATTTCCATCACCAAAATTGATGACATTTGCATTCTATTTTGATAGAATTAAGATTACTTTTGCCAATAGCATATTAATCATATGCTTTTGAAATATTGTTTACCTGTGGTTTTGTTGCATTTTCTTTCTTATGGGTTTGATGATATGGCTTTACTATTAAAAATAGAAAGTTTCTAGAGTCACATTTGATGTCTTTTCTTTTTTTACATTATTCCAATTCAAGCAAATCTTTAGTTTGCTCCATATTTTGGACTATGAGTTTTTTATTCTGGTTTCTGTATTTTCCCAGAGTTTCTAATTGAATATGTCTAATACAATCAAACTCCATAATAATTTATCCACTTATCATTCCTTTTAAAGTGAACTTTAACTTCTTCTCATATCCTTACAGCACATGGATTGCTTTCCAGACAAAGGTCAATTCCATTCTTTCTTGTATCCAGTGTTTTCTGCTTTGTTGGTTTCTTTTCCAAATGAATACATACAATTGAATTTTGAAGTTATTATAAATCTGAAAATGGTTTAATTTTGCTTTCATATTGGTTGCCAGTTTGCTTGGATAAAACACCTAAGATTAAAGACAACTTTCTCTAAACTTCAAAGGTTTTGACGTCTATTAGCAGGTGCTCATGAGAAGCTATATAATAGCCTAAAATCATTCATTCTTTTGTAGGTAATATGAAACCCTCCCTACCTCTTATTTTGAGTTTAGTTATTTCTCTTTTTCTTCAGTGTTCTAGACTTTAATATTAATGTCTTGGTATAAATGGTTTTTGTTCATTTCTTATTTAGATGTGTGTACATGTGAGTGCCCATCATTGCTTTGGCTAGACCTAGGAAGAGTTTCTTGAATAGTTGATGGCTGGCTTATCTTTGTCTTTTCCTCACTTTAGTAAACATGCCATTAGTGTTTTGACCATTCACCACAATTTTAACTGTTGTATTTAGATAGATATGTATTTTCATACTTTAGCTAATTGCTCTTTAAAAAAAATTATGACCTAAGTCCAAATTCCTTTTTTGGACTAAGGATTAAGGTTATCCTATTACAACTTTTTTGCTATGTTGAAAATAATATTAATATGTTTTCTAGTATTGAATTGCAGTTGTAAACTAATACTTTCTAGTAATAACATAATTATTAAATAGCATTGGGCTCAATTTTATATTACTTTGTTATTTCTATATATTCATGGATAATTTGAGAAGGTAGTTTTCTTTGTGTTAGTACTGACTTTAATATAGTAATATACTAGCTTCAGTTTATATAAAAATATTTGCAAATGTCCTGTGTTTTGAAACATTTTATAGACAAGTATGGCAATTATCTCATCTTTGAAAATGAGAAGCATGAAGTGTTCACTTATAAAATTATTTATGACTGTTCCTTTTAAAAAAGAAACAATATTTTCAATACATTTGATAGGTTCTATCGTTATTGATTTCTTCAGATTCATTCATGAATTTTAGTATGTTATCTTTTTTAGATGATTTTCTATTTCATCTATGTACTCAAATTTATCATCAAAGTTTTACTTACCATGTTATCATCTTTGTGGCTGAAATTATATTATTGCATTAAAAAAACTTTATTGTTGAGAGTATTACAGATGTTCCTCTTTCCCCCTTCCACCTGGTTCCTGCCCCACCCCAGGCCTTCATGACCCTATTGTCTGTGTCCACAGGTAATGCATTGTTAATCTCTTCCGGCCCCCATCTTCCCTCTTTCCCTCTGAGATTCATCAGTCTGCTCCATGTTTCCATGTCACTGGTTCTAATTTCTTCATCACTTTATTTTGTTCATTAGATGCCTTGTTCATTTATTTTGATTTTTAGATTCAATTGTTGATAGATATATATTTATTACCTTTTTATTGTTCATATTTTTTAACTTCTTTTTCTTTTTCCTCTTCCTCTTCCTCTTCCTCCCCCTCCTTCTCCTCCTCCTTCCCCTCCTCCTCTTCCTCCTCCTCCTCCTAAAAAATCTTCTTCTTCTTCCTCCTCTTTCTTCTTAAAGAATGCCCTTCAACACTTCATGTAATACTAGTTTGGTGGTGATGAACTCCTTTAGCTTTTTCTTGTTTGTGAAGCTCTTTATCTGACCTTCAATTGTAAATTATAGCTTTGCATTTCATAAATGAATGGAAAATATTCATTACTTTGAATATTTTTGCCACTCCCTTCTGGCCTGCAAAGTTTCTGTTGAGAAATTACTGACAATTACCTGGGCTCTCCCTTGTAGGTAACTAACTGTTTTTCTCTTGCTGCTTTTAAGATTCTCTCTTTGTCTTTAACCCTTGACATTTTAATTTTGATGTGGGCCTTGGTGTGGGCCTCTTTGGGTTCCTTTTGTTGGGACTCTCTGTGCTTCCTGGACTTGTTAGTCTGTTTTTGTTTTGTTTTGTTTTTCACCAGGTAGGGGAAATTTTTTGTCATCATTTCTTCAAATAGGTTTTCAATATCTTGCTCTCTCTCTTCTCCTTCTGCCACCCCCATAATGCATATGTTGGTACACTTGAAGTTGTCCCAGAGTTTCCTTACTACTATCTTCATATTTTTGGATTTTTTTTTTCTTTTTGCTATTCTGATTGGGGGTTTTATGCTTCCCTATATTCCAAATTGTTGATTTGATTCTTGGAAACCTCTACTCTACTGTTGAATCCCTGCAAATTATTATTTATTTCAGTTAGTGTATGCTTAATTTATAACTGGTCCTTTTTCATGTCTTTGAAATTCTCACAGAGATCCTTAAAAATCTCATTAAGTTCCTTGAAGTTCTCATTAAGTCACTTAAAGCTCTCATTAAGATCCTTGAGCAACCTTATAACCATTGTTTTGAACTCTGTATCCAGTAGTTTGCTTACTTCCATTTCATTTAGTTCTTTTTCTGGAGATTTTTTCCTGTTCTTTCATTTGTGACATGGTTCTTTGTTTCTGAATTTTTGCTGCTTCCCTGTGTTTGTTTCTATTATGTAGAACTGCCATGTCTCCTGAAATTGGTAGAGTGGCCTTGTGCAGTAGATGTCCTGTAGGGCCCAGTGGCTTAGCCTCCCCCGTCACCTGATCTGGGCACTCTAGGTGCACCCCTATGTAGGCTGTGTGTACAGTCTTATTGTAGTTGAGCTTTGATTGCATTTGGTGTCACTGGGAAGAATTGACCCCCAGGCCTATTGGCTGTGAGGACCAGCTTCAACTACAGTGTAAGAGCTGCTGTGCAGGAGACACCTGTAAGGAGCAGGACTTGTTTCAGTGGGGCTTTGGTGCTCACTGAGTCCCTTGTGGATGTGTAGACTTGTAATCTGGTGTGGTCTGAAGCTGTCCACTTGGTGCACTGCCTCTGGGACCTCCTGGGAGGTTCAAAGTCAGCCCCTGCCCTGGACCACCTGGCAGGAACTACAGTGATCTGCAAATGGCTGCTAATTTTATTGGGCTTGGCAGTGCCCAGGCAAGGTCAAGCTGTGAAGCAAGGCAAGCTGTTGCTAGTGTTGATTATTGGTTTTCTTCTTGATAGGTATGGGGCATGCTGATGCCAGCTGTGCTTGTTTGAGAGATTTTAGGAAAGTCTGAAGCCTGATCCTGGAGGAGCTATTAAAATGCAAAAACTGCCACAAACAGTGGGGTAAGGCTACAAAATTGAATGGGGGGGGGGGGGGCATGGTCTCAGAGAATCACCAGGATGGAGAAAACAGTATGAGTAGGGGTGATGGAAACTCATATATATATGGCTGCCCAGTCTGCTCTGCAACAAGGGAGGTCTCAGCATGGGAACAATGACCTCTGTGAGCACCCCATCTGGGAGAAAACTGCCCCAAAGTTCCTGCCCCAGTGCCAGACAATCCAGTTCCTCCCAGTATGTCCCTGGATCCTCCCATGCCATTGCCCCAGCACTAGAGCTCAGAAGGAGCAGGACCATGTAAATTCATATGCTGGCCCTTTAAGAGGAACTGCCTGGGACTCCAGCAGCCTTCATGTCACTAAGCCACAATCACTGCTGGTTTTTACAGCCCAGAGTTATGGGGACTTCTCTTTTCATTTCTGGAACACTTAGCTGGGAGTCTGGTGTGGGGCTGAGATCCCTCGCTTCTCATGGAAGCCGCCCAAGTGGAGATATACCTCCCAAATAATAATAATAAAAAAAAGCCACACATGGGTGTCAGACCAGCCAAATCCATGCCTCTACACCTTCTACCAATCTTGATGTGTTTATTTCTTTACTTCTCTAGTTGTAGGACTTCCATTTAGCCAGATTTTAGGTAGTTCTGAATGATGGTTTTCTGTAATTTTATTGTTATTTTGATGTGATTGTGGGTGGCAGCAAGTATCAGTGTTTATCTATGCTTCCATTTTGGTTCTCCCATATTGCATTTTTAAAATTTGTTTTCTCTTTAAACTTTATTGCTTTGCTTAACTAAAGTTGTTCTATTTAGTTAAATACCAATTCTTAAATATATTCTATCAATTTTGTTTTTTTGTTTATTATTTGTTTTTGTCTTTATTAATTTTTTTCTTAATATTTCTATTAACATGTTTTGATTATCTAAAATCTTGATATAAAATTTTTAGTTATTTATATTATATTTTGGTCTAACAATAAAAGCATTTAAGTCTGTGAATTAGTTTCTGCTTATAGCTTTAGTTGTATTTAATTATCTATGATGTATAGCTTCCTTATCGCCCCATATTTTTTAAATACTCACTTTGCATTTTAATTTGTCATTTGATTCAAGGATTACAATATTTGTTGATTTCCAAGTTGCACTTACTTTAATTAAATATTTTTTATTACTTTGAAATTTATTTCTTTCTGGTTATTTAAAATGTGGGCATTTATTATCTCTCTTTTATTGTATTAAAATTGTCTGTGGTTTAATATCTGATTATTTTCATTAATAACTATGACTGCATGAAAAAGATGTATTTTTATCTGTTATAGTAAATTTTATATATTTATATATCTTGTTATATTCTATGTAATATGCCTAATTTATCTGAGATATACACATGTGCATACTTATGATGTCTTCTAAAATTATCTTCCCACATCTTGATACACTGTAAAAATATTTTTAATATGTGATTTGGAATGCAAATATTAATGCAGTTATGTATCAGTTATAGAATATTCCTTTTTAAAACTTTATTTCCATATTTTTCTTAATTACTTTTTCCTAATATCAATACAACTTCACCTTATTTCTTTGTGGTTTTTATGATCTTAAATATTTTTGCTCCTCAATAAGTTTCATTTACTGTATTATTTATTTAAGCTGTAGATTATACAACACATAGTTAGAATTTATCTTCTAATCTAAGAGTTTCGGCCATTTTATGGAGGGTGTTAATTTACATTTATTGACATATTTCCATAATTGACATATTTGTTCCAAACTGTCATCTTATTCTTACATTATCTTGAAGATTTCATTGTTATTTCCTTTGTTTTCTGTCAATTTATTTATGCATTCATTTATTCATTCAATAAATATTTATTGATTCCTTACAACATAAGAAGAAATTTTGCCAATGGAGGGCATATGAAGCACCTGCTTTGGCAAAGGGATTTGTAAGGGGAAGTTTCTTGAGGAGGTAACACCTAAGCTAAGTACCTCAGGGATGAGTAAAAGTCTGAGGACAGAGGACATAAGAAGTTTGGGGTTTCATAGTGAGAAAAGTATGTTCAAAGGCCCAGGGGAATTAAATTTTGGAGAATTAAAATAAATCAGAATTCAAGACATAGGCAAGCGGGAATGGTACAGAAGCTGAGTAATTTTGTATTTAGATCTATTTATGTTCAAGGGTGTGGTTGCGTGTATATGTGGATATTATTTACCCAGAAGAATGTGAGGGACAAGAAAAGATTAGATCCTAGGAGAAGATACCAAAATTGAGTAGAGAGAAAATAAATTAAAAGTGGTCAAAGAAGATTGCTTAGGATGACACCATACCAGAAGTGTGGTCTCATAGATGTCATCATAATCGTGTTTCACAAAAGATGGATGGATCAGAAGTTTAGTGTTTCTACATGGAATGTGTCTTATTTGATAGACAACTACAACTTAATCTACATATATAACTTTCTATTTGCCTTGACCTCCATACAAGTTACAAAGTATGGCTGCATCAGTCTTGTTCCCAGACACTATGACCACCCACAAATCTTGCTATGTCAGACAGAAGTCCTACCACACTGGAGGTTTTTCCCCAGTTCTGCTCAGTGAGAACCCTGAGACCATTCTGTGGGGATGCTTTGAATATTTTAGTATGGAGTTGTGAAAGGTATAATTTTTAGCACTGCTCAGTCTATTGATGGCCTGTCCTTTGCCTCAGCCCTCACTTTTCTTATTAGAGGTCACTTTAAGTTTTTTGCCCAAGTTGTATCTTAACTGATACTATGCTGCTTTCTTAAGAGATAAATTGAGGGTTAGTCTCATCTCTTCCTTCAGACGCTAAAGTTTAGAGTATCTTGCAGTACTAGAAGAAATCTATCAGAATTTTTAGTGCATGGGTCACATTCTACCTGTTTCCAATAATGGAACACATTTAAAAATTTCATTCCTAGGTCATTTCCATGAAAATCTGAAAAAATGTATTATTAGAACTGGCATTGCCATTTTGCCTTCAGGAACTTAGCATTACTTTAAATTATCAAATGCTTTATTTATTTTATTTATTTATTTTTGTTTCCCTCATCAGCCTTTGAGTTTTGTGGATACAAAATGGTATCTTTTTAGATCTCTAGCTTATTCTTCATAATACACTAGTAAAATACCTTGATGTTTAATATATATTTGTTCAATAAATTAATAAATAAATACATTGAGTAGAATGGCATATGTTTGAAATGATGAATCTTTAGCTATATATTCATCTAATGTTCAATAAATCAATTAAAATGTATAAAGCAACTATATTTGTACATTAGAGTTATCTATATACTATTGTACATTAGAGTTATCCATGGATTTATTTTAATCCATATACTATGAAAGGAAAATAAATCCATGGAATAAAACAAGATGTACATGCTAAGAGTTAAATAAATGCCTTAGTTAGGAAATAAGTGGGAATCTTATATTTAGTTTTAGACTGAATTAATTGAGCAATAAGTTGGTAGGAACCTTTTCAGTTTGAGATATATAGATGTGTCAAGTTACCTATTAATATTCCCATACAGTTTAAAATCTGATTAAAAATATAGTCCTCATAAATTCATTAGTCTTTTACATAGATAACAAGTCACCAACATCCTCATTAATGAGAAACTAATTATGAGAGAAATCATGAAGTGCAGCGAAAAGGGCCATAATTTGAAACTAAATATTCATAGAACCTTCTATTCACCTATCCATCAACCTTTCATTTATCTTTCTATCCATTCAGCAACACACACAATATTTGCTAAATAACAGCCATACACTGTGCTGCTTGCTCACTGGATTTGAATAGATAAAATGCTACATACTAGTGATGTGCCATGAGCAATATTACTTAATATCCTCAGCTACAAAATTATCATTTTGTATTGTAAGGCAAAGAGATAATATTAAAGCATAGTGCCTAACACTCATAAAGGCTATAAGAATATGTAAACTATTATTAGTTTTAAATAATAACTTTTATTCTATGATTATATAGTGCAATCTACATTAGAAGCTTTCCAAACTGAAGCAACATTGGTTGGCTTTTTAATTTATTTATCTATAAACCCAGTGTTTACAAACCAATAGCACAGAATTTCATGACTAAAGAATTGAAAGTTTATAATTCTGATGATAAATTCACATCAGGAGCCTTAAATATGACTTGTGGGCCATCTGTCTAAGCATCTATCTTTTTATACAAAAATAAAAATTAAAACAATACTGAATAAGAATTGTATAAGACAGACATAAGGAGTTTTCTCCTTTTCTGCGTGGACTTCAAGGGAATGGAAGAGTTTTATTTTGTCAGAGAGGGTTTTGTCTTTTACTGCGTCTTTCCCAGTTTTCCACTTTCCCTTTTGCTTGAAATTAAGTTACTGTTGCTTTTTGCTTATAATTTCTAGATTCTTTTAGAAGTAATCTGCAAGGACAAATATCCTGATGAAGGCACTATAAACAGTTTCTCAAAAGAAAATAAATAGCTTCTTTCAAGCATATAAATAATTAAAATGAAGCACATATGTTGGAATATCCAAATAAAGTCTGAGAAATTTTTCATCTTTTAAAAAATTTAATTTTATCCTGAAATATTTAAAAACAAAAGGAAAACTACTGAAAGTTATACAACAGATTTCTATATTAACATTTTGCCATATTTTTTATATTTACTTTAGCTTTTTTTTAAGGAAATAAAAGGACACCCAGTTTTAGCTCCCTCTCTCCTATTTGTCTTCTTCCCTCTCTTCCAAGAGACAACAACTGTTTTAAAACTGATAAAACTCCAAAACACATTTTTAAAATGTACCTACATGTATTTATAAACCATTTAGCCTAGTGTTTTTGTGTTTAATGTTATTCATAAATGATTTCATTCTGAATTTGATAGTTTGCAATTTTATTTTTATTTATGTTGTGTTTTTGAGGTGTACCCATGTTACATGTAAAGGTCATTCATCCAAACTTCTAGATTCTACTATTTAATTAAATGCATGAATCTAGGACAATAAAGTTGTTTCTGTTCCATCACTTGACAAATAAGGTTGCAGTGAACACCATTGAATTTGTCTTTATGTACATGTGTATGCAAGATTCTCAGAGAAGGCGCCTAGCATTGGTTGCTGGGGTATGCTGATTTATCATTTTATTAATATAGAAGAGAGTTCTATTTCCCCATATCCTCCCACTTGATTGTGAATGGTCTTCTGTTACCTGAGTTATCACTTTTCCAAATACTAGTGAAGCTTGGTAAATTTTCATTTTTTGTTTTTTGGTATTTTCTATTCTGCCTCTGTGAATTTCCTGATGTCCACTTTCCAATTGTGTTATTCTTTTGAATTTTCAAATTCTCTTTTTGGTTCAGTTACACAGTTGGTTAGTTATATGTCTTAAATAATATAACTCAGCTTGTGGGTATTCCTTTCATTTCTATTATGATGGCCTTTGTTATATCGAAGTTATTTTAATTTTAAGGTAAGACTGTTTCTTTTCTTTTATGATTTTTGTTCTGAGGCTATTTTACAAAATCCTTGCCAATATCAAATTCAAAATAAAATTGTCTATTTTTTTCTAAAAGTAATGCATTTTTTGCTTTTAAATCCAGATCTTTAATCATCTAGATTTTTATTTTTAAATAGATATCTATTTCTACATGGATAGCCAATGGATCTGTCACCAGTTATTGACTGATCCATTCTTTGTCACTGATTTGTAATGCCACTCTGTTTTTAGTATTGTAGTTTTATACTCATCTCTATACATTTCTAGCTTGTCTCTTATTATATTTCCCCTTTGATTTCTTACACGTTGGTCCTCTTTATAAACAGTAACCATTCCCCCATCCCAAAATGCTTCATCATGAAAAATGTCAAACATACCAGAAAGTTGAAAGAATAGTACACTATGTACTCACCAACTAGATTCTACAGTTAAATTTTGCTTTATTTATAATATTGTTTATTTATACATCTATTCATATTTCTATTCATTAATCAATCTCTCAAATTTTTTTGAATCTCAAAGTAAGTTGCACCTCTAAAACTTCAGTATGCATATCATTAGCTAGAGTTCAATACTTATTTACTGTCCTTTTTAAGATAACACTACACATATTGAAATGCAAAAATTGTACTATTATGAGTTTTGACTAATGTATACACCTATAAGCCCAAGTCTCTATCAGTACATAAAATATTATTGTCAGCCCAGAAAATCCTCTCCTGTCCCTTTCAATCTTCCCAGAAATAATCACTATTCTGTTTTTTTTTCCACGATGGGTTATTGTAGCATTTTTGAGAATTTCATATAAACAGAAACATACAGTATGTACTCTTAGGCAAGACTTAATTTACTCAGCTTGATTTTTTTTGAAATAAACCATCTTGTTTAACATAGCAGTAATTTGTTGATGTTTTTGTTGCTGAATAGTAATACACTGTATGATTATACCACCATTTTTCATCTTTTCAATTTTTGCTATCATAAATAAAACTGCAATAAGCATTTATCTTCAACTCTCTTTGTGAATACATATTTTCAATTCTTTTGAGTTATACCTAAGAGTGGAGGATTGGATTAATGGGGAGGTATTTATTTAACTTTAGAAGAATCTGTCAAACATTACAAAAATGTTTGTATCATTTTATATACCTATCAAGAAAAAATGAGAATTCTGATGCCCTATGTCCCCTTCAATATTTAATACTGTCGTTTGTTGTTTTTTTAATTCGTTCCATTCCAGTGAGCATGTAGTGCTATCTCATTATTGTTTTAATAAATATTTTCTTGATGGCTACTAGTGTTGGACATTCTTTCACATGCTTATTGGCTATTAGCATATATCCCTTTATAAAGTTTCTGCTCAAATCTTTTGCTTATATTTTAACTGTGTGGTTTGTCTCTTTACTATTGAGTTGTGAATTACTTTTGTGTCCTTTTGTTAGGTATTCATTCTGCAAATATTTCTCCATGTTGGTGAGTTACCACCTATTAATTTTCATAAATGGTGAATTTTGGAGCAGAACTTTAATTTCAAGACGTCTAATGTGTAGTTTCCCAGGACTGCCATAATAAAGTACCACAAACTGGGTGGCTGAAACAATAGGAATTTATTTTTTCACAGTCTGGAGGCTAAAAGTTCAAAATCAAGATGTTGGTAAGTTTGGTTCTTTCTGAGGACTCAGAGGAGCATCTGTTCCACGTCTCTCTTCTAGCTTCTGGAGCCTGGCAGCAACCCTTGGCATTCTCTAGCTTGTAAATGCATCACTGCAAGCTCGGCCTCCCTCCTCACCCGGCATTCTTCCTCGTGGGTGTGGGTTTTCTCATAGTTGTCATCTTATAAGGACACCAGTCACATTGGATTAAGGGCTCATCCTAATTCACCATGACCTCATCTTAATAATTATATCTGCACTGACCTCCCTTCCAAATCAGGTCACATTCTGAGGTAGTAGGGGTTAGGAGATCGACATGTCTATTTTTTAACTTAAATTTTATTTTTTTAATGATAGTTTACATTCAATATTATTTTGTATTAGTTTCAGGTGTTCAGCATAGTGGCCAAAATATCTGATTGCAAACATGTCTTCTTTTCGAAGGACACAATCAACCTATAACATCCTATTTGTCAACTCTTTTTCTTTTATGACCATTGCTGTCTGTCTCAGAAAGCATCACTTCCCACAAGTTAGGAAGATTTCTCTATTTTCTTCTAGACTCTAGAATCTAGAGGCTTTTCTGGTTTAGCTTTTAGGGTTTAGAATTTACCTCAAGTTAATTTTTGTGTGTTATAAAATAATAATTAAGGTTTTGAGGAGGAAAATAGAGGGTAACCTGGTGGGAGCGGGGGTCCGAGCAATCTGAATCTGTGCCAGTGACCGGTGTCCTAGTGCACATTCTTGTCAGCCTATAATGAAGTCACTGCCCTTCCTTAGGCAATAGTCTGTTTTCCTGGGTGCTCCCAGTTTGCAGGGGCCACAGGTTGGGAATTTGGCAGCTCGGCCCCAGAGAGGGTGGCTGGCGCCACCCAGGCCAGGCCTTTAGATACAATCTAACTTCCTCATTCTAACGGACTCAGGAGGGGCTGTGAAAACCCGCCACAAAAGCCCAGTAGTTAGGAAACAGATAGGAAACAAAGGAGTTCAGGAATATATATAAGGAGCAATCTCATTGTATGAGGGTTTAGGTTTTGGATCTTCAAATCCCTTGAGCCAGTAGTGCTGCTTTAAATAAAGGGTTTTCCCTGATTCTCCATTAATCATTGTGTGTTTTCTGGTTGCCTGGTAAATTTTAAGTTTATTTTATTCCGTGTGGATATGTAAGTTTTCTAGCACTTGCATGAAAATGACTTTCCCTGTCCTCATTGCATTTCTTTGTCACCTTGGTAACAAAAAATCAATTGATTATAGAACTGTAGGCTTATTTTAAAATTCTCTGTTCAGTTTAATGGATCTATTTATCTATTTCGTGCCCATTCCATAATTGCCCATACCACATCCATGAGAAACAAGGAAACAGAGCTAATCTCTTTGTCCCCTTCCCTACTCCATCATGGCCTAGAAATTGTGTATCTCTTATTACCTACCTCTCCAAACACCTAAATTTTTATATTTAATTCAACTTTCCTGGTTGCCCTACTTGTGAGAGCTAATTAAAGATATCTATCCACCAATGCTAGAAGCAGAAGTACCTTAATATTGCTAATTGGTTTAAATTTTTTGGATCATTCTAGCCAGAGATATGTCTACTTTGATATCCTTTTTTTTTGTTTTTATTATTTTTTAAAAATATCTTTATTGATTTCAGAGAGGAAGGGAGAGGGAAAGAGAGATAGAAACATCAATGATGAGAGAGAATCATTGATTGGCTGCCTCCTGTGCCTCCCCCAATGTGGATCAAGCCCGCAACCCAGGCATGTGCCCTTGACCAGAATCGAACCCGGGACCCCACAGTCCACAGGCTGACGCTCTATCCACTGAGTCAAACCGGCTGCGGCTGATATCCTTTAAGTAAACAGATTTTAGTTTTGTTCAACCTGCACATTTTATATTTATAATCAATGTGTTTCATATTCTTCCATCTATTTTCATTGGAATTTTTAAAGTAAATATCAATATTAGCAGAATTCTTGTATCAAAAAGTCTAATGTTGCCCTAACCGGTTTGGCTCAGTGGATAGAGTGTCGGCCTGTGGACTGAAAGGTCCCAGTTTCAATTCCAGTCAAGGGCATGTACCTTGGTTGCGGGCACATCCCCAGTAGGAGGTGTGCAGGCGGCAGCTGATCGATGTTTCTCTCTCATCGATGTTTCTAACTCTCTATCCTTCTCCCTTCCTCTCTGTAAAAAATCAATAAAATATATTAAAAAAAGTCTAATGTTAATCAAAATCTATATCATTATCCTAACAATAACATAAAATTAAACATTATATATGCAATCATCCCTCTCCTTTTCTGCAAGTTTTTACTGCTCTATATTTTAGTTCTGCTTTGTTTCATGCCCACTGAATTGGGCATTGTTATTATTATTATTTAATAAAGTCCATACTTCTTTTTTTTAAAAATATATTTTATTGATTTTTTACAGAGAGGAAGAGAGAGGGATAGAGAGTTAGAAACATTGATGAGAGAGAAACATTGATCAGCTGCCTCTTGCACACCCCCTATTGGGGATGTGCCCGCAACCAAGGTACATGCCCTTGACTGGAATTGAACCCGGGACCCTTCAGTCCGCAGGCCGACGCTCTATCCACTGAGCCAAACCGGTTTCGGCTAAAGTCCATACTTCTTTACAGATACCTAAACATGGTAAAATTTTTACTCTTGTTTTTTTCATTTTGTTTACTACTTATGGATTCACTTTCTTGAATTATTGTTTAAGATGTCATACATTAAGGGTCTATTAGCAAACTATTTGAGTGGCTGTCATTGTTGTTGTCTTAGCAATTAAAGATTTAGAATTTTTGTTATCTATCTATCTATCTATCTATCTATCTATCTACCTACCTACCTATCTATCTATCTAATCATCTATCTATCTATCATCTATTTATCTACCTGTTTTTTAATTGGCAAGTTTATTTGTTTGTCTTTAGTTTCTAAGCCATCTGCCTCCTAAATCTGGTTGTTTTTAAGATCTTTTTACCTCTATCTTTGAATGTAGAATATATAAATATGTGCTAATTTATCTTATTGGAGACTTTTGTCCTTCCTGAGTCTGAGAATTCCTGACTGTTATCCGAAAAATTCTCAATCATTGTTTCTTAATTATTTGTCTACCCCACCCCCTGTTCTCTTAGATCTTCAAACATCTGTTTGTTGAGTCTTTCCCCTCTGTCATCCATGTCTCAACCTCTTGTTCAAGCTTTTTATAATCTCATCTATCTATATTGCATTTGGTTAATTGCTTCAGAAACATTTTTCTGTTTACTAAAAATTCAACTGTGTTGAATATTCTCTATAACACATCTTTTACAGTTTACATTTTAATTGCTTATTTCTCATTTCAATATACTCTTATTTTTAAGATGATTTTGTTTTTTATCCTTTTATTAAAGCTTATATTCCTTTTTAAATCTCATAATTAAAAAAATCTTACTGTATGATTTTCATCAGATTACTTGAGCATAGGAAGTTCTTGACCTCTGACCCCAGTGGGTATATGTGTATGCTGACATTGCTCCTTGCTCAGGATGGGTAGTTTTCTCTTTTGTTTCTGCCTCCATTTTGAAACTTCCTTACAGGCTGAGTAGTGACAGTATCCATCTGGAATTTTGCATTTGTGGTTTCTTCTCTAACCTCCCCAAGGTATGATTGGCCTTGTTCTTTTTTAAAATGATTCTTTTAAAGTTTTGGGGTTTCTGGGCTATATGAATCCTCTTCTGAAGGCAAATCTCTACAGAAAAATATTTGAATAGTTATCTGCTAAAGACTTTGCATGCATCGTTTAATTCTTATATAATCTCAACAAACCGGTGAGGTAGATGATATTATTATTATTTGCACACAGAGATGGGGAAATTAAAAATTGAAATATTAGTAAAAATATCCAAAGCTGCACATCTATCTAATAAATGGCATATGTGGAACTCAAACCAAGACTAGATTCGTGTTAAATCCATATTCTTATTAATTACTGCACTCTGCTTTGTAGCTAGTCAGACAAACTCATCAGCTATCTCTGCCTATCATTTAGATCAGTGGTCGGCAAACTGAGCCTCTGAGCCACATGCGGCTCTTTGGCCCCTTGAGTGTGGCTCTTCCACAAAATACCACATGCGGGAGCGCACGTACAGTGCGATTGAAACTTTGTGGCCCATGCACAGAAGTTGGTTTTCAGCTCTCAAAAGAAATTTCAATCGTACTGTTGATATTTGGCTCTGTTGACTAATGAGTTTGCCAACCACTGATCTAGATTATAATTAAGCAGTATGCTGAGGAGTGCAATAGTATTCCTTAAAATTTTCTACATATTGATATAGCCAGAAGCTGAAAAGGGATGGATATTTCTAAACTATTTAAGTTGATGGCACACCAGTCTCCCCACATCGTCACATGTCCACCAACCTGGAAGTTCTCTGAAGCCTCTCATTTTGGATTTCTATGGAGGTTTCATTTAGTAGATATGATTATTAAATCATTGACTATTGACAATTAATTCAGCCTCCCTCGTCCTCTTCCTTTCCAGGTGGTCCAGGGGTGGGACTGAAAGTTTCAACTGTCCAATGACGTGGTCAGCACTCCTGCCAAGCAGCTGCCATCCTTAAGTTAAGCCCCAAATCAGCTCATTAACATAATAAAAGACACCTTTATAGCTCTTACTACAGGATATTCTAAGGGTGTCAGGAGCTGTGAGCCAGGGATCATCACAAAGACCAAATAGATATGAGAAATATATTGTAGTCATTTAAATTACCAAATATATATATACTAGAGGCCCGGTGCATGAAAATTGTGCACAGGGTAGGTGGTGTGTTCCTCAGCCCAGCCTGCACCCTCTCCAATCTGGGACCCCTCGAGGGATGTCCATCTGCCCGTTAAGGCCCGATCCCGGTAGGATAGGTCCTAAACGGGCAGTTGAACATCTCTCTCACAATCTAGGACTGCTGGCTCCCAACGGCTTGCCTACCTGCCTTCCTGATTGCCCCTAACCGCTTCTGCCTTCCAGCCTGATCACCCCCTAACCACTCCCCTGCCAACCTGATTGATGAGTAACTTCTCTCCTGCCAGCCTGATTGCCCCTAACTACCCTTCTCTGCATGCTTGATCACCCCCAACTGCCCTCTCTTGCAGGCCTGGTCCCTCCCAACTGTCCTCCCTTGCAGGCCATCTTGTGGCGGCCATCTTGTGTCCACATGGGGGCAGCCATCTTTGACCACATGGGGGCAGCCATCTTGTGTGTTGGAGAGATGGTCAATTTGCATATTACTCTTTTATTAGATAGGATTATAAATAACAATGTTGTAGTCAAGTTGTTATCGTAATTAGCTAGTTAATTTTAATAAAGGAAGAGAGCAAAGGGGAGGCCACACAGTGTAAGCATGGTCATCTGGGCAGCTTCACCAGGAAGCTACAGCTTCATGCTCCTCAGGGAAACACTGGTCCATTCCCTGCAGAGCACTGGGGGAAGGGATCCAACAAAGGGGGAGATAGACGCATGTACAGCGATGTCAGGGTGACATAGGGAAAGTGCTTGCTGGTCAGTCGAGCCTGGGAACAATGGATGGGCTAGGACAGTGGTTGGCAAACTCATTAGTCAACAGAGCCAAATATCAACAGTACAATGATTGAAATTTCTTTTGAGAACCAACTTTTTTAAACTTAAACTTCTTCTAATGCCACTTCTTCAAAATAGACTTGCCCAGGCCATGGTATTTTGTGGAAGAGCTATACTCAAGGGGCCAAAGAGCTGCATGTGGCTCGTGAGCCTCAGTTTGCCGACCACAGGGCTAGGAGATGGACTCCATCAGAAATGTGTGAAATCTCAGAAGGTTAAAATCCTCAAAGAGTTCCCTCACTTGTTTACTGTTATTCTCTCATGCTTTGTGACCCACACTCGCCCATGCACCCACCCATACCACCTCCCCCTGCTCCTGAGGGGCGATCAGGGCAGCATGTGGCCTTAAGTAGCTGCATGGCCATGGCCATGAGGGCCCCATGAACCATGACTGTGCAGACCCCACACGCTATGGCCTGCAGCTGGGAACACAAGCTGAGCTAGCCAAATGTTGGACTGGAGTGCAATTTAATATGTAGTAGCAAAATATGGGCAGTGGACTTAATTCTGGCCCTTTTGAAGACAAGATTGGACTTCTTCCATGGTGAGACAGAGATGGGACCTTGGAGGGGAATCACCTTAATTTTACAATATTAATAAAGCTTTCCACGAAACCCCATCCTCCCATGGGGAGGCCTCAGGATACACTTGTGACACCCCAAGAACTCTACTTCCACTGATAACAGGGAGTAGATAACCTCAGTGTGAATATATGAGCTATATCTTCTTTGCTATTCTAATGCCTTTTATCTATATACTGGAGGCCCGGTGCACAAAATTCATGTATGGGGGTGTGTGTCCCTCAGCCCAGCATGCACCCTCTCCAATCTGGGACCCCTTGAGGGATGTCCAACTGCCCCTTTAGGCCGGGATGGGGCCTAAACGGGCAGTCGGACATCCCTCTTACAATCTAGGACTGCTGGCTTCCAACCGCTCGCCTGCCTGCCTTCCTGATTGCCCCTAACTGCTTCTGCCTACCAGCCTGATCACCCCTTAACCACTCCCCTGCCAGCCTGATTGATGCCTAACTGCTCCCCTGCCAGCCTGATTGCCCTTAATTGCCCTCCCCTGCCGGCCTGGTCACCCCTAACTGCCCTTCCCTGCAGGCCCGGTCACCCCCAACTTCCCTCCTCTGCCTGCCTGGTCCCTCCCAAATGCCCTCCCTTGCAGGCCTGGTCACCCCTAACTGCCCTCCCCTGCAGGCCTGGTCCCCCAACTACTCTCCCCTGCTGGCCTGATCGCCCCCAACTTCCCTCCCCTGCTGGCCTGATCACCCACAACTGCTCTCCCCTGCTGGCCATCTTGTGGCGGCCATCTTCTGTCCACATGGGGGCAGCCATCTTTGACCACATAGGGGCAGCCATCTTGTTTGTTGGAGTGACAGCCAATTTGCATATTACTCTTTTATTAGATAGGATATAAAACCCTAATATGCAAATAGACTGAACAGTGGAACGACTGAACAACTGACCAACCAAACAACCAGTCCCTATGACATGCACTGAGCGCCAGGGGGCGCACACGGAACATGGTGGGCATCAGCAGCCGGTGGCAGAGCACGGAACATGGCAGGCGTTGGCTGCAGTGGGATGGTGGAGCAGGTGAGTGGGGGTGCCAGATCAAGGTGGGGCCCCAGTTGCTGTCATCAGGGTGAGCCTCTGGTGGTTACTGAAAATTCTTTGCTCCCGTGTGCTGTGGTCCCGCTGGCACTTGCCCCTGCTGCCGGCACCGGAGCTGCCGCTCACACTTGCTGCCAGCGCCCAGTGCTGGCCCCGATTGCTCAGCACCATCAGCGGGTTCAAGAGGCGGCTGCCAGCCCTGATCACCTCTCAGGGCTTCTCCACCTCCCCCTCCTCCTGAGGGGTGATTGGGGCTAGCAGCCACCTATCGCACCCACTGACAGCGCCGGCCCCACTTGCATCCACAGCTGGTGCTTGAGCCACCACTCACCCCCACTGCCAGTGCCCAGTGCCAGTCCCGATAGCTCGGCACTGTCAGCAGGTGTGAGTGGGAGCTGCTGGCCCCGATCACCCCTGAGGACTTCTCCACCTCCCCCTGCTCCTGAGGGGTGATCGGGGCAGCAGCTGCGGCTCGCACCCACTGATGGCACTGTCTTGGCTTGCACCCGCTGCTGGTGCCAGCTCCAATTGCTCCATGCCATCAGCAGGTGTGAGTGGGGCTGGCGCCATCAGCGCATGGGAGAGGTGGCAGCAGGAATGGGGCTGCTGGCAGTCAGGGGGCCACGGCGTGAGGGTCTGGGGTGGGGCATAGAGTATGGGCCGAGACCTGCCCCTATGCTCACCGCAGCGTCAAGGCCCACAGTTCCTTTCAAGATACATGAATTCGTGCACTGGGCCTCTAGTTCATTTATTAAAAGCCATTTAGAACAGAGTCTAGAGAGGTAAGAATTTTTTCTTAAATTTGAGACATAATTTTATCAATGATAAATTTGATCAAAGTATGTGATTTATTTCAAGTAAAGGAAGTCTAGGAAACCCACTTTCTTCTGGGGCACTTTCTCTTTTTACAATCTATTGTTCCCATCTTATTTTTCTGAATGAGATATGAAGACCACTGAAATTAACTCTTACTTTAGTTGTAAATACAGTGGCAAAATGTACAATGATCTAATAAAATATTTTCTGAAACTTAGCAATGAAGTGATACATTTACTAGGTATTATTTACATTGTTAAACTCTAACAGTTCTTCAGCATTTGAATAACTAAATAATGATACGGTTTGCCATATGTTTCCATTTAATGAAGCCTTGTATTGATACTTAAATGCTTCATTAAGTCACAAGCTGCCAAAATAAGTAGTTTTCCTCTTGTCATAAATGTGACATGGTTTAACTAAAAAGTCTTGTCATTTTAAAAATTAAGAATGCCTTTATTCTGCATATGTTATAAGCAACATCTCTCTCAATATTTCAGGTTTAGATACAAAACATCTTTAGGAGGCTGACATTGTAGTTTGGGAATTTTTGTGCACAATTTTCTTGTCAGTAGAAGGTTGTATGAGTTGTTATAACTATCATTTCATCATAACTAAACAAAGTTTATATGCAATTTTCAAAAGCTTCTTGAAAAGACACCTGTTTCATTAATAATAGTAAGTTTTAAAAAGTCCTAGTCTGAGCTATAAACACCAAATAAAAAACTGTAATTCACCAAAATCATGTTTTTTCAAGGCAGCAAGTTACCTTGAAAATAGCAAGTTTGGAAAATTACAAGTTCAGGTATTCTGAAAAACACATGCAGCTTGGAACTGTAGAATTAGATTTTGCCTTTCTACCTTTTCAATGACCTATGTAACACTGACCTGATGGCACAATCGTAAGGTCTAATTGGTACTAAGCCTAACTGATATTTATTTTGAGCAAAAATAAATTATTTAGATCTTGATGTGTTGTTTTCTAGGAAATTAGGTTGGGTGGGATGAAGTATAGGCTTAAATAAGTAATTATTTCAAGGTTGATTCCTTATATATGATTTTTTTTTAATTCTCACTCAATGATATTTTTTTTCTAATTTTTTTGAAAGAATGGAAGGGAAAAAGAGAGGGGAACAGAGAGAGAGGGGGAGAAAGGGAGAGAGAGAGAGAGTGAGAAACATCGATGTGAGAGAGATACATTAATGGGTTGTCTCCCATTCACACCCAAGGTATGATGTGCCTTTGACTGGTAATTGAACCTGTAACCCTTGATGCTTTAACCACCGAGCAAAACCAGCTAGGGCTAAATATGATTATTCTTAAAGAAAATTAAAGGAAACTAATTATATATAAAAGTTGACAATACAACATGTTTTGCAAACCTTGGTTTGCAAAGGCAATAAAACACTGATTTCAATACTTGAATGTTAATACATCTATACTATAACAAATGTATTTGAACATGTATAAAATCTTACTTAAAGTTTAAAAAATACAGAATTTGTAAAAATTATTCTGAAGCTTGATTGTTTCCTGTTCAAGTGTAATTCAAGTAGCTTATTGTAATTTAGATCCAAAACCAAAAGATTTAAAAAATATAGAACCAAATATTTGTTTAACCTATAAGATTGCATTTACCTTTTTTCTCTTGTTCATTTCTTTATTACTATAATTTATCTCAGTCCTGATTATATGATAATAAATGAATCATATGATTCTATGAAAATATAGTATTGCTCCTTGACTTATGACAGGGTTACATCCCAATAAACCCATTATAATTTGAAAATATCAAGTAAAAAATGCATTTAATACACCAAACAGCAGAGCTACACTAGTCTAACTTAAATGTGCTAAGACATATACATTAGCCCAGAGTTGGGCAAAATCATCTGACATAAAGCTTATTTTATAATAAAGTGTTGAAATCTCCTATAATTTATTAAAAGTGAAAAACAGAATGGTTGCATGGGTATTGCTTTCCACTATCATCAGTTGAAAAATTGTCAAGCTGAAACACTTGAGAATTGTCTGTGTAGCTATATTTCTATAGCTATATGTATAAAATAAAAACTTAAATGCCTATAAGGTAAATGTGTATTAGATGAGAAAATTTAGTAGGATCTGTGGCTAAATGATGTTCTGTCTAAATGTATTAAAACTGAACCAGCATATCAAGCAAACAATACAGCAATTGCAATATTAATGTTAAACAAAACATACTTGCAGTTTAAATTTGGGCCACCAGTTTTTAACCCCTGCCATAGAGATTTCTAATTAATTAATACTAGAAATCAATAATCACTATAATTTCATT
Source organism: Cnephaeus nilssonii (assembly GCF_951640355.1). Classification (NCBI taxonomy): domain Eukaryota; kingdom Metazoa; phylum Chordata; class Mammalia; order Chiroptera; family Vespertilionidae; genus Cnephaeus; species Cnephaeus nilssonii. Next base: position 27,540,091 of record NC_137075.1, on the reverse strand, counting down.
TTCAATTCTCTTTTCAATATACTGTATTGTTCATGTTATATAAAATAACTGTCTTTTTTCCTATTTTTATTTTCTTTTTAGTTTCCTCTTTCCGTACTTGAGCATCAAAAAGACCAATGAACTATAAAAATAAATGGCAAATGATAGGGTGGGAAAAAGCAACATATTTTGAATAGACACTAACACGTTCTCAAGCATTCTCATAAAATGATCCCAGAATAGTTTCTCACATACTTAACAATGGTATTCTACCATGTGTTAAGGTTTTGTTGTTGTTGTTACATATGTAGAAATTTAAAGGTTTGTTAGCAAAGCCACTTAAGACAATGAATCTTGAATCTAGTTGTCCATTAGAATCTTCTGGGTCTGTTTAAAACTACAACCCCACCTTTGTTGATTCCAGTTCAGTAGGTAGGTACGTGACCAGAGGATGACTAAAGTTGACAAAAATAGGCCCAGGTCTTGAGACTGGCACTGACCCCAGAATGCCAATGTATTAGTTTACAATGAGAAATGACACTTACCACAAAGTCTAGACTATTCAAATCAATAGAGTTAGCATCTTCTCTTCTCATTTGAGCCAACTACCTCTTTTTAATCAATTAAATTGATTTTATTATAATGAGCCAAATTATAATAAAATCAATTTAGAGGATCTTACCCAAAGTTGTCCCTGAGGACAGCCACTGGAACTTTTTAACATAGCCACTGGATGAGCATAAATCTTTCCATCAAGATTCCTTCTCAGCCAAAACCGGTTTGGCTCAGTGGATAGAGCGTCAGCCTGCGGACTGAAAGGTCCCAGGTTCGATTCCGGTCAAGGGCATGTACCTTGGTTGCGGGCACATCCCCAGTGTGGGGTGTGCAGGAGGCAGCTGATAGATGTTTCTAACTCTCTATCCCTCTCCCTTTCTCTCTGTAAAAAAAATCAATAAAATATATTAAAAAAATAAAAAGATTCCTTCTCATTTGAACAGTGTAAATTGTGTAACAACAAAGCTCTTTCCCTACTCTCCTTTGTCTGTGTACTCTTCTGTTAACCTTCTGTGGATATTTTCATTTCCACCTTTTTAGATGTATTATTTTAATAATCTTGTTTGGACACAACCTTAATACTGATGGCTTACCTGTTAAGAATGCTTACAATTTGCCCTGGCCAGTGTGCTCAATTGTTTGGAGCATCGTCCTGTGCCAAAACGTTGTGGTGTGGATTCCTCGTCAGGACACATGCCTAGGTTGCGGTTTCATTCCCAGTTAGGCCATCCCCAGGGAGGCAGCAGTTGATGTTTCTCTCTCTCCCTTCCTCTCTCACTAAAAATCGATAAACTACACCCATAGGTGAGGATTTAAAAAAAAAATGCTTACAATTTCATGACTGCTTCTTAGTATTGTCATTTAATATTATCATTACAAGTTCCTGAAAACCAAGAAATAGAGATGTAAATAAATTGCTCATTGTCCCATAGTAAGTGATAGAGCTCAGGATTCAAGCATAGGCTTTTCTGAATTTAAGCCTTTGTAGTATAGCTTGGTACAAGTTCTTATATTGACAAGTCTAGAACTACCCCAGTTTACCTGATTTAAAGAAACCCTATTTTGCATTATGCTCTTTTAACTTAATGCTTTGAGGCTGGTCATATTTTATCTAGATGCTGTTTTTGTAGTTCAAATTGCATTTTTCATCATTCCAAAATTTGGGGGAAATTCTTCAGTGTAATTCTCAAGCACTAACAATGATCTTTTCCAAGATTATTAAATGCTTACAAAATATTTATTTAATAATGTTTTAGAATGGATGAAGACATAGTTAAAGAATCTCAGTAATTGGGCAAAATGAAAAGAATGTGATTAAGTTGCTTCAAATTTACTTTTATTAATCTCTCTTTTGTGCTGCTGAGTTTAGAAATGAGGAATTTAAAAGAAGAAATCAGAGATGGATAATTAACTATTCTCTATTTTCTTGATTCTGGCGTTTAAAAAATATGTTCTCAGCAACACAAATATTAATTAGATGCTAATTAATAATTTCACCTATGAAACATTTACAAAACAAATATGCAAATCTTCATAAACCTACTTGCACTCTAGTGATGATTAGGCTATCATTATATTCAGGAGCAATTCTGATGAATGCATAACATTTTAAGAGTATGTCCTACTGTTAATATAGTGAAAACCTCAAACATTTTTATTTTATTTTGTTTCTCTCTCTATAGAAACTCATTCTCATAAGACTGAGAATATGTTACTAAGATTCACTTTTAAACTACCTTTATACTTTCATATTTCATTTAATTTTTAAAATTATAATTATCAGTTTGATCTAGATCAGTGGTTCATAACATTTTTGGTTCATGAACTGTTTTGAGAGTATAATGAAAATTGTAAATGAATTGTTCATGTAGATAGAATGTCCTACACAATATAGTTAGTTCAGAAGCTTCTCTAAACTTATACATGGATTTTGCATGGACAGACTCTGATATAGGTGGGAATTAAGAGATCAGTTTTTACCAATAGTTTTAATTTTATCGCTAATGAAATATGTGATCATCAATATCTTATTTTATCTCCTAGATATAAGATTTTTGATCCATAAAATGTGAGATTTTATTGTTAAGGTACTTTCTGGCTCTGAGAAAAATGAATATTAAATGTAACTCTTAGATGTGTTGCTGTAGTGATTGCTCTTTAATAAAATAAATTCATCAACTTAGGTTTCAGATAAATACTGTCTTACCTTGGGAGGCCATCTGATAACAATGGGAATGAAGCAACATCTCTCCACACAGGAAACATTACTCAAATATTTTAGGAATTATCTTTTGTAATTGCCAGTCACAGAAGTTTTTTAAAACCTAGTATTGCAAAAACACCTTGCAGAGCAATTACTGAGCAGCTGCTGGGGTTCTTTGAATCACCACTAAAAATCAGGAAGCTCCAGAAAATGGATGTTGGCAAGACTATCAACATTTTCTCAATAACAAAGATGGTTTGAGAGACAGGATATGAACCAGGAGTTTGATATAAATCACAGTAAAATCTGGATTGTATTATTAAGCAGAGAGTTTCAAAAAATCATGTTTTAGTATTCAGAGGAAGTTAAATTATGTCAAACAAGTCACATTTTCTTTCCTGATACAGTTACTAGGTTAATTGATCCAACTTGCATTTCAGCAAGATATTAAACAATCTCTCTTGTACCAGTCTTGATAAAGGGATAGAGAAATTTGGGTAAAATGATAATGAAGTGAGTGGAACTAGCAACAAGTATCTCCCTATAGCATGTTATTAAAGGTGTTTTTAGGGGAGAAATAGGCAGGTTTAGGAAATTTTAGGAATTAAGGGGTCTGTGGAAAAAACACAAGGCTACAGAGCTGCAAAGGGTACATTTCCATAAGATAGGGGAGCTGGGAGCTGCAGAAGGGTATACATTTACAGAATAAAGGGAAAGAATCCCCTCATTCAGAGAGGGAAGAAGAAAGCCCAGAGGGAATAGGGAAACAAGGGAGAAGGAGGAGGGAGCCTCCTGTACTTCCTGTGAGGTTTGAGCTCAGGAGTTGCTATAGTAACCAATCTAAGGGGATAGTGACCAACAGAGGGGATATCAAGTCACAAAGATCTGCAGCCTTTATAAACCAAAGGAAAGGGGACTCAGTGGATTCTTCCCCTCCTTCCCCTTCTCCCCCCACCCCCCCCCCACCAGTGGGAGTCTGTGCTTGTTTCTCAATAAATTTTCACCTTTTACTATACCATCTTTTGTCCGTGGTTTCATTCTTTGACTCCACAGGACAAGAATCTGGGAACCATCCTGCCCATAGGAACTCTGCGTGTTCCAATCCAATTTTCCCCGTATCACATTGGGCTCTGTTTTGGGGCCTTCCTTTGACATGATATATTGAAGAGTTGAATAATCTATAATAATAAAAGGGTAATATGCTAATTAGACCGGACATCTTCCGGGAGTCATTCTGGACGTCATTCCTGATGAAGCTGGGCCGGAGGGAAGCCAGCCGGGTCCTGGGTGCCTGTGGACGGCCCGAAGGAAGCCATCCTGGGTCTCGGGTGCCTGCTGGCAGCTGGAGGACGGAAGCAGCCCAGGTCCCTGGTGCCTGCCAGGGGCTGGAGGAAGGAAGCCCCGGTCCCGGATGCTGGAGGGAAGCCGGTCCCAGCAGCCAGGGGAAGGAAAGCTTACTCTTGCACGAATTTTCGTGCATCAGGCCTCTTATTATATAGATAACAATTAACTCTGCAGAAAAGAAAATCCAACAAATGATAGTACTAATTATCATTAATAAAAGAAAAAAATTATTTTAACACAGTACGTGTATTATCCAACTCTTCTATGTATCATGGCGAAGGGAGGTCCAAATATAGAGCTCAATACCATGGACTTTCATCCATAAGGAGGCCAAGTCAATGACAGATTTCAAGGTTTTTAAGGAAAGGATGACAGACTTGTTTGAAGGCAATGTTGCAATTTGCAGGTTATGAAGTGAAATGCTTTGTGATCTGGCACAGTGAGAACCTCAGGGCCTTCACGCATGATAGTAAGCACATATTGCCACTGCACTTCAGGAGCAGTAAGAGGTCATGGATGACCCAGCTCTAGACTATTCAAATCAATAGAGTTAGCATCTTTTGGAAGGCCTACAACAAAAACCTTGCTTGGCTTGTGGTGATGTCATCAAGGAGTGTATGAATGGCACCTGGAAGAAGACACTCAAAAGGTTTTTCATCTCAATTACAGCCTTGTCATCTCAACAAGGCTGTAATTGAGATGAAAAACAACTTTAACCTGGGTGTGTATGAGGATGATACTGAGGAATTCCTGGAGGTGGTTCCTGAGGAATAACTAATGAGGCATTGTTGGAACTGGAACAAGAACTCATAGCTGAAGAAGAAACAAGAGAAAAGGAAACTGCAGAAGAAAAAGAAGAAAATCCTTCAAGAAAATTCACAGTGAAGGGTATAGCAGAGCTTTTGCAGACCTCACCGAGCTCCATAAAATGTTTGAAAACATTGACCTCAACACTGGAAGGTTTTCACTAATGGGGTGGAATTTTCATGGGGTGTTATCTGCTTACCATACAAGCAACTCTCTGATTAAAACAAAAGAAATAAACCAAGCAAGCCACCATGGACATATTTTGGAAAAGAGTGGTACCTCTTCTAGTAGGCCCTCAAATAGGTCCTTCAGGAGATATTCCAGAAGTCGTTATCATCATTGGAAATGACGGCTCCATGGGTGTTATTGCCCCTGAAGACCTTCCAGTGGGACAAGATATGGAGGTGGATGACACTGATCTGACCCTGTGTAGGCCAAGGCTAAAGTGTGCTTTTTATGTCTTAGTCTTTAAAAAAAAGTTTAAGAAGTAAAAAAAAAGGTAATAGAAAATATCCTATAGAATAAGGATAGAAAGAAAGAACATATTTTTGTATAGCTGTACAATGTATTTGTGTTTTGTTTTTGTTTTTTCTTGTGAATTTTCTTTTATTGGGACATAGGGGGTGGGTAACTTGGTGGTTATACCCCACCAGGGTACTGTCCATTCTAATCCTCCTGGGCTAGCTTTAGGAGCTTTTTCTTTTTCTTGGAGCTCTTGTTGCTAGCAGCCTCTTCAGGTCCACTGCTGAGAGGTTCCTCCTTCAAAGAGAGTTTCCTCTTTTTCTTGAGAACACTCCTGTTTACTGCCTCTTCGGGTTCACTAACGGGTTCTGGTTTGGTTAAAGATTTCTTCCTCTTGAGAAGACTTCCAATGTATTTGTGTTTTAAGCTAAGAGTTATTACAAAAGAGTCAAAAAGTTAACAAAGTAAAAAGTTTATGAAGTAAATGTTACAATAAACTAAGGTTTATTTATTATTAAAGAAAGAAAATTTTTAAACAAGTTCAGTGTAGCCTAAGTGTATAGTAATGTCCTAGGCCTTCACATTTATTCACCACTCTCTCACCGATTCACCCAGAGCAACTTCTAGTCCCACAAGCTACATCCATGATAAGTGATGTAATTAGGTGTGCCATTTTTTTATCCTTTATGCCATAATTTGACTGTACCTTTTCTATGTTTATATGTGTTTAGATACACAGATACCATTGTGTTACAATTGCCTACAGTATTCAGTTCAGGTTTGTAACCTAGGAGCAATAGGCTATCTACACTAATAAAAGGGTAAGATATAAATTGACCGTACCTTCGCAATGCACACCAGCCAATCAGGAGTGAGTATACAAATTAACCCAACAAATACTGGCGGGTGAATTTACATATGCAGGTGCCGAGTGGCTGGGGGCAGGGTGGGACACTTGTGTCATCGCCATGGCGATGACGCAGGCGTTCCGCATTGCCCCCGGCCGCTCCAGGCCTCTGGGCAGTGTGGGAAGGTGGAAAGGTGGCTCTGGGCCAGAGCAAAAAGGCGGCTCCAGCTGGAGCAAAGGCAGTGCCGGCAGCCAGGGGAAGGAAGGCCCATTCTTGCATGAATCTTCATGCATCGGGCCACTAGAATAATATATCTTAGGTGTGTAGTAGGCTATACCATCTAGCTCTGTGTAAGTGCATTCTGATGTTCTTACAGTGGTGAAATCACCTGTGGACACCATTTCTCAGTACTTATCCCTGTCATTAAGCTATGCATAGCTATTGATGCTTTTTCCTCATTTAACTCAGTCTGCCATAACCCACATTAATGGGGAAACCTCTAATTAATAGGGATTTATTATTATCCCCATTTTGCAAGTAGGAAAACCGAGGCTCAAAGATTAAATAAAATTGTTACAGTTTAATTTTTTGCTTGTTTGAAATATCACTATAGAGAATTTTGGAAATAGAGGTATCTTGTGTGGAAATAGGAGAGAAAAAATTAAGAGCTTGGCTTTGGACATGCTGTTAAGATATCCAAGCCTTTCCAACTAATTTGTAAATGTCTTACGGGGCATGTGTTGGTTGATATACAGGATTGTGGTGGCTATTGTTTTTGTCTAGTCAAACCTCTTCTCCATCCTCTGGCAGTAGATCTCACTTCTCTGCTTATTGGATAAGAACACAAGGAATTGCAGTAATCAAAATGTCACATCCTCACCCTTCAAAACAGGTTCAAAAATGCACACTGATCCAGGCAGACCCCGGTAGTGTCCTTCCTTGCTAACTTTTCTGCTTCAGCAAATAGGAAAGGGTATCCTTTCCCTCCTTCACCTTTGAAGCAACAAAGACACCATCACAAAACCGCCTATATCCATGTCTCTACTGCATGAAAGCAGTCAGAGAATAAACATGACTAGCATAGAGGTTCCCACCGTAAATTCCAGAAGCCCCAAGTGGACCTGGTTCTGCCAGCTGTCCCTTTGAGTATTTGATGTGCTTCAGTTCCTTCCTAATACACCTTTGCTGTTTAACGCAATTTGTGCTTTGCTTCTGTCACAAAAGTATCCTAATAAACACTAAACTCTAGAGTTCCTTCCATTCTTCCAAAGAGAGGTTGTCTAGATAATTTCCAAGGACATGCTGGCTACCTGCCTCTAGCTGACTTTGCTTTATGTGAGCTCATGTTTCTAAAATCCAAACCCACCCTCAATGGAACAGCGTGAAAATAGCCAGCTATCCCAGGGAAGAGGAAATCCTTATTTTTAAAAATACAATACTGATTGCTAGGCCGGTGTAGCTCAGTGCTTGAGTGTTGACCCATGAACCAAGAGGTCACTGGTTCACTTCCCAGTCAGGGTACATGCAGGGGTTGTGGGCTTGATCCCCCGTAGGGGGCGTGCAGGAGGAAGCCGATCAATGTTTCTCATTGATGATGTTTCTATCTCTCTATCCCTCTCCCTTCCTCTCTCTCAAAAAATCAGTAAAACATATTTAAAAAAATACAACACTGACAATGTAACTGGAATCATTGTAATTTCCTAGTTGACTACATTGAAAGGGGTAGCATTCATTTAATATTCTGGTAGACTCATTATCTTGTTGATTAAATTCTATTTAAAATTGAAGAAAAAGAAACGATGGAATAACATTAGTTGCATTTTCTATTTTATTTTCTTTCATCTTTATCTCTGTGTGTATGTATGTATGTGTATATATGCATATGTATAATTTTTACATTTTTCTTACTTTAGGTTCCCACTCTTTCATTTTAAGTTTGTAAATATTTAAATTTCAAGCACCTTTCTAGAAATCACTTGACTAAAATTAACTAGACCTGTTTAAGTATTTTTAATTTCTTACAAAGTCAATTATCTCTAGATTAAAAATACTTTTCTAATTTCTTCTCTTTATTTACTAAAAAGTTTTTATTTCATTGCGTATATTGAACTTAGAAAAAGAATTTATTTTAATTGTTATATAAGTTTAACATTGTTAGCTTTATCACTCATACTTTGATAAAAGTGCTCTTTTAGTTTTCACACATCTAAAATTTCCCTGAGTAACTATAACTTTATTACAAGTACCCTCTATCATCAACTCTAATGCATGGCCACTCTGTCTAGATACTAACTATTTTCAAGTTGTTCTAATTATCCTTGTTGACATTTTTTTTCTTTGCTTTCCAGGAATAATGTGGGTGAAGTACATTTTGCTTATTGTGCACCTCAGAATTCAGGTTGGCATACATATTGAATCAATATGTCTACTGATCTCCTATTTCTTTATTTTAATTAAATATGTCTTTCATTTGAAAAGCTCAAAGCACTATATATAAAATGTATTAAAGTTATTGTATGGGATTTGGTTAAAAGGAATGAATAGTGAACATCAGTAAATGCACAAGGCACTAATAGTGAAGTGAAAAACAAATAAATAAAAGAGGAATAACAGTATACTTTGAGGCATATTATCTAACCCAAACCTCTGCTTTATGAGGAAAAATAATTCAGAGGCCCACGACAACCTGCCCAATAAAGTCAAACTTTAAGCACGGTATTGTCACTGACATGAGCTTCCTTTCCAGTTCAATCTCCCACTGAACCCAATTTCAGTACGAGTGCCTAAACATGCTGTACACTTCTTATCTGTTTATCTTTGTAAAAGCTGTTCCCTGTTCAAAATAATTTGTACTCTATCAAATTGTCAGAGATTTACTTCAGAATTACCTACAATTCTATCTTTGTAGTATTTCGATACTTTCTCTATATCCAAACACGTTTTCTTATGGATTGGACAACTGAGACTGAAATGTAGAGTAAGCAACAGAAATAAAATTTCAACACTTAATAGCACTTGGTGACTTTCTTACTGAATTAAAAACATTCTGTTTTGTAGTAGATGTTGGTATATAAGCCTTATATCATAGGGTCTATTAATTATCTGTCTTTTTCCAAAGAGATTTAAGGTAACTTATAAAAATAAATGACTTTTATTATATAATTTTTTAAATAGGTGGGTGTACTTCAGGGGACAATAGTGATGAAGACCAAAATCTTATTCCTCCTTCCCATTGAAATCATCTACAGAGTATGAAGATGGGAGAAAATGTATGACATGGATTGGAAATTAGAGAAGAAAGTCAGCTATATGACCCAGATAATAAAAAAATATATATTTAGATCTAATACTCCTGGGTCTACTTACAATGTGATTACCAAGGATATTTCAAAACTCTCCTTTATAAAATTTGTCCAATTTGTTAACCAAACAGGAAAGGCTTTCTTGGGAAAAATAAAATAAAATCTATTGATCAGGAGGAACAAGAATTGGGGACAGTGGTAGGCATAGCTATTTCATCTGGATTCTTCTTTGCTTCTTCAAATGAGCTCTTGGGAAACCATGATGGGAAAGCTTATCTGGATTTACATGGCAGCTACCTGCATCATAAAGACAAAAGGATATGCACTAGCATATCGCTAGCTTGTTACAATGTATGAAGGTAGGGCTAGAAATGAGAGTGGAAATGTGGCAGAGACCAATTATTTAGGTAATTTTCTTTTTGCTGTTGTATATTAGTAGCATGCCCTTTTGCTGTTGTATATTAGTAGCATGTTTGATATTTATACATATTGGTTGCCCAAAGGAGAAAGCACAGAGAGGGGTGAGTAGCAAGAACAAGACCCTTCGAAAAGGCACTCAGTAGGCTTTTTTTGGAGGACAAAATATAAACATGGGTAGAAATATGGGTCTGCATTAGATTTTCATTATCATCATTGAGACAAAACAGAAGACACATGACGAAGAGTCCTGCCAGTAATGTCACTTTTACATTGCCTGGTGGTTGTAGATTGGCTTCTGGGTAGCTGACTTAGTCATGTCAATTTGTATTATGCACATTCATGGCTCCAGATCAGCTGAAAGTATTTTCATTGACCATACTGACCACGAGGGAAATAAAGGAGACTGCTCCTACTGTATCTATATGCCAGCATCAAAATTGTACATACTCCCACTCTAATAAAAGTAAGTAAACAGAAATGATATACAACTTGGTGCCTATGGGAAAATCTGAAAAATAAATGCTGGTAAATATAGCACTCAGGTTATATTTTCTAAACATACTTAGTACAGGAAAGAGAAGACAGTTTGGTACTAAAAACATCACGTTATGTTAAAAACACACGCAATGAAACATAGACCCTATGAAATAAAAGAAAAAGTTGATAGGATAAGGAAACAGAGTTGAAGTAGACTGTATAGTTGCTTTTATTATAGCCATTCATTCTTTGTAGCTACCACAATTTTCATTCCCCTATCTCCATCTCTCTTCATTCTCACCTCCACTCAGCACATTTGCTTTTAGGGCAGCTCATTCTATCCTGAAGTATGGGCAAATGGCAGATGCTTTAGGCCTCGCTAAACAAAGCAATCTTACGTCCAGGTTAAAGATATTGATTTGGGTGGGGTCAGGGCTGGCTTCATAGGGGCAACCTGTGTGGTTACACAGGGTCCCTTGTTCAGAACACATAGACTCTAGCAGTAATCTAAAATATTCTGAATGTAAGAATGATCCAAATCATGTAAAAAGGATTCACCAACTTATAGGCAGAATTAGTAAAATATATTAGTACTTCCAGTAACCTGGTGATATTTTATACCTTAAGAATAAAGAAAAAATTATTCAAGTATTAAAACAGAGAAGAGCAGATAATCTTTAAAGGAAGCAAAATCCAGTTAGACTTGGATTTTCTTCTTCAGTAGTATATGTGAGAAAACAGTGTAGAAATATATAAATGGTTTTGAGGGAAAGGGTCATGATTCAAGGTTCCTAATCCCAGCCAAGTTGTGATTAGTATGTGAAGTCAACACAAACATAGGCTGTCATATACACAACTCAGAAAGTTTGCTATGTACAGACTTCCTAAAAATTATTTTTCAGAAGTGTTATTCAGTCCACCTCACAGTGATTCCGTATTCACAATGGGTAAGGGGGTGTCCATTAAAGCCAAAAGTCCATCTATATATATATATAAAACCCTAATATGCAAATAGACCGAATGGCAGGACAACCAAACAACCAATCGCTATGACGTGCGCTGACCACCAAGAGGTGTGCGTGGAACATGGCGGGCATAGTCAGCAGGCGGCAGAGCACAGAACATGGCGGGCGTTGGTCATGGCAGGATGGTGGAGCAGGTGAGCGGGGTTTCCAGACCAAGGTGGGGCACCAGTTGCTGTCATCAGGGCGAGCTTCTGCTGCCGGCATCAGCCCTGCTCACACCCACAGCCAGCACTGGAGCTGCCACTCGCACCTGCTGCCAGCACCCAGTGCCGGTCCCAATTGCTCAGCAACATCAGCAGGTGCGAGTGGTGGCTGGCAGCCCCGATCGCCCTTCAGGGCTTCTCCACCTCCCCTTGCTCCTGAAGGGCGATTGGGGCAGTAGCCGCCGTTTGCACCCACTGCTGGCGCTGGCCCCAATCGCTCTGTGCAGTCAGTGGGTGCGAGTGGGGCCGGCGCTGTCAGCACATGGAAGCAGCACTGGCGGGAGTGGGGCTAGTGGCAGACAAAGGACCAGGGGCCATGGCGGGAGGGGCTGGGCGGGAGTGCAGAGGATGGGCCAAAACTTGCCCCTGTGCCTACCGCAACCTCACAGTTCCTTTCAAGGTGCATGAATTCGTGCACTGGGCCCCTAGTATATAATAAAGTAGGTTTTCTGAATGCGTATGGTAAAAAATTGACAAAGTAGTTCTTTTACCTGTTTTTACTTAATGTCAACATGTTTGTGTAATTAAAATTAAGTATGTATGAAAAGTAATATTTTACAGAAAAGTCTTCTATATGCATTTCAGTAATTTTAAATTTATACTGAATATGTCTAATAAATGCATGCATTTACCAGTTACCATGAGTAAATAAATGCATGCAGCTGGGTGTGTCTTAGCCCATGTGGGAACATCAGCAGCACACATCAAAACTGCCATAGAAAGTCCTGCCACTCAACAACAGAATTAATAAACGTGGGAAGTGGTGTGATCAAGTGCTAATCATTTGCCAAACATTGTTTATGAGTGGTGACTCTTGGATTTAAATATGTAGACTATAGTTGTAAATGTGTAATATTCATTTATTTTGATAAAATTACTACAGTGTTTTTTCTAACATATGGCCTATTAGCTAAAATTTGTTAAAAATAAGAGTAAATTACCTGGCCAGTGTGGTTTAGTGGTTGAGCGGGGACCCATAAACCAGGAGGTCATGGTTTGATTTCCAGTCAGAGTACATGCCCAGGGTTGTGGGCTCAATCAGTAAGGTCCATGCAGGAGGCAGCCAATCGATGATCCTCTCTCATCATTGATGTTTCTATCTCTGTCCTTCTCAGAGAAATCAATCAATAAAAAATATATTTAAAAATAACAGTGGATTAAAAAAAATAACCTATTGATTTATTTATAAGCAAATCTTGGTTAAAAGCATCTTAAAATTAACAGGGTGCTAATTTTCACAGACTGAAAATTTTGTCCGTTAAATTGAGGTCCGAAAAGGCAAGAGTTTACTATACCTAAAGAAACTTACTCTTTGGTATTTGCTTATTATTTATTTATTCAATTTATTCAGTTATATATATTTTATTGTTCAATATTTCCCATCAGAAATATTATTTTACCTCCCTCTGCCTTTTTGTTGTTGTTGCTCTCAGCTAGTGACTCAATTATTTCCCCAAAAGGTAAAAGTGTGCTTACCAAATAGGTATATCTGGATTTAGACATGTAAAGATAACACATGCACATATTCACATATTTGTGCACACATGTTCACACCCACACCCTCACAACTTGCAGGTTTCTCATTAGGTTTTCTTTACTGAGCTCAAAGTTACCAGTTGAATTCTTTGTCATGGCTCATGTTCAAGACACTTCTGCTTTTACAATCTTGAAAGATAGTCGTTAAGTGTTTTTTTATTTGTTTTTAATCCCTAAACCTATTTGGAATCCCACTCTGCTTTGGAAATGTGATCCAAAGAAGATACTTCCTGCCTTCTCTAACAAACTATTGCAATAAAAGTTCTTCCTTTTCATCCATTATAAAAATTAAATAAAATTTAAGGTATTTCTACTATTTTTGTCACTTAAATAATACTGGGATAAATATATTATGGATAGTTACAGAATGTAGTTTTAAGTTTATAGTTGTAGAACTGCTAGGAAAAAGAATATACTTTTTACTAGAAAAAAACAAAGGAAGAATTATCCTTATTGGCAAATACAGAAACACCAAAAAACCATTATAATAAAAAAGATAGGATGATTAAATGTATTGGCTATAACAAAAGACAAAGGGTAAAAATTAAAATTCAACTCTGGACTGTCTATGTTAATCATACTAAGATTTGGTAATAGCTAGGGAAAAAAAGCTAAAGGAAAATGAATTGTATTACTAGGAGAATGATGAACTAACTATAATGCATTCACATTCTGAAATATGAATCAGTTAAAATGAATTTGGTTATGGTACATATCCTATGCATTTAGACATGGAATCTTCCTCTATACAGGACAGTAAGTTTAAAATCCTATCTAATAAAAGAGTAATATGCAAATTGACCGTACCTCCACTACACCAACAATTCATGCCCACCAGTCAATCAGAAGTGAGTATGCAAATTAACCCAACCAAGATGGCTGCTGCCATGGAGCAAACAGGAGGCTTGGGTTTCCCTGGCAATGGAGGAAGCCAAGCTTCCTGCACACCCTGGCCGGCCCAGGCCTCCACTCAAGGCTACAAAGTTTCAATTATAGAAGATAAATAAATCCCAGATACCAGGGCCTCCACTTGGGTCGATGGGGGTGTGGCCAGCCTGTAAACCACCACAGACCCCTCGCCCAGGTTGCCCCACACCCCAAGGGAATCTCCGCCCTGATCCAGGACACCCTTTAGGGCAAACCAGCTGGCCCCCACCCATGCAGCAGGCCTCTATTCTATCTAATAAAAGAGTGATATGCAAATTGACCATCACTCCAACACACAAGATAACTTCCCCCGTATGGACACAAGATGGCCACCACAAGATGACCAGCAGAGGAGAGCAGTTGGGAGGGATCATGGCAGCAGGGGAGGGCAGTTGTGGGCAATCAGATCAGCAGGGGAGGGCAGTTGGGAGGGCCAGGCCTGCAAGGGAGGGCAGTTGGGGGCAATCAAGCCTGCAGGGGATGGCAGTTAGGGGTGACCAGGCCATCAGAGGAGGGAAATTGGGGGTGATCAGGCCTGCAGGGAAGGGCAGTTGGGGGTGGGGACCAGGCCTGCAGGGGAGGGCAGTTAGGGGTGACCAGGCCGGCAGGGGAGGGCAGTTAGGGACAAACAGGCTGGCAGGGGAGTGGTTAAGGGGGTGATCAGGCTGGCAGGCAGAAGTGGTTAGGGGTAATCAGGAAGGCAGGAAGGCGAGCAGTTGGGAGCCAGCAGTCCTTGATTGTGAGATGGATGTACGACTCCCCGTTTAGGCCCGATCCTACCGGGATTGGGCCTAAACGGGCAGTCGAACATCCCTCAAAGGGTCCCAGATTGGAGAGGGTGCAGGCTGGGCTGAGGGACACCCCCCCACCCGGTGCATGAATTTCATGCACTGGGCCTCTAGGAAAATTATAAAATGATATACAAGCTATAGTCTCACTTGGTTAAAATAAAACAAACTGTATATTTTATATGCACAAAGACCAGATGTAGGTAATAGCACAGGAAGAGTTCTGAGATGATACATCCTATATAATAAAAGCCTAATATGCTAAGTGTCTGGTCCTCCAGTAGTCCATCCAACTAATCAAAGTGTAATATGCTAATGATATGCTAAGGCCGCTCAACCATTCGCTATGACATGCACTGACCACCAGGGGGCAAACGGTCCAACTGGTAGGATAGCTTGCTGCTGGGGTTTGGCCAATCAGGAATGAGCGAGACAGGCCGGACATACCTTGGAGCCCTCCTGCAGTCCCTACCTGGCTGGCCAACCTCCCACATCTCTCCCTGGTCCCGATTGTACACTGGTGGGGTCCCTCAGCCTGGCCTGCAATCCAGGACCCCTCAGGAGATGTCAGAGAGCCGGTTTCAGCCCAATCCTGTGGGCCAGGCCCAGGGACCCCACTGGTACACGAATTTGTGCACTGAGCCTCTAGTCCCATTATAATGATAGAAGTTATCTCAAAAGAGGGGACTAGAACTAAGTGGGGTTCAAGGAGGCTTTCATTGGATATAGATTGTCTTTATTTTTTAAGTGAGAATTTATTTACATGCTATATTTAAATTTGCAAAAAATGTTTAAATAGGAGCTATAATGCTTATTATTACTTGAATTAGAAAACATTATTTAAAATGTTCTCTTCCAAATTAATTTATGAATCAATGTAATTCCAATCAAAATAGTAACAAGAACTTTTATTTACATTTAGATTGTTTCTACTTTTTCACAGTTAAAAACATCTGCAAATTATTCTCATTAACCCTTGACTCTGGAGAGAGCACTTGGTGATGAATTTGCTAACACCGACCTCATGCTTAGTTTTCCTTTGATGCTCTAACAGTAGTTTCCCTTGTGACTAAGTGGAGGAGGCGGCATTATTGGAACTGCCTATTGTTAGAGAGGGAACTCTGTCCTAAGGTGCACTGGAGAGCATCTTCCTGTCCACGGGGCTAATTCCCTACCTTTCACCTCTAGGTGGTTTGTTTAGTTTTTAACTGTCTTTATTGTTCTCAACAATTCAAGGGGTATATTCTCTCTTCTCAAATCAGTTTTTCATCCCTTATTTTAATTTACAGGCAAAAGAATATATTTTATCCCCTTCAATGTTTCTAGATGTAACGCAATAAAGCATGCCTCTCTCATTTAGTACTTCTAAGAAATATAGGCAACATATTTGGACCAAAGGAGACTTGGGGGAATAAGCAGTAGCTCCCACCTTCTATTCAGTGGGAAGTAGAATGGCCATTTGACCAAGAACTGAGAAGAGCTGTCATCCAGGGGTCCTGTGTCCAGGGAATGTACAGCTCCACTAAGGAACTGGCATGAGTTCTGGGCCAAGATGGGGATGTAGGAAAAATCCAGTACTCGCAGACACATCTACAATGACATATGGAACAATTTCCTCTGAACAAAACCCTAAAAACTAGCAGAATGATTCCACTACGAGGGACAAAAAGAAAAGAAAAGCAAAAACTACACTGAAGTGGGTAGGAAAGGCTGAGACACAATCTTGCCCTAAACCCATTTCCCCCTTTACTGCCTCCTGGTGACAATCCCTGAGGACAGAACGATTCATAGCCCACATTGGGTATCCCAACTTTTAAGACCAGTACCTGACAGAGAAGCCCCCAGAACATTTAGCTTTGGAAACTAACAGGGCTTTTAAGTCCTGGAGACCCCCAGGCTGTGGCAACTGAGGAAGTGTCTTAAAGGGCCTACAGCAGACTCCCCTAGGGCACAATGCAGAAGCAGCCTTTTGTGAAAGTGTTTTATGGGAAAGAGGCTGATTTGTTCTTTTTAAGACATTGGACTGAGAGGAAGGGCCTTCTGGGATACAATCCCTGAGGAGGCTGGTGGGCGCCAGCTTCATGCTCTCCCTCTGCCTTCCTAAAGCCAGCCGGTGCCTTTTTATCCCTTTACTTGGTCCTGTTCCTGATCTAAGGGGGAAAGTAGTCATTCTTTCTCCAGTAAGTATGTTAGGTGTCCATTATCAGGTGGAAGAAATTCTTTCTACTCCTACTTTTCTGAGAGGTTTGGTTGTTGCTTTTAGTCAGGAATGGATGATGGATTTTTGTGAAACTTCCCCTCACCCCTCCCCTGCAAATCAAATTATACCAACTGGTGTTCCTGAGATAAACCCCACTAAGTCATCTATACTTATGTTGTTGGATTTTGTTTGCTGAGATTCCGTAAAAAGTTGTGTCTATATTCATGAGGAACACTAGAATGTAATCTTCCTTGTAATATGTTTCTCCATTTTGGGTATAAACAAAATGTGGCTTGTAGGAAAAGTTGAGTAATATTTGTTCCTCTTCACTTATCTGAAAGATCTTGTGTAGAATTGGTTATATTGCTTCCTTGGTAGAATTAAAAAGAATTCAAATTTCATGTCATTTCCACAAGCCATAAAATATTAATCTTGTTTGGATTTTTTAATCTTTTAAAAATAAAGAACTCATTCCTAGCTCAAGGGCCATACAAAAAGAGTTAGTGGGTCAAATTTGGCTGTCAGGTCATAGTTTGCTACTCTTACACTAGAGTGGCAAGTTAATACTTCATATAATGGTGATGAATGCCCATGTCCAGTGTATTGGAGGTAGGGTCAGAACCAGTGAGGAAGAAAGATTATGTGAACACTAGAGGCCTGGTGCATGAAATCCGTGCACGGTGTTGGGGGGTGGTCCCTCAGCCCAGCCTGCCTGCGCCCTCTCACAATCCAGGATGTCCGACTGCCGGTTTATTTGGCATGCATTTTACACAGTACTAAAAAAAAGTTCAATGTTTACCTTAAAATATTGAAAAACATTTATAGTACATTCTCAACATAAAAAGTGAGCATTAAAATATAAACTAAAACAATAGGTATTAAATGATGCATTCTTCTTTAAAACAATTTTACAGATGATTAACAGAAACTAAAGTATCTACACTAATAAAACAGAAAAATGCTAATTGACCATACCTTCGCTACGCCCACAGCCAATCAGAGTGAGTATGCAAATTAACCCAACAAAGATGACAGTTAATTTGCATATGCTGAGGGAGGGAGGAGTGAAGACTGAAGACAGCATAGAAGGAAGAAGGAGGGAAAGTGGAAAGCAAGGCGGCTGCCAGAGGGAAAGCGCGGGCAGGGCGGGCGGTGGCGGCGGCGGCGGGTGGCGAGTGTGCTGCAGAGGCCGCTTGCAGGAATCTTCCTGCAATGGGCTCCTAGTCTATAATAATAAAAGCAGTCAAACATGCCTCTCACAATCCAGGACCACTGGTTCCTAACAGCTAGCCTGCCTGCCTGCTTGATCACCCCTAACCACTCTGCCTGCCTGCCTCATTGCCCCTAACCACTCTGCCTGCCTTCCTCATTGCCCCTAACCACTCGCCTGCCTGATCACCCCTAATTGCTTGCCTACCTGATTGCCTCTGCCTTGGCCTCTGCTGCCACGGCTTTGTTTGGAAGGTTGTTTGGCTGTCTAGTATAATTAGCATATTACACTTTTATTATTATAGATTATTATTATAGATGGCTGTAGAAGGGTGATGTCATGGCAAGGTATGGAGACAAAGGAAAGACTTCTTTACAAATATATATTGTTTTTCTCCTAAAACAGCCACTGAGAGCATCAAAATGAGGCCTCCGTAGGTCGCACTGTACTTTTCTTGCTTTCCAGAAGTCTCAGCCTCTGCTCAGAGAAACACTGTTACATGTACTCAAGGGATCTGCCAGCCCACTTTTTGTGATTTCCTTTGTTTCAGCAACTCTTAGCTACCAAAATCAATCAGAGATAGTTCTTCTAAAAGCTATGACTCTTAGCTCTCAAAAGATGGATAAGGTCATTTTCTTTTCCAGAGGACCTGGACACTAAACATCATAGTTTAAAAAGTTTTAATTAAGAGATTGAAGCAGAGTTTTCTTTCAATACAAATGTAAATGTTGCTATCTAACCCCTCAATTCCCATACACTATTTGTTCCCCTGCTATTATTCAGCCTTAGGGCAAACTAAAAAAGAGTTTAAAGTTGAAAACAAAACAAAACAAAAAACCCAGGTCTGGTGTGTCGTATCTAGCAGGTGGTGGAGTACAATTAGAAAGCATAATTACTAGATTCTTCTCTTTCTATATTTTCCCTCAATGCTTATCTCCCCCCCCCCCCCCCCCGCCACACTTCTGTCTCATGATAAAGTCTAGCACATTAAAATATAGATGGAGTGCTTTGGCCTTTAGGTTTGAGGGGACAGTGTATTTAGGTTTTTCAAATTAAAAGCTAAGCTCATGGCTCTAGAGATTTTAAAAACTATTAAATCAAATTTTAAAGAACATACTGTAAAATTATTTTAATTTCTGTGTGTGCTATGTGATATTTCTGGTTCTCTTTCACACTTAAAGCTCTCATTGAGAATAAAACAGTCTTCTGCATTAAACTGTAACATGATTTGGCATTTATATATCCTGTAGGAAAGAATGAAACACTACCTGCTTTAAATTGTGATTTCTAGAAGGATTTCTGGATATAGTAAAGCCTCAGATACAAAAAAATAAAGGTTTTGAGATTGCCTTGCCAAGGCAAAGATTCTTATGTCTATTTTTACTCAAGACTAAATAAAGGTACCATTTCTAATCCAAGAACTTCACTCTGCTGTCTTCCATCACATTGACATTTTCCACAGGCGTTTCTTGTTTTATTTAATGTACTTTTTCTACTTTTCCTTAATATGATATCTCAGAATTCTTGTTGCTAAGTATTAATTAACATGTAAAATTATGATTAAATTGTGACTAGTCTGCACATTGTCAAAGGTGTATTTACTATTTTCAAAGCTTTATTGTTCTTGTTAGCTTTGATTTAGGAAATAAATATTCTAAAGAAAATTTCCAGGAAGACAATTCAGATAATTTTTTTAAAATTGTAGAATGAAGCAGAGCTCTGAATAAAATATTGAATGGAACTTTCCAACACTGTAAGAGATTTTCATTGCCCTCCATATGTAGCTGCATAAAGAATAGTTTTAGTTAAAAGATTTAATTTTCCCACAGCTATAGCATGCTGGATGATAGTACAATTTCCCCAGCTGCTAAATTTAATTATTTTGAGGTATCTTATTCATTATAACTCAAGTCCTCATCAAAGTAATTCATTCATCCCATTGGGTATTCAACTATATGAGGTCAAATTATGTCTTTCATAATCATTTTGTAATCAATAAGTTATTGATTTCAAAGATACCTTGGTTTCAAAACAGAAAACATGGTTACAGGCATATTATTAGTATGAAAAAAAGATTTTAAAATATTTTATTTCACAAGTTCCCGAGAAGGCAATAGGTATTGTGCGTGTGGGTTTTTTTTTTCTTTCCCCATTTGTTTTGGTTTTCTGTTTGATTTCTTTTAACTTTCCCAAATTATGCCAAAAATTTTATGATATTATAGTAAGTGTCATTTCTGATGTGTCAAATAATACTTGTAATGCAATCTTTACTTTGCTCTACATTTTCCCCCATAAAACATAAGCAAGAGGAATTCTCACTTTATGTGTAACATATACTTTACCCAGTGAAAGACTCAACTGAAAATAACTGCTGAAGCCAATAGCTTTGAAAGTTTAGGAGAAAATGATTAGAAACTGATATGAGCAGAACTAACAATATTAGGGCAATAAATTAGGATAAAATAACCAGATTTATCCATGCTTATTCTGCAGAACATAATCTCCTAACATTTGAAAAAACACCCAAGCTCTGTTTTTGGATTAAGTGACTTGTCTGCATTTTACCACTCGTTTAGAATAGCCCATTGGATATAACATTTCCCCCAGTATGATTAGACAAAATCAAAACAAACAAACAAACCCCCCCCCCCCCACAAAACCCAGTCTTGATAAAAGCCATATTGTTCCTACATATCCCATAATCCTAAAAGGAAACACAGAGGTAAAGGTTACAAGAGGGTTTTCTCTGTCACACCGTGGAATCTGTCTTGCTTGCAAGTTAAAAGACTCCTGAAGAACCCTTCCTTGCCATCAAGAATCCAAATTAGCAACAGCTTGCAAAGATAATCAATTCATTTCAGTGTACTCAAAATGGGCTCATTATTATTAATTTTTGCCAACTCCCAAGCAATTCATGAACCATTTTTAGATTTTTAAAAAGCAGTTCATGAATCAGACAAAAAAAAAAAAGTTTAAAAGGAACCCATCCCACAATGAGATGATGACTCAGAGTCCTTTGCTGTCGCTGTGTCAACTGCCGAGCATCTGAAATCTGATGAGGATGGGGTGGATAGAGAAAAGGCCATGATGAGCATGAAACAATGTGTTGAATTTACATGTTAAAACTTCTTGTTGGTTTTGGCAATTTTTGCTGAGGATTATTGAGAAATCCATAACATCTGGATGTGGGGGAGAAGCTCCACTAAAATGATGAAGTTTATATTGGTCGACAAGACTATAAATGGAAAAGAAAGTAGTTTCTTAACACAGCTGTTTCCAATTTTGTTAACATTTTAGGCCAAATTCATTTGAAAAAAAACACACATAAAACTCTAATGTTTGAGATATACTTTACAAGTTTGACTTAATATACACATGCTGAAGACATTCTTGACTCAAACTAATATATCCAGAGGATGGACAAATGAGCCACTGGCCTAAGTCTGGGCCCTAAACTTGTCTTTGAAATGGACATTAACATAAGCCATTTAACTAAGAAATTTGGATTTCAAAGTCAAATAATCCCTTTAGGTTAATTTGTTTTTTAAGTTTTTTAAGTGGACTAAAACCATCTGGCACTGTCTTATTTTTCAGTACATATCATATCTTTGATGTCTTAGAAAATAACTTAATTTAATGGGTAGATTATTGATTAAAGCTCAAAAGATTTAGATATTTTCCATTCTTACCATCAACTAGGTGACTTCTTACTCATCATTTCTTATTTTTGAACTATATTGTCTCCCTCTGAAAAATTAAAATTATGTAAAAAGACATAATTGAAAAGAGCACAGAATAAATAAAATGCATTTATATATATATATATATATGCACAAATGTACATATAAACACAGATAATTTATTTGAGTAAATGTCACCTTGGCTTCCAATTTTTTACTTCCTAGTATTAGTTTTCTGACATATTTTTTTCCTATATTTTAAGCAGGAAAATATGGCAAACATTTAAAAATTCTCTATTCCATATTATCTTGGACTCTTTTTTTTTCTCCTTTTCTTTCACATTTCCTCTATTGCAGCCTTCAAACAATTTTCTGTTTTCTAGCATAAGGAACTAAAATGAAATAAGAAGCACAAAGATAAACAGGCTTCCCTATCATTTTCATTTTATGAGCCTCTAAAGTCATTATGCAGCTAAATAAAATGGGAGCAGCATCTTTGTAAAGTGTTTTATTAACTTGTTGATGCTTTTTGGCTAGAGATGACTCTTAAATATTGATGACAATTATAATTTACTTCCTATGCCTTTATTTTCAGATTTCAAGACTTGGTAAAGGCATGAACATACCAGTATCAGCTAGATTTGTTAATTTTCCTTGACATAAGTAAAGTCTGGGACAGCAAGATGTTTTAAAGATCACCAACAATATGATCAATACAGATTGCCAAGATCAATTCTGGAGTCTGACTCTGCCTGCTGTGAGCAGTTGTCACAATGTTCTTTGAGAAAATTGGCAAGAAATGATAAGGATTCTGTCAACAGACACCCATCAATAGAAAATAATCGCCCTGCAGACATATTGCACTCCTCTTGCCTTTTCCTTGCAAACAGGTCATAAATAGGGAGATCCTGGCTGAACTTTATAATTAATCAAGTTAATATAAGAGACCTTATGTAAGATCTCTGTTATAAATAGATTAAAAGCATTAAATGGGAAAAGGCATTTCTCAATTTACAGAGTACTTCAGAAGCAGTACCTTCTGTACGAAATTTGTTTGACATCTCTATAAATAATCTTCGAATTGAGTGAGATCCCTTCTATAGATACAAAGTTTGGCAATTTGGGGAGCTTGTTGATTGACTTTGGTGAAGAGCTTTAAAAAAAATTCATAGGTTTACCACATCTCAAAGAAGCTGGATATTTGGTTGACTATAGCATGCCTGGTTTTATAAGGTTCCTCAGTTTTTCATTTGGAACCTAAGGATCCTGGGAGCTTATGAGTACCTTCAAGATGTCTGTGAATTGTCTAAAATTAAATAAAGATATCTGTGGGTATGTAGACATTTATATTTTTATGGAGATAAAAATCCTAACAACTGTCTTATTTTCCAAGGCATCTATGAAAATTATGTTAAAAGGAAGAAAGGAAGGGAAAGAGAGAAAATGTTATCTAAGACAAAACTATTTTTAAAATTTTGAATAACTTAACCCTTTAGAAAAATGAATGCTTGTTGAGTGAGTGCTTAGTATGTGCCATCAGTGAACTAGAACAGCAACAAAAGGCTCCACCCTTAAAGAACTTATATTCAAGTGTCAGGAGAAAGAAAAAACATATCAAGTTTTATCTGATGCAAACCCAACCTATAACTCTACAATAACTTTATTCATTTTGTAACTATGGTATTTGGAAACAGTATACACATTGTTATTATTATACACACAAAGAGGTACCCCTTTTAAAAAGCAAATACTTCCTAATACATTCCTTCTAACAATTCCATAACAATAGAAGCAATACCTTGTTTTAAAGAGTTGTTCCTTATCATGGACACTACTGACATCTGAGCCAGATAATTCTGAACCTCTGAATAATCACAACAGATAACTCTGTTGTGAGGAGCTGTCCTGTGTACTAGTATTGGTTTAGCAGCAATCCTCATCTCTACGCACTATATGCCAGTAGTGCCCCCCTTCCCAGGTGTTATAATTAAAAAAAATTTCTAGAAATTACCAAATGTCCAATAGGGGCCACATATCACTCCTGTTGAGAACTGCTACTCTGAAGGATGCATGTGTCAATAGTTCAAGCCAATGGCAAGGCATGCAGTGATGAATCAATGTTTTCATTGTCATGGAGAACTTCACATATCTTGGAGAGAATTCAATCTTGAGGGAATCAATTTTGGAATTCATCAGTATACAAAAATTCTACTAAAAAAAAAATACCTTGTCCTAGAAGGAAGGTTTTTCTCCTCTTATTCCTTTTTCCCACTTTCTTTTACTTCTTATTCACTTACTTACTTTTTGACTGTTTCTCTTTCACACCTAAGCTAAAAGAGGCCAGTGTTATAGGCAATCTCTTAATTAATCAGAATTGGTTTTATATTAATAAAATGTAACGGGTATTGGAGATACTCATCTAATGGGAGGATTATCTGGATTACCTGGTAAGAAATACAAGATAACAAAATGAGTGAAAGTTAAAAAAATAAAGATAGATACAAGTTTGTTGATACTTTTCTTTCATTTGAGATAAAAATGTCTAGTTATTCCAGAAGTTCCAAACTCAGTAGTAATAGCTTTTAATTTTTGCTCTGTCACTATCATTCCTGTAATGAAAATACCTCACCTTCAGTTCCAGAAAAAAAATAAAAGGAAAGAAAAGAAAGAAAACAAGGGAGTATTTAAGTAAATAGAAGAAAAAGAAGAGAACCAATTTAATTAAAAAATATAGAGGCAAAGAAAAGGAAAAAGGTAGGGAAACAGGACAGAAGATGAGAAAATGCAGGTGTAAAATAGGAATAAAGAATTCAGGAAGAAAGTGAATGGAAATTATATATATTTTAAAGAAATAAATGGGAGCCTATGCTGACATGAGGAGAGAACAGAAAACTGTATTCACAAATAAATAAAATGAATTTCTAAACTAGTAGGCAAAAATAAATTTGCTACTTCTTTTCCTATGGATTTGCATATGTGAGTATGATGCTTGGAGATTGGCCCTAGAAGGACACTTACCAGGCTGACATACTAGTAAGACAAGGCCATGACTTTTTTCTTCAGGCAAAACCTCTCCAGCTCCTCAAGCTTAATGACAGTCCCCTTAGTGTATTCTATATATACTCCAACTTATCAATACCTTCCCACGCACATTCAAATACTGTGTCAGCTCTGTTCACCATTTAGAAAAGTTCTAAACCACCTTTTTAAAACTTCTGTTATTGTTCCCTAAGGTTAAATTCACTTTTATTTTTTTTTGACAGCTACATGATATTTTTTACTCGTGGGTTCTTATTGCAGACTAATACCCAAGTCTTTCCCTTGTAGTTTGTATACCACTTTTATCTTGAACAAGAAAAATTATGTTGAGATTGCAAATGCAGGTTTTACAATGATCAGTGTTGGATTTAGTCCATTGCTCAAGATTATTCAGTTATTTTGCCCAGAATTTCTCAAATTCAAAGCGTTTGTGTTCTGGTTACATGTAACTTGCAAGTTTCAATAGATTGTCAAGCACTATTGTTTTTTGTCCAATGGTACCTCTGCTTTCTTGCTATGATAGTTGGCCTTCCAATATAGAGGCTGAAATACAAATACTCACTTTCCCAGCCTTCTTTGTGGTAGGTCATGGGCATGTAACTTAACCTTGGCCAGTGGAATTTGGATGTCTTCTCAGGGCTCTGTGGCAAAGTTTTGCTCCATAAAAATGCAATGGGTATGGTTGTGCCTGCATATGATACCTGGATCTGCCACAGCTGCCTTGCGGCCAGTAAGGAAGACAACAGTGATAAACTGAAGTTGGCAGAGTGGGAAGGAAGATCAAAAGCTCTGGTTCTTTGATGATATCATTAAGTCACACGTTGAGCTTACAACAGTTCCTTCTAGATATTTTTTTACATGAGATTACACATATCTTCACATTTAATTCACTTTGAGTTGTCTATTTGATTACTTATAGCCCACAGAGTTCCAAGTGATACAATAAATGTCTTCTATATCTTTTTCATGCTTTCCTTGCGTTTATTTTTCAATGCATTAATTTGGTCTTAGAGATATAAGCATATTTAGAACTGGCTCTCTTAAAGAGCTTACCCATCACAAGTCTCAGATCCCTCTGTGAGTCTGCTTTATTTTTAAAAATTCATTCCATAATTTTTATCTATGACTCTTCCTGGAGCTATGGAATTTAGTCCAAGTGAGAGAAATATGCAGAGAAATAATATTTGAATAGTGTATGGAGACAGTAATGAAGAAAGAGAGGAAAGTCAAGAGTGAGCACTCTGGAAATCCCTGTTTTTATTGGGAGTAGAAAAAATTAAACAGTGAAATAGACTAAAGAGGAAATATCTGAGATGAAGGGGCACAGAAACATTGGTACCGTATATTAACAGGAAGTAGGCAATTGTGAGAAATATTTGATAAATTCTTGGACTGGATCTTTTAATGTCCCTTTTGCCCTCATTCTTTTTAGAAAGGCTATGGATTTAAAATCTACCTTTCCTAAATTCCTGGCCACTGGCCCTCTGGATGTGACTTGTATTCTCTTAGATACTCTTAGACAATGTCTAAAAGGTGAAAGAGAGGCAGAAGTCATCATCCTATGGCTAGTGGCTGATAGCAGTGGGCAGACCCCAAGTTCCAGTGTCTAGGGGCCCTCCTTGTGGGTGTGAGGTCTTTGCAGCTGTGGCTGTGGTAAGTGCAGCAGGAGCAGCTGCATTCCCGACACCTGCATCAGAGCAGCAATGCATGACTTTCAAACCAATGATGCAGAGGCAGGCTCATGAATTCTGCCCCACCGGGACCCCCAACAATTTTGAAGCATCTAATTCCCTGGAAGAAATCTTTTCAGCTTGAAAAGTGATAGAGAAATGTTGACAACATGGTCAACTAACTGGAAACACTTAAGATCATGACTATTAAGAGAACTTTTAATAACAATTACAATATCTAGAAACCATTTCAGCAAACTAATGGGAACAAAGATTCAGTTACCAGGAAGTAAAATATACAACTCAGAAAACTGTTCATCACAAGTTAGAGAAAACAAACTCAAACTTTCATTAAAAACAAACAAACAAACAAACACACACACACAAAAATAAATAAATAAATAAAAACAAGAAAAGAAAAGGTGTGCTGTACCTGGGTTGAAGCATATTCTCACCAAGTGATATAAGCAAGTTAATTAAATCACTCTCTCTCACCCTGAACTCTTGACTCTACTTATCTTTGATAATTTCCTCTCTCTCTCTCTCTCTCTCTCTCTCTCTCTCTCGATGGGTGAATGACTTCTGACAACCCTAAAATTACAATATCCAGACAATTATAAATAATTCCATAGGAAAACTCAGATTCACCCTCATTGGTTCACATGTTCCCTTTTGGATTAACCTCTGTATCCAGAAGAGCTTTTATGTAATACTAGAGGCCTGGTGCATGACATTCATGCACTGGGGGAGCAGGGGTCCCCTCAGCCTGGCCTGTGCCCCCTCGCAGTCTGGGACCCCTAGGGGGATGTTCGCCTGCAGCAGAGGTGGGAGAGGCTCCAGCCACCGCTGCTGTGCTTGCCAGCCATGAGCCCAGCTTCTGGCTGAGCAACATTTGCCCCTGTGGGAGTGCACTGACCACCAGGGGGCAGTTCCTGCATTGAGCATCTGCCCCCTGGTGGCAGTGTGCATCATAGTGACTTGTTGTTCTGCCTTTTGGTCTATTTGCATATTAGCCTTTTATTATATAGGATTTTTCAGGTGTGTCAGGTACTCGCCTCTTTGGTTACTTCACCAAAACCGCATGAACAGGGGAGAACATTTCTACTAAAAGAGGGAAATACTGTTACCACAGGAAATGAGGGAAAGAATGATGGAATAAAAACTAATAAAATTCCTGTACAAGAAATAGGAAGTAGGGAGAAAGGAGATGTTAATGTTTTGAGTGAGATCAAGGCCAATGTAGCATGTACTAGATATTAGAAACTTGATATGTTTTTATACTGGGAGAAAGAAGTACCTTAGGGGAAATAATGTGATTTTTAATGAGAGAAAGCAGAAATATTTGCTGAGTCTCCAAATGGATGGAGAAGTGGAGAGATCTAATTTGGAAAATAGAGAGGTTGTTTATCTATCTATCATCTATCTATGAAATACTTTTATATTTATATGTATACCTAGTATTTATAAAGGAATGGTCATAGATAATTTTTTATATATGGTCTAGAAACATTGGCTGTAAAGAAAAAATAAACTGAAAGACTTCTATATACCGCAAACAAAATCAATTGCTGAAAATTGGAAACTTAAGGAAAGAGGAAAAGGTTTGACTTTTAATTTCATTTTACAAACTTTGGTATGCTTTGAATTTATATGATAATCAGATACCACATTTATTAAAAACAAAAAATGAGAGAGCCAAATTAGAAAGTGGAGCATTTCTGAGTAATGATAAGAAATAATAGGTGGTTGCTTCAATGAAAATCACAGCATAGTATACATAAATTATATGACAACTGCAGAGATTTTAACCCTACCATTGTCTTTATGAGTCAGGGGAGTCTAAGTAGGTGCCATTGGAAATATGAAGTGTGTAGTGTTGTTGGAGGAAAAATCTGGGTTTCAATCAGGTGGAAGTGGTTGAAGGGACAGTGAGAAAAGTCAAGAATAGAAACATGTCATTAAATCATGGGTGCAAATTGCTGGCTCAGTCTAGCCAGCAGGCAGGACTTGTGTGTCCCAATGGTGTTGTTCATTTTTATGCTTTTATCCTGGGCTTGCATTCTCTATTAATCACAATTTCAATCACTTACTTTTTTTTTTTAACCTCAGTTCTGCTACATACCTGATTTCAGATTTCAGGGTTCTTGTGCAATTTTCATATTCATTATCTCACGTATGCTCACTTCAACTTTTAACAGATTTCGCCATTTGCAGTTGAGCATCACTGGACAGGGGTGGGCCCAGTAAACAAAATAGTTGTCCAAGATGCTTTGAGGTTGTCTCCTATTTCTGGGACTATTTGGAAGAGGAAAGGACATAAGATTTGAGCTGGAAATTACCTCTAATACTTCTCTCTGTATTAGGTAACCACTTTATCTAATTTATAATCTTAAAAAAAACTATGGATTAGGATTCATAATATCTGAATCCTTAAATTCTATTCTTGGAAATCTATGCTTAAAATCGTGAAAAATAAAACAAGCCTTATGAGTAAAGGCAACCAAGGAAACTTTATATATAATGGAACAGAATTAGAAGAAAATAACATTTCTAACCATAAGGGAATGGATAAGCAAGCAGTGATAAGAACATACCATGGAACCATTAAACATATTTATACAGACATAAAAATTAAGTAAAGTGATGTTATTTAAGTAAAGCAAGATAAGTTGCATACATAGTATAATGTAAAATAAACAGTATGTAAATAAATGTACTTATTTAAAATAAAATTAAAATAGTGACAACACTTTTTCTTAGATTATGTTACAATAGGTTTTGTTTTCCCTTTCAATGTTTTTATATTTTCCAGACTTTTCAATTAAAAGTAATTAAATACAATTAATGGTCATTGAAGTAAAACAATTTCCAGACTTTAGGAGAATAACAAATGCCAGAAAATAACGCAGGCCTAATGTATGCTTTTAAAAATGAGCTGGATAGTGGGAAACAAAAGCTATGTGTAAAAAACAACAACAAGAGAGGGATCAAATTTCAAAACAGAGTTAGAGGGAAGGTAGGGGAGGTGGGGGTAAGGGGGAGGGATCAACCAAAGACTTGTATGCATGCATATAAGCCTAACCAATGGACACAGACACCAGGGGGGTGAGGGCATGAGTGGCGGAGGACTGGGGAGGGGGGGGGGGGTAATGGGGGAATAAGGACACATATGTAACACCTTAATCAATAAATAAATTAAAAAAAAACCAGAGTTAGTAGGTGCTGTGAAAGATAATGGAGTCATTTGGGAAGAGTGATAAAAATGAGTATGTTGTTTCAGAGAAAACAAATTATATTTTGCCCAATATATTTCTGTTTTATTCAAATTTAATATTCTACTACTAGATATTGAATACCTTATTTTATTCTCAGAAAGAAAAGTTACCCCCAAAAAGATATCAAAGGAATTGATTTTTATTTCTCTTCTTCTCTCAGTTTGGCCATGACTATTGACTTAGAGAGAAATGCACACTGAAAGAAAGATGTTGTGATTTTATGAATTAAGATTAAATAAAGTTCTTAGAAAATAGTCTTGCCTAGAATAAGGACTGTTTAAGCATTTGTTATATAAAAACTTTACTTTTGAGTTGCCTAAAGTACTGCATAAAAAAAAAATCTTTAAAAAATCAGTCCTTAGTCCCCAAATACCAGAAAATAACTTAGAAACATTATACCTTTTTGTAATGCTTTAGAACAACTACAAATGGGTAGAAAGCAAATGACTTTGTTTCATTAGACACAAAAGAATGAGAATGGGTATATTCAAATTTGAATTTAAAAAAATGAATAAGCACACTATCTTTAAAGGTACTGTAAATTACCAGCTCAATAAATTGCAAAGAATGTGTGTAGCTATTTATTCTTCTGTCAGGGAAAAAAAAATATATAGTTACCATAGCAACTACCAAATCTCATAGTGTGTGTGTGCTGCCTCTATGATATGATCTTTTTTTGTAATAAAGACATGAGTAATATATCATCTGAGCTCTGGTATTAAATGTTTTGAAATGCTTTAGAACACACACATTGCTGATATACATATTTACTATTTTTACTCCCTTAGCTCGCTGACATTAAATACACTCTAAATTTTAACATGTGCTTTGGATATATTCTGAATGTATAACCATATATACCAAATCCCTAAGAACTGTGGAATTGGAGTCAACACCCCAAAATTTTCAATGACTTATAATTGGCTTCCATGGGCACTGCAAACATGTATAAAGAAAGTTTTGGTTTTTTTCCTAAATAATTTAAAATGGAGTTCCATGCCCTGGCTAGTTGGGCTCAGTAAATAGAGTGTCAACCTGGGGATGGAAGGCTCCCAGGTTGGATTCTAGTCAAGGGCACATGCTCAGGTTGCGGGCTCTCTCCCCAGTAGGGGGTGTTCAGGAGGCAGCCAATCAATGATTCTCTCTCATCATTGATGTTTCTAACTATCTCTCCCTCTCCCTTCCTCCCTAAAATCAATAAAAATATATTTAATATAAAATAAAATGGAGTTCCAGTTTTTAAAAATTTAAATCTTCTAAAGGAAAAAAAATATTCTTTAAAATAAATATAAATAAAAATTTATATTAGAAATTGAACAAGACACTGTTTTCCTAGTCTTCATGTTTCTGTTACATTAAATTAGGGTCCCCTTATGAAACCCATTTATTCTATTCTAAAATAGAATACAGAAGTGTAGCATTTGTTCACCGCTTTTACTAAAAAAAAAATTAAAAAAAATGGATATAAACCCCTAAGATGAACCCGTGCCTTAGAAAACCTTAGGAACATGAAATTATGTCTTACTAGTTGATTTAGCTGAAACTTAGATGGAGCATTGACTCATGTTTTGTCTCATGTCCTTGGCATCTTGTGGAAGAACTAAAGAAGAGACTATTCTCTCTGAAAATCTTACCAGGTAAATAACAGAGCCTAATCCCCAGGATTGCTGATAGGATCCTTTTCATAAAAATTTGACCTAACTGAAATATGGTTAACTTCCTTGCTTTCTTTCCTAAACAAATTAGCAGGAACTACAATAAGCAAAATGAAGTGGAAATTTCACAAATTACAGAATGATTTTAATCCATATATGTTTTGAGTTTTGCCACTTTTTTGTTTGATTTTTTGACCTTCCCAGAAAAGGGAAGGGCTTTATTACATTTAATTTTTAATGGAATTGAATTCAAATTAAACTATTGTTACCAAAATTTCATGTCACAGTTTAAGATAATTGGGTATAGCCTTCATTGTTGTGAAACCAAGGTTAAGGAATCAGTATTATTAAGAAGGTATTTAAATGCTATGTCATTTTTTACATTTTCTTGAATATCAATTTACTGCAATGTCTATTTACTTTGCTACTGGGAAAAAGTCTTTTTTATTCTCTCAATTATAACAATGTGTGTGTGGGGGGTTCGGGGGGAGAGAGAGAGAGGGAGAGAGGGGGAGAGAGGGAGAGAGGGAGAGAGAGAGAGAGAGAGAGAGAGAGAGAGAGAGAGAGAGAGAGAGAGAGATTTAAGTGCTACCTTCAAAATCTTATTCTTAAAAGGTTCTGTAGTTAAACAATGCTTTTTTACAGATCCATAATTTTAGGAGAAAAGAAAACAGGCATCTAAAGCATAGAAAGTCTTGTACCAAGGTTGCTTAATTTTACTTTCCTGGCAGGATTTTCTTTTAGAATTTGATAACTTTACTTCTCTTGTATTTTTGTCTAATGGCTTAAAGTTTGTAGTACTTTCATAGACCTGATTACTCATGCTCCTCACAACATCTCTATGAAGGTAGAGGGTTTATAGTATTTATTTTTTATTTCTGTTTACCAAAACTTAGGTTACAATAGAGAGAGAGAGAGCGATGAAAATGATGTGGAAAAGTAGGAGAAAGCAATACAAGTAAAAAAAAAAAAAAGATAAACAAAACTAGATGGAAAAATATCCCACAGTCTCTAAACAAGTGAATGGAGACAAGCCATTAACAGCCACAGGCATGATAGCCAGATAAACAGAGGAGACCACTGGGTGTCTGAGAATGGAGGGCCTCCCAACAGCCTTCACGGCTTCACTGGTTAGCATGTGGGGAAGAACAGCTGGAAATGGGAGGGGCTCTGCCTTTTCCAGTTCTGGGTAAATGCAGAGGCCAACAGTAAGAGCTTGAGAGGCTGAGAGGCAGGAAAACTTATATGAACTCTCAACCTGACCCATCAGAACCCCATCCCAGGACAGGGCGCCCCACTGGACAGAAATGTAAAGGAATGGAATAGCTGTTGAGAAGAAGCAGGGGCCATAGACAAAGATGAGAAAAGGGAATCTAGATCTGTGATGTCCTATAAAATAGCCAATAGCCCCATATTGGATATATTGGGTTACATAAGATATATCAAGTTGATTTTACCTTTTTTTTTTCTCCATTTTTTTCAATGTGACTATTAAGTTTATAATTACATATGTGCCTCATATTTGTGACTCTCATTACATTTTTATTGGACAAATTGTACCAGAGGTAGGCAAACAATGGCTTGTGGGCAAATCCAACCTGCCACTTGTTTTCGTAAATACTGTCTTACTAGAACATTAGCCATGCTCATTTGTTCAGGTATTGGATGTGGAGCTGAGTATTTATTTGTGACAGAGACCATATGGTATGCAAAGCCTAAAATATTTACTATGTGGCCCTTTACAGAAAAAAAGCTTACCAATGCCTAGTATAGACCAAAAAAAAAAAAAAAAAAAAAAAAAAAAAAAAAAAAAAGAAAGAAAAAAAAGAAAGAAAGAAAAAGAAAACATAGTCCAGAAATCAAATTAGCCTATTTCTGAATATTATAAAAACAGTAAGAAAGCAAGTTCTACAATATTAGAAAGCTTTCTTGAATCTCACCTCATTTTAGAAGTTTGACAAAGTTAATTTCCTATAAAAAAAAGAGCAACATAAAATGATCGCTGTCAAGTTACATGAAAAATTATTATACAGAAAAAAGAATAAGAAACAGAATAATACCCCACAGCAGAAAGATAAGTTAGCAAAACAGGATGAAACTAAAATCTCTATTTGAAAGAGCTAAAAGATATCAAGAAAATGTTACAATACTTATAAGAAAATCACAAATCTGATTGCAAATGTTCAGAAATGTGTGAATGAACTCAGAAAAAAGAGGTAAAAGAAAAATTACCTTTGAAATAAAGACTAAACTAGATGAGTGATGAAATCAACAGTGTGCCTCAATGGAAATAGAAGTTGAAAAAGAAGAGTGTTTAAAAAAATTAGAATGATAGAAAAAGAGAAAGTGACAAATATTGAAAAGAGGCAAAAAAACAAAACAAAAAACCCCACCAAGTATAAGATGGGTCTTGTGCAGTTTGATACTGTTTCATGCCTGAGCTTAAGGCTTAGTAACAAAATGGAGGCCATATAGAAATTCATAAGGTCAGCACACTAGTTAAAGGCCTGCGATTATATTCCTCCTACCCTCTTCCTAGATGGTAGTTCCCCAATGAGACTTTTGAAATAGTCAAGATTATGAGAAAGACTAGAGGCCCGGTGCACGACATCCGTGCACTTGCCGGGGAGGGGCTCCCCCTCAGCCCAGCCAGCACCCTTTAGCAGTCCGGAAGCCCTCGGAGGATGCCGACTGATGGCTTAGGCCCGCGGGACTAAGCCACAGTCGGACATCCCTAGCGCTACCGCCACCACCACTGCGCTTGCCAGCTGTCAGCCTGGCTTGTGGCTGAGCAGCGCTCCCCCTGTGGGAGAGCACAGACCACCAGGGGGCAGCTCCTGCATTGAGTATCTGCCCCCTGGTGGTCAGTGCGCGTCATAGCAACCGGTCATTCCACCATTTGATCAATTTGCATATTACCCTTTTATTATATAGAATGATGTCTTTAAGCATAAAGAGTTCCTGGGCAATAGAAGGATAGTTTGTGCAGTGCAATGATCTTGCTTTTTAGATAGTATGCCAAGGGTAAATTATGATGCATGCCGCCTTCTCCGTCCTCTCCATCCTTTTGGAATACTAGCACTCCATTTGTTATTTGTTAGCAGAGTACAGAAGAACAAGAGCCTTGTCGTGGCACAAACAGACAGGAAGAGAGGTGGAACATTGGGTAGCAGATAGTGAAAGTATTCAATAGGTTCAAGGTGTTACGAGTGAGGGGAAGAGCCCAAGGGAGAGAACAATAGAAAGGCCCTGGGGAGTACATTATGGATTACCTCGAGAGTCCAGGACTAACCACACCACCCTCCATGGATGAGCCACAGACTAAATTAATCAGAGTAGAAAATCTATTATGACCCTCCATAACTTTATGAAGTCTCTTTGGCTTTTGTTGCTTGGATCTCAAATAAAGGACTGATGTAAACTTCTTTGGAAAATTTGAGTGTGCTTGATTAATCAACAATCAGAGTACATTCATGTGGGTAATGGCTGAGATTACTAATAATACCCCAAAACCCTTAGTCATATAACACTTCATCATAGAAATAAAATAAAATTTTTTAGCAGGTCACATCTCCCAAGGTGAGATCACATT
Organism: Cnephaeus nilssonii; assembly: GCF_951640355.1. Lineage (NCBI taxonomy): Eukaryota > Metazoa > Chordata > Mammalia > Chiroptera > Vespertilionidae > Cnephaeus > Cnephaeus nilssonii. The sequence goes on along the minus strand of NC_137075.1, from coordinate 27,504,894 downwards.
TTCCTCCTCCTTTGCTGCTAGTTAATGGGCATGTGACTAAGTTCTTCACAATGATATGTGACCAAAAAAATCTGTGTTATTGTGCCCATAGAAGAAACATCTTGCCCTCCAATTTCTCTTTCATCCTTGCCACCAACTTGAGCATGACAGAAAAGTAAGATAAATGATCTTATGGAGCCATCATACTTCACTGAACTAACTTCCAGGTCAAATTCCTCTATGACAAAGTAATCAATATTTTCTCTTATGTAATCTACACTTATATTGATTATTGAATGATGGCAGGAGCCAGCTGCACCTGAATCAGATTATACTGCAGCAGCGAGCCAAATGACATCTCACGGTGGCAGCCAAACTCTTAGCAGGATGGTACAGAGAAATAAAATTAGATGATGCACCAACACAAAACATTTACAAGGAAATTCTCTTTGGAGAGAAAGACAATGGAGCCCAAACCATGGGTTTCTTAGGCATTGCACATCATGCTTCTGGGAATAACATCATTCAATAGCATTTATTCTTTATTTCTGTATGTTTAAGTAGAAAAGTAGAAGCCCCCACTCTCCATATGTTCAACTTTTGTGAAGTGAGGGAAAGAGGAAAGAGAGTTTCATTTGACATGACTCTACACTGAAGAATAGATCCAAAATGGCTCATTTATTGGTTACTATGTTGATATGAAGTAGTGGTTAATAATTTATTTAACCTCATCTGCCAAAGAGTAATAATATTATCTACATTATCAAGATGTTGTTTACTAAATGAGCTAATATGTGCAAAGCACTCAAATCTGTGCCTGTCACATACTAAATCTTAGATGACATAATGGAGGAAAAAGCCTCAGCCATCCTGAGGGCAATGACCAAAACGAAAAAATATTGGATATTACTACCAAGTATTGCAGTATTGGCTATCCATGAGATAGCTGCCACTGAGAATGATCCAATATTCTGTGGTGAATCAGCTAGTTGCCTATCAATTTGGAATTTGTATAGTTGAGAGAATAACTCATCATGGTGGGAAGGGAACTAAGACCCAAGAAAGTAAAACCCAAGTCAGGATTTCTTAGAGAGAGGTGAGATAAAGCCAGTAGGATAAGAAGGCAGACTTTAACCAAAAATAACAGTGATGGATGTGTTAACTAATGTTAATGCAATCATTTGTCAATAAAGATGATTATTAAATCATCACATTGTACATCTTATACTTAATGTTATATGTATTTCAATTGTTTTTCAAGAAGCTGGAAAAAAATAAGATGTTTTTTCAGGTTATTATGTACAACAGAAATTCATTCATTTACCTGCTGCTAATATTCCATTGAACAAATAAATCTATTTATTTATTTATTTATTTATTTGTACTTCTATTGATGGCTATTTAGATAGTAAGAATTTTTTACAGTTATAAACAAGGTTACAAATGACCACTCCTCTCTGTGATTTCTGGTATACATCTGCAATGTTTCTCTATATTGTTTCTATATACAGATTTGAACTTTCTGGGTCATAAGACAGAGGCAAATTTAATTTCTCTATAAATAACCAAATTGCTTTCTCATTTGGCTTTACCAAATAACACTCAATTCTTTTCTTTCCTTTATACCATGATTCAGACCATAATTCAGAGAAGTATATAATACAATTTTAACACTATATGACACTATATGAACTAACTTATATGCCTTATAAATTAATGCTTACTTCTAATCTAACATAGGACAAAGACAGGGACAGTAGATTAAAACAAGTCTTAGAATTTACAAAATGTCAGGTTTGCAAGATTTTTTTGGGTACACTTGGAGGAGCAGTAAAACCAAACTTCTTCACTGCCACATTTAGGTTATTTTTATTATTCCTTCTCTGTCAGTAGTTTTGTAAGCTTTTTGCATGATAGAAGACAATTCAAAAATGGGATATTAAATATTGAAATATACTTTATATACAACTCTACATAAAGCATCTATGTATTAAACTCAAGCAATTGTTAATAAAATACTCATCAATCATTAAAATATATTTGCACTTAGTGTACTTAATATCTAACTTTGTAACTGAAAGCAATGCTACTGAAAATCTTACCTTTATATATAAAAAATAATGGTGATATTTTTCCCTGCCATGTTTCTCTTTTTTTGATGATATGTTTTTAAAAATGAGTACTTGAGAAATAAAGATGTAGACCACATAGGCACTTCTTTCTGCTTAGAAGACACACAGTTTGGAAATGAGAAAGCATAAACCAAAATAAGTTTTCACAAGTGCTCTGAATAAAGCATAAGATGCTTCAGCATGCATGTGCTGCAAAATGCTGTAACATTAACTCAATATTCTAGACAAGTTTTTTCCCAGTTTTTTTTTCTGCCTTATCTTGCTAACTGCTACATGCATAAAATGTTTCTCCATATATTATTCATTCTATTCAGACACCATTCTTCAAATATCTTGAAATGATTATAACAAATTGCTGATTTTTAAAAGCTAAATCAGTGATAGCTTCAGTAGTGTACTGTCATTACCTTAGAGACTTCAGACCATTGTTGTATAACTCAGATGTTTAGGACTTGGTACTATTGCTTCTTGTTATTTGTTTTAATTGAATTTATTAGAGTGACATTGGTTCACAAAACCATACAGGTTTCAAGTGTACAACTCAACAAAACATCTGCACATTGCATTGTGCACCCATCACCCCAAGCAAAGCTTTTTTCCATCTCCATCCCCCTGCCACGTTACCATCCCCACCAAGCTCCCACTCCCCTTTCTCTCTGAGGATCACCACACTGTTGTCTGTGTGTATGTATTATGTCTATATGTTTTTTGGCTAATCCCTTCACCTTCTTTCATTCAGTCTTCCAATACCCTCCCCACCCTCTGACAGCTGTCAGTCTGTTCCACGTATCCATGCTTCTGCATCTATTTTGTTCATCAGTTTATTTTGTTCATTAGATTCCACATATAAGTGAGGTCACATGGTATTTGTCTTTCTCTGACTGGCTTATTCCACTTAGCATAATACTCTCCAAGTCTTTCTTTCCATCTATACTAATAAAAGGATAATATGTTAATTAGACTGGGTAGACCGGATGTCTTCCAGACATCCTTCCAGACAAAACCGCAGCTGCTGCGAGGGCCGAGGCCCACCAGCCGAGGCAGCTGCGAGGGCTGAGGGCTGGTGGAGTGGGAGAGGTAGCAGCACGGGCCAGTCCAGCACTGTGACCCCTTCCTCAGAGGCAGTGGCACGGTCCCAGTCCTGGTGCCACGCCTCCACAAAGGCTAGACGGGTGTGACCTGCTGTGCCTCAACCTCCCAGAGCCCCTCCCCCAGCTGGTCTGGCCCCAGATCGACCCCCACCCACTAGTGGGCAAGAGGCGGAGCCAGTGTTAAGAAGCAAGGTCCCCGGCCCTGCAGTTGCGGCAGCAGTAGCAGGGTGATGGGGGCGGTGCCTTCCCCTGATCTGCCCGGTTGCCTCCCGCATAGGGAAGCCAGATTGTAGCTTAGGCCTGCACCCCAGGGGGAGCGGGCCTAAGCTGTCAGTAGAACATCCCCTAAGGGCTCCTGGACTGTGAGAGGGGGCAGGCCTGGCTGAGAGACCCACTTAAGAGCATGAATTTTTATGCACTGGGCCTCTAGTTTAATATAATTGTGCATTCAAGAAAGCACATCATCTGTTATTTTTATCTATGCAATGCATTACTTTAAATGCTTCTGCCCTTCTGTTTTGCTAAAAACAATTGTTCTTAGCTAGCAACACAAATGATGTTATCGGTCTATTGCCACCTAACTATAATTCATGAAATTGGCTACTGTTCTCTATTCTTTTGTTTTATTATCAAACCACAAACTAAAGACTGATCTTTCCCTCACCTTCATTTATAACACAGGAGCTAATTTTCCCATGTCAGATGTGCAGAAGTATTGCAACAATATTAAATGATATTATAACAAGAAAAAAACATTAAATGCTTTTTAAAAATTGAAAGATTCAATGACTTGTTATAGAGGAATGTACTAAAAATTAAAGAAATTCTGAACTGGCAATACGTATGCAAGGGACACAAAGGGGGTGCATAATATCCTGGGAATCAAATTTCTTCATAATGAACAAAATTTTTACCTTTCATTTCTCTGGATTAAATAATGTTAGTATAAACACATCAAAGTTAGAATATTTTCTTAAGATTATAAATTTTATATGTTTGTCTTAATCCTATATTTCACTAGATGATTTCAGTTCCAATACAAAAAATATTCAATAATATCTTGAATTAAAATTTTCACAATGAAAGTTGAAAGTAAGTGGAGAACCTATCTCTTTAAATTCAGACATCTTTAGTTATCAATATTTTTAACTTTTTGCATTGAAGATGAAGTGAAATACTCATGTTGTAAGTAGCTAATTTAAAGGGCAAGCAAATAACTGAAAATTACAATTTTAAACTTATTTTTGCAAGGATTATTCCAACATTTATTTAATACAGGGCAGTTTATCAATTTTTTATAATTTTAGAAATGTTAAATAAGATTCTAGAGAACCTAGAGTACTAGCCCTAGTTCTGTCACTAACTGTATTTTAGGAAAATAATTTAGTGTCTCTATTTTAAAATGTATAAATAGATAAATGTAGACTTTAGTAACATAGCTTTGAAAATCCTGAATAGGTTTTGGCACAGCCATAATTACAAAGTGTGTACATAGGGGGAGGAGAGATCCAAATGAGGTGAAGGAGCAGGAAGGTAGGGCCCAATGAAGCTCCTAGTTTCACAGCCGATACATTCATTAGCCTTCGACTAGTAATCTTGACCTTCAGACAGGCTCCAGGGTAATCTCTGTAAAAATGTCCCCCTTTAAGTCTTCAAATAATATCAATATGAAAATAAAATGTATTTTTAACAAATCAACTCTGTTTTAAGCTAATGTGAGAAAAATACTTTTATATAGACAAGGGGTAGCAAAAGTAGGTTTACAATTGTTCATATGGTAAATAATACCATAATCTATATATATAAAAGCCTAAGTGACCTATATGACCAGACGACCGCCTATGATGTGCACTGACCACCTGCAGGGAGGTGCTCAATGCAGGAGCTGTCCCCTGCTGATCAGTGTGCTCCCACAGCCAACCTCCTGCAGCCGGCCAACCTCCCGCAGTCCCTCCCCATGGCTGGTCGGCCCCAATCGGCCAATTGGCCCCCATCAGGACTGGGCAAGATGGTCCCTATTGGCCTCAATCACCAGTCAGGCTGAGGGACCCCACCTGTGCACAAATTTATGCACCAGGCTTCTAGTTAATAAATAATAAAACAAGAATAAACTCTATGTTTTGCATACTCACACCTGCAAACCTACTTTTACTCACCGCTGTATGTAAAACATGTTTTGTGGACATGAAAAGCTAGTCAGAATAAAATTTTCTTTTCTAGAATGCCAAATATGATGATAGAAACACATTTTCATTAATACCTAATGCACTCAAAAGGTCTTAGAACATAGTTCCCTCTCTTTTCCATCATCCTAAATTTATTCTCTAGTTTCTTAGTTTTCACACGAATTTATGCAAGTAAGTGTTGTGATGATGGTACCATTTAGTTGTGGCCAATATAGAACACTACACAATGAAAGTCTTCACTGCTGTTGCCTCTTTTCTCCCTCAAAGGAGTAGTCCTTATGACATGCTCTCACTTCTTCCTTTACAGTTTATTCCTAAATTAAATTTATTCATTTAATAAAGTCTTTTTTTTATCATATGAGCACATATATATATTTTTAAATACATTTTTAATTGATTTCAGAGAGCAAGGAAGAGGGAGAGAGAAATAGAAACATCAATGATGAGAAAGAATCATTGATTGGCTGCCTTTTGCACACCCCCTACTGGGGATCAAATCTGAAGCCTGGGCATGTGCCCTGACCTGGAATCAAACTGTTGACCTCCTGGTTCATAGGTCGATGCTCAACCACTGAGCCATGCCAGATGGGCATGAGTACATATATCTTTGTAAATATCTTATTTCCTCGGGTCCCTAGGCCTGGCCAGTGATCAAGGCCAATCTGTGGGGCAACCGGCAAGGTGATTGGGGGGATACTGCTGGCACCCACCTTGGCCAGCCTGGCACCGCCCACTCACCAGCCCCACCCCCGCTGCCCCCGCTAGTCACCTCCCTCTGCGGGGTGACTGGCGGGGCGATTGGAGGGCTCCCACTCACACCTGCCTTAGCTGGTCTGGGGCCTGTGGGCTGGGACAACTTCTGCATTTAGCATCTTCCCCTTGGTGGTCAGTGCACATCATAGCGACCGGTTATTCTGCTGTTCGGTTGATTTGCATATTAGGCTTTTATTATAAAAGATAAATATAATACCTCTTACATTTTTAGCCTTCACTTCTTTTTCTTTTCCTTTACCAAAATAAATCTAATCTAGTCTAATAATGCATAAGGTTTCCAGTGTCAAGAAATAGAAATCTGGTGTTTCATTATAATTAGACAAAATAGATAACTGGTATCATTGGTTTCTGTAACCTTGACTATACTCAGAAGTCTTTTTTAAATGCTTCAGGTACCTTTTTTACTTGCTTGCAGTTATTCATTCTACTTCCTCAGTAAACATTTCTTGAGCACTATGCACTCACATTGTGTTATTCAGTGGAAATGTGATAATAAGTAAGATACAATTCCTGACCAAAAGATAGGAAAACAAATATCTACACTAATAAAAGAGAAACATGCAAACAGACCATACCTCCGCTACACCCACAAGCCATGCCCATCAGCCAATCAGGAGCGAGTATGCAAATTAACCCAACCAAGATGGCTGCAGCCACAGAGTGAGCAGGAGGCTTGGGTTTCCCCGGCAATGGAGGAAGCCAAGCTTACTGCCCACTCTGGCTGGCCCTGGCCTCCGCTCAAGGCTACGAAGTTTCAATTATAGAAGATAAATAAATCCCAACAAAAATGGCGGCAGCCATGGAGCTGGAGAGAGCAGGAGGCTGGGTTGCCCCCGGTAATGGAGGAAGCCAAGCTTTCTGGCCGGCCCTGGCCTCCACTCAAGGTTACAAAGTTTCAATTATAGAAGATAAATAAATCCCAGATACCAGGGCCTCTGCTTGGGTCACTGGGGGGTGTGGCAGGCCTGCAAACCACCACAGGCCCCTTGCCCAGGCTGCCCCATGCCCCAAGGGAACCCTCACCCTGAACTGGAACACCCTTCAGGGCAAACCAGCTGGCCCCCACCCGTGCACCAGGCCTCTATCCTATCTAATAAAAGAGTAATATGCAAATTGACCATCACTCCAACATACAAGATGGTTGCCCCCATGTGGTCAAAGATGGCTGCCTCATGTGGACACAAGATGGCCACCACAAGATGGCCAGCAGGGGAGGGCAGTTGGGAGGGATCAGGCCTGCAGCAGAGGGCAGTAAGGGGTGACCAGGCTGGCAGGGGAGGGCAGTTGGGGGCGACCAGGCCTGCAGGTGAGGGCAGTTAGTGGTGACCAGGCCTGCAGGAGAGGGCAGTTAGGGGCAATCAGGATGGCAGGGGAGCAGTTAGGCATCAATCAGGCTGGCAGGGAAGTGGTTAGGGGGTGATCAGGAAGGCAGGCAGGCGAGCAGTTGGGAGCCAGCAGTCCTTGATTGTGAGAGGGATGTCTGACTGCCTGTTTAGGCCCGATTCTACTGGGATCAGGCCTAAACGGGCAGTCAGACATCCCTCGAGGGGTCCCAGATTGGAGAGGGTGCAGGCTGGGCTGAGGGACACACACCCCCGTGCACAAATTTCATGCACTGGGCCTCTAGTATTACATTAAGACTCATTATTCAATTTGATTTATTTAATAACATTTATTGCAGCAATGCTGTTTAATTTATTTTCAGAGCAAATAAAGTTTACTTAAGTTATATCATGGGCTAACTAGGTTGTGTGATAACTGACAACTGCTTACAAGAAGATAAAAACAATTTTTATAGCATTCTTCTCATAAAAAAAATAGTCTGAATCCCAACCCACTGCTTATAAACATAGTTTTGGAACACAACTCATTTATATGTAGTCTGACTGTAATATTATCTTGAACTTTAAATTGCACCTTTTCTCAGGACTCTAAATACCTCCATGTGTAATATCACTGGGTCTTGTTTGTTTATACTTTGCCTTCTTTCACAAATGATTTGAAATAACTTACATATACAACAAGATGATAATGCAATATAAACAAGGTAAAGAGGTAGGGCTATGAAAAAATATAAATGTAAAGCAGAAATCCAAGCCTGCCTGGAATGGGGCAGGGCCAGGTGGTCACCAGCACACCTGTGTAGACCATGACGGCCAACAGAGTTGCCAAGTTGACTATGAGATGATATTGTACATTTGCACTAAAGCCTATCCTTTGGAGCCTCTTCTGAGTTGCTGCTTGAGAGTGAACCTATAGCTTTTGGAAACTTAATGAGTAGGTTAGAAGGTTGGCAAGCCTTTTGAAAATGATTGCTTGAACACACAAAAGTCACATGTCTACCTAGAAATGGGTTTCAGAGTGGCCTATAGAAAAATTTATGAGGTTATCACAATAAGCCACCACAGGTTCTCTCTAATAATTTATTGATTTATTTAGTTCCCAAAATTTTTATCAAGTGAAGTGAAGATGATTTGGAACTGGAAGATTTTCAAAGCAGATATTTCCAGATAAATAATAATACAAATTACAAAGATATTATGGAATGTTCAATTGTGGGTAATATATTAACCTGCTGAACCTGTCAGAAAGGATTATTTTCTAAAAGTATTACTGATTTGCTCAAAATTTAGGTTGCTATGTAAGGTTAATGAAAATAAAATGCTTAAATTTAAGGGGCAATCTGTAAAAAAATATGGTTTAATTTTTTAATAGTTTAAGTAATTCTTTCCAACAAAGGTAGTGGATGCGATTGCCTTTCCTGTCTATTTTAGTGATTGATAACATGGTCTTATCAACAGTTATTTATGATGTTAATTTAAACTTAATTGTGTTATATAATTAAAAGATCTAAATCTTAATTTTGGGAACAAGTCATTATTAGTGTAATCAATTGACCAATATTTACTGATCATCTGGTATATTATTAATACTGAACTAGTGAGTTTTGGAAGAGACGTTAAAGTATAGGACAGGGGGTCTGCTTCTCAGGAAATTATACGCTAAGTTTGTATTTGCAATCCTATATAAACTGATACTCGACTCTTTAAAATCTGTGAAAACACAGTCTCTCTCAAAGTAAAGGAGAAACCAAAGAGACTATGAACACCAGAAGATTTAGGAGGTGTTCTGAATCGTTAATTAATATTAGGATGTGACTGAGATGTGATTAAAACCAAGTGTAGGAAGTGTCTATAATCATTGAAGTGGTAGTTGCCAAAATGCTGTTTCACCATGGAAAACAACTCATCCCTTAATTAAGGTAGAAGTCAACTACTTGGATATGGTTACACAACTCTTTCTTTCAATGCTAAAAGCAGAATCATAGTTCATTTTTCTTTTACGTGAAAGGAGGTGAAATCTGACAGCTCAAAATGAAGCAAAAATCCAAGATAAACAGACACCATTTTGTGCCCACTCACTCTTCTTTCCAGGGTCATACATGTGTAAGTAGCTGTTTGTTTATAGTTGAGACCTTCTGTGGGTAAATCTGGCAAGATATCAAAGACATTTAGCATAGATATTTCACTTTCAATGTGTGTCTCTATTTTTTCCCTGTTGATGAACCAAATATAACACAGGCAGATGACTTTTATGAATTTATTTTAAATCATAAGTGTTTCTTTTATTCTTTTTTTGAATGTTCATCATAGCTGGGAAACAAATATTTGCTTGCCACCCCTACCCATTGTAGCACTGAATGGTTGAATAGAACACAAAACTGCATAGCCCTGCTGGATAGCTCAGTTAGTTAAAACATTACCCTGGCACCCCAAGGTTGAAGTTTCAATTCCCACTCAGGGCAGATACAAGAATAAATCAGTGAATGCCTAAATAAGTGGAACAATAAATTGATGTTTCTTTCTCCCTTCCTCTCTCTCTAAAGTTAATCCTATCTAATAAAAGAGTAACATGGAAATTGACTGTCACTCCAACACACAAGACAGCTGCCCCCATGTGGTCAAAGATGGCTGCCCCCATATGGACACAAGATGGCCACCACAAGATGGCCCGCAGGGGAGGACAGTTTGGGGGGGGACCAAGGCCTGTAGGGGAGGGAAGTTGGGAGGGGGGGACCAAGCCTACAGGGAGGGTAGTTGGTGATGACCAGGCCGGCAGGGGCAGGCAGTTAGTGGTGACTAGGTTGGCAAGGGATGACTGGGCTATTGGGTGTGACCAGGCCATCAGGGGAGGACAGTTAGGGGTGACCAGGCCAGCAGGGGAGGGCAGTTGGGGGTGACCAGGCCTGCAGGGGAGGACATTTAGGGCAACCAGGCTGGCAGGGGAGGGCAGTTAGGGGTGAACAGGTGGCAGGGGAGGGCAGTTAGGAGCAATCGGGCCGGTAGGGGAGTAATTAGGCATTGATCAGGCTGGCAGGGGAGTGGTTAGGGGGTTATCAGGCTGGCAGGCAGAAGCAGTTAGGGGCAATCAGGCAGGCAGGCAGGTGAGCGGTTGGGAGCCAGCAGTCCTGGATTGTGAGAGGGATGTCCGACTGCCCGTTTAGGCCCGATCCTGGATCGGGCCTAAACGGGCAGTCGGACATCCCTCGAGGGGTCCCAGATTGGAGAGGGTGCAGGCTGGGCTGAGGGACACACACACCCGTGCACAAATTTTGTGCATCGGGTCTCTAGTCAATCAATAATTTTATTTAAAAAAACTGCCTAATTTGTTCCCTCCTTTAATATCTCTATGTATCTATGAAATTTATTAGTTACTAATATATCTATCAACCTACTGATCATCTATCTCTTTGCATAATCCACTAAAATTCATGCACTGTGGGGGGGGTCCCTCAGCCCGGCCTGCACCCTCTCGCAACCTGGGACCACTTGGGGGGGGGATGTCTGACTGCCGGCTTAGGCCTGGGGATTGGGCCTAAGCTGGTAGTCAGACATCCCTCTCGCAGTCTGGGGCTCACGCAGTCTGGGACCCTGCACTCCTTACTGCCCACCTGCAGCAGAGCTCGGAGAGGCTCCCGCCACTGCCCCTGCACTCGCTAGCTGTGAGCCTGGCTTCTGGTTGAGCAGCGCTCCCCCTGTGGGAGCACACTGATCACCAGGGGGCAGCTCCTGCATTGAGCATCTGCTCCCTGGTGAGCAATGAGCATTATAGTGACGGATTGTTCAGCCAGTCATTTGGATATTAGGGTTTTATTATATAGGATAGCATATTGTGTAAGAATGCAGGCTTTGGATTCAGTTAAACCTGGATTTGAAGGCAGGATCTACTTTATTAGCTGAATGACCTTAGTTAATCATTTAACATTTTTAAGCATATTTGGTTTGTCATTTAAAACCAGGAAATAGAAACCTTCATTTCATTAGGGATACTGTGAAGATTAAATGAAATAACTCCTGCAAAGGTCTTAACACATTGCTTGGCATACCATAAATATAATTAATTACTAATTTATAATTTTTAGTTTAATATTTTTAGTAGCATTTATTTATGAAAAAGTCATGATTTTATTTAATTCTAGCAAAACTGAGATGTAGTAAATTTTTCTTTGTTTTTTTTAGCTCTCCATTTCTGATATTTTCACAACAATGATAATTTTTTCTCTTTTCTAATCATAATAAAGTTTACTCAGTGTTCTCTTCTTTCAGTGGCAAAATACTTGTATTTATAATTTATTGGACCTCAGACCACTACATTACCTCCTTGTTTCACAGTGTGGTGGGGTTGGTTTGGTTCGATTTGGTTTTGGTTTTGAAGTGCTGTCTGGACCCAGTTTGAAGTGCTAGCTAGAGGGCAATCAGTTTCCCTCAAGCAGCTGGTTAAGTTCTGTACCCCAAGTGCAACGGAAGTAACATCTGCAGAGAGAAGGATTTACTTGATTGTTTTTTGTTCAAGGAAAGAATGGTAAATATGATTCTGCATGAAGGTGATAACATAAATAAAGACAGAGCAGTGTGAAAATGTACAATGGAGGGCACATGAGGATCTGGAGGGTATCGTGTGAGACAAAGCTGGATAGGTGGCTTGAACCCATACATGGGTTTATATATTGGGCTTAATTGTTTCTATTTTATCCATTGTGCAGACCAGTGGTTTTCAACTAAAGGCTATTTTGTTCCTCAGAGGACTTTGGGCAATGTCTGGAGTGGGATGGGATGGGGTGCCACTGGAATCTGGTGAGAAACGAGGGATGTTACCAACATCCTATGATAAACAAGGCAGCAACCTCACACCAAAAAGAATATTTAACCCAAAATGTCAGTAGTGCAAGATTGAGAGACCTGGGTCTACACCAAGGCTCTCTAGGATGTTTGAACCTGACAGAATATGAAAGATAGAACATTAGAATGCAGAAACAATATTAAAATTTTATAGTTATGTTATCTTATTTTAAAATTTTTGTTTTTTATAAAGTATGTTTATAGCATACACCGTGTATATTTGTGGTACACGTATATAATTTATAAATATGTATACATACATTTATAATGCCTGTTCAACCATTTTTACTAATGGGGTACACAGTCAAAAATTTGTAGACTGCTTCTCTAGAAAATAGGAATTCATAAAACATGTAGGTAGGTTATAAAAAAAACTTTGTGCTGGTAATGTGGGGAAATGATGAGAAAAAAAGAAGATTCTGGAGCCATCGAGGAGAACTAGGCATCAATTGCAACACTCCAGGCAAAAATGAAAGGATATGATATAAGGCATTGTGGTTAGAGATGAAATAAAGAGGTAAACTTAGGATATTTTTAAAAAATAGATTTAATAAGAATTTTTGGGTGAAAGACTGGTATTGGGAATTGAGTAAGAGAGAGAAGTTGGGAAGTAGCTCTAAGGTTTCTTTGTGTGTTTTTTTTGTTTTTTGTTTTTTCTGCCTCATTCTAGTTGCTAATAAGCAGATTTCTCTGATTTTCTATAAAGGCAGAGCCAATTTTAATTATCTTTGGGGTGGTGGGTGAGGGAGAAACTCAAGATGACTCTAATGAATAACTTGTGGATAGTGAAGGGACCATCAGAGATGAGAATGTGAGAGGAAATACAGTGGATATCTCTTTTTGAGAGGTGTATAATAAGTTTGTTTGGTTCATTTTGATTCTATAGTCTCTCTGGGAATTCAGATAAAGATTTAGAGACTACCTTATCTGCTTAGGTAAAGCTGAAAGGATAGGTTTGAGGGAGCAACTGAAAAAACACACACACAATGATGTTAATAATACTAGTATATTTGAAATGCTATAAATTATCTTACTTATATAGTTTTCCTTGATCCCCACACAGTAAGTAATAGAAAAAGAAAGTTGCATTAATGCAGACCTGGGATTGAAAGATTTGGTGGAAGGAAGAATACACGGTTTACCAGAAGTTAAGATTGCAGCAGAAGGATTAATAGACGTGATTTCAGGCAAGGGAAGCAAGGGAGGAAGTAGAGATGACTTATTAAATGAAGGTAGTGTAGAAGGTTTGTGGAGAAGGTCTCGCTGATGGTGAAGGGTAGATCTAATTTGGAGTAACAGAGTGGGAAGAATGGAAAAATTAGGAGTTATGGTCTAGGATAGTGATGGCGAACCTATGACACGTGTGTCAGCACTGACACGCGTAGCCATTTCTGATGACACGCGGCCACATGCCCAGGATGAAACATTTGCTGCTCCTGAGGATGAAACATTTGCGAAATAATGTTTTTTCCTCAAAGTGACACACTACCCGAGATATGCTCAGTTTTTTGGTGAAGTTTGACACACCAAGCTCAAAAGGTTGCCCATCACTGGTCTAGGAGCACAATTACTGAATTAATAAAATTTAGTTTTATTAATTATTCCCATAGGACTGCAAAGAAGACTATCATATATATCAAGATACATACACAAAAGCCTATGAAAGGAATTTGGAAAATAAATCATCCATTACAAAGAATGAATAGAAAAAAATAATGAAAAGAAACTTAATATTTGGTCTTAAATGTCATCTTCTCCTGAATTTTTCTCTTCCTACACAGTTTAGGCAGTAATGAGTATGTTTCATCTGGCCTTCCAGATCGCTCAGTGAATCAAAAAAATATTCTTTAAGGCCAATCCTGCAACTGTATTTTCTCAAATAGAGATAGCATAAAAGAGAGAGATGGGGGAGAGGGAAATTCATCATAGACGCATTTGCTGAAAAAGTCTGGCAGATGAACAAAACATGATTTTTTGAGAGGTTCTGTAATGGATAGTTCTTTTTCTCACTTATGTACTTATGTGAAAGTAGAAAAGATAGTAAAGTGTAAAAAGAATCTACCAACTTAAAAAAAATTACTAAATCTTAGCAGCTTTGACTGTACCAATGTATAGTTAAGTTATCCAAATGCTCTTAAGGCTGCCTTTTTATTTCCTTTCATTTTGACACCATAATATAATGTTTCATCTCTCAAAATCAGAATGTGAATCAGATAGAAACAGTAAATTGATAAATTCTACATCTGTGATTTCTTCTTTAGCAGTAAAAATAATATGTCATGTCTTAAGGTTGAAGATTATTAACCACAAAACATTAAGTACTGCATTTCAAATATTTTTTTTTTATCTTCTAGGGGAAGAAGCCAAAAAGCATATTTGAAGTTTTCACATTTTCTCCACATGTTAGTTGGGCTATAATACTTATTTTTAAGGCATAATTAAACAAATACGCCTGCTTTAGGAAGAATCTATAAACCATCAATTCTGTTTAGGTTAATAAGAAATTTAAATCGATAATAAAACTTTTGTTGAACTGTCATTGTATTTAGTAATATCTTCATGTTTTTTTATGTTTTGTATATTTCCTTCACATTATGTTAGAAGGGGAAGTATAGATGCTAACAAATAAACTGAAATTCTTCTAGTATACCCAAGATGGCATGTTGAAAACATTTTTCTTAATAATCTCTGCTGGTAATCATTTAGAAATTGTTGAAACTCTAGTGAAGCATATTGCTCGTTACCATTAGAATAGGAAGCTTGCTGGAACCAGGCTGTCATCAACAGGGTTCATTCTTTTAGTCTTGCTCCCCAAATTGCTACCCACACTTCACTTTTAGGGCTATGTGCCCTAGACTATTTATATGATTGTCAAGGACAAATTGTTCTGATATTTATGCTCTGCTGTTTTGCACATTGCTCCATTAAGAACAGGTTTCCTAGGGACTAGGAAATCTGTTTGTTTTATTAGAATTCTTATGTTTGTGGTGTTTCTTTTCATGAGATGATCAATTTTTGGTTGGGATAATGACAAGAGCCCAAAGCCCTTTTTGTTGGGGTAGAGGTTGCCCATTAATGACTGACAAAATCCTTTAATGTCTTTGATGTTCTCTTTCTGGCTATAAATAAAATACAGAATAAAACTTTGAGGGGGTGAAAATGAGGAGCTCTTTAGGTATTTCTTCGTACTTCTGCTTCTCTCATATGAGGGAAAGTCTTACATACCAGCCTCAGAGCTGGACCCTGGATGCCCATGATAGGTTATTAAACCTACTTTCAAACCAAAGTAGAAACCAAGAAATGGAACATATAACAAGTTAATTTTAATCAAATTAGATTCTGCTATTACAGCCAAAAGGGTAAAGCAAAGGATTTTCCTTACAGATTAGATATATTGGAACACAAATTATGTATATTAAAAAATGAAGGAAATTACAAGAAAAATGTTCTCAGAGATTTCAAGATAAAGAGGTTGAGAATGGAGAGATCTTGCACCTTTTCACATGGATAAAGTATAATGTGGGTTTCTTAGGGACTATGTGGATCTGGGAACCCTGATATAGGTACCTCTCAATCATAGGGGGGAGGCTGACCAATATTTGGGAAAAAAAACTGCTCTAAATTTTATCTTATCTATATATATATCAAAAAGCACTAAAATAAACACCTGAAATGATGACAAAACATTTCCTAGTTAGCAAAACAAATGTATAGTTTTCATGAGTAATAGATTTAAGAAGAGTAGATTTTAATGAACTAGTCACTTTAGCTTGCTACTGAATAAAGGAAATAATATAGGACTTGTCTCTGAAAACGTTTACTTTGATATCTGGTTTGGTAGAAGATGGGATTTTTGATTTAAAGAAAGCATTTAAATTTTAATCTGTAAATGAAAAAAAGACTGCTATATCTGAATAAGGGTTCTATGGAGAAATATACAAGTGCAGCATGCCACATAAACGCTAAATAATTTCAAATAAAACTTTTTTTTCAATGAGTTTAATGTCAAAATAGAACCATTTCAAATGTTCACATAACACAACTTTATTAATTGCTATCAAACGTGGCCCAGTCAGGGAAATCCATATGTCTCGCCCATTCCTAGTTCAACACTGCACAGACTTCTGAAAGTGCTTTCTACTAGTGTCCACGAGCAGAAAAACACCGCCAGACAAATCACACGCAAGATTTTGTGGCTTCATTTTCCTTACTCCTTTACTTCCCTTACTTCCTTACTTCGTATTGTTATACTCTCTCTACTATCAGGGGGGTATAGCCTGCTGCTTAAAATAGTGCTTAGCAGCATACAGTAATTTTCAATGTAAATTCATGAAATGTAGTGTGCAATAGAGCAACATTTCAGCTTCTTCCTTTTTATTAAAGGGTTGTCTTAAGTTCTGGGCGAAGAATTTGGACACCTGAATTCTTTGGCTTTTGAACTAACCCAAGATGTTTTCTGTCTAATGCTTAAACACTCTTTGTTCTTTCTAGTCTCACTTGAATGCTGAGAGGAAGTCTATTATCATTTCTAACTTGTCAGAGAAAATGTTGTATATTAACTGGTGTCTGACCATGCATGAGAAGTCCCTTTTATCGCCTAGGAAATAAAAACCAGGAGTGTGCTCCATGGAAAAGGTAAGTAGTTCATCTTTTGTTTCTGGGACTACCTTGGGAGAAGTTTAGAACCTTTAGCATAGTCTGTTGAAGTGGAAAAATAAATGAAAGAGGGCTTTAGATGAAATAGTCCACAATTTCAATCTGGTATACCTACATACAAATGTATCACTTTGGCCAAGTTCAAAAGCTAGGGGTAGTAATATATATCTATTAGTATACTAGTAAATGTAAAAGTACATAATATTAGCTTGAGCCATAAAAATCATAATTTCTGAAAGACAGAAATGGTCAAATATCAGCAAATTTATGTGGTTCTTAATATATAGCGAGGCTCATTTAATTAGGTGAAAATCCATAATGAATTCTCCTTTCTTCTGGTTTTTTTTATTGTTGTTTCCTTATCAAATTTATTTGCATATAAAATGTTCTTTCAAAAAAAGCTGTCTATCTTTCCACTCAATGTAATAACTGGTTAAAGTATATCTCATTAGATACAAATAGAATTATTAAAATTATGATTTAAAAAGTAAACAGGTCTGGAGTTTGTCCCTTATCCAAATCCACATGAAATGGAGCCACTACTATTCCTGCTTGCTAATATTTTCTAATAATCTGCAGAGTTTTGTTCTCCTTTTGTTATGTTTGGAAATATGAGTGTTAGATAGCATGACTGTGTGTTCAGACTGCCAAATGCCAATAGGAGCAGACTGCACAGCAAGCGAAGTGCGTTTGTTTGACAATGTGTGATACACTATTGATAATGATTTTAAAATGAAAGTTGGTACTCTTGCCTTGTGCTCAGTGATATGAAGTTTTAAAATTGTCATCATTGTAATTTAGGAGCAATGGTTAGTGCTGTTGTTTATGTTCATCCCTCCTGTCAGTGTATGTGTGTAATTAAAACATAGTCTCCCAAATGCTTTTGAATTTTTTCCAGGACAACATATTTCTTAAGGTACTTGCATTTATTCAGCAGAGACCATTCATGATGTTTTCTTGATTAAATAGTGTTTACTCAGAGTCTCCTGCCTCCTCTGTTCCTAATTCCTAAGCCAGGACCACTCATCTTCGGGGCCCGTGATAGATGCAGGATGAGTACACAAGGCTTTGGGATTTTTTTCCAGGCAGGTCTCAACTAATATTAGGTAACTTAAATTCTTATTGCTTACAATATGCTTCACAGGAAATATGGAAAGGAAAGAGTTGGGAATCTTGCTTTCCACCAATATGCAAATTGCTTAGCAGTTTACAAATGTCAAATTATAAGAGTAAATTATTTTTTATTTTCATCAAAACAACTTCTCTAGCTAATAAATGAAGATAATTGTACTTGTCTCATACTTGAAGGTCATGCAAAAGGCTATAGAGGTGGGGTCACTGGTTCATAGCAGCACAATTCACCATAGCTAAGATTTGGAAACAGCCTAAGTGCCCGTCAGCAGATGAGTGGATTAAAAAACTGTGGTACATCTACACAATGGAATACTACACTGTGGTATAAAAGAAGGAGTTCTTACCATTTGCAATAGCATGGATGGAACTGGAGAGCATTATGCTAAGTGAAATAAGGCAGTCAGAGAAAGATAAATATCACATGATCTTACTCATTTCTGGAATATAATGAACAACATAAACTGATGAACAAAAACAGATCCAGAGACAGAGAAACATCAATCAGACTGTCTAACCTCAGAGGGAAGGTAGGGGAGGGTGGGGGTAAGGGGGAGAGATCAACCGAAGGACTTGTATGCATGCATATAAGCCTAACCAATGGACACAGACAACAGGGGGGTGAGGGCATGAGTGGGGGGGGGGTAATGGGGAAATAAGGACACATATGTAACACCTTAATCAATAAAGAAATTTTTAAAAAGGCTATAGAGAAGCAGGTGAAGAAAGATGACTGATTCAAGTGTTTGTATCTGTGTGCATTTGTCAATCTTCAGAACAAAGGTAAGACATCCAGCCTTAATCCAGAGGAAATTGCAGAGGAAATTCAGTGAGCCCTGAAGGTGATACAAAGGGAGGCTTTCCACATGATGTGGGCCACATAAAGTTGCTAAAATGCCGAAAGTAACTCTGTGTTATCATTTCCGTTTCCGAGATTAATTCACACAGTCTATACTGTTCTGGTGAAATGCCATATACTATTTAAAGGATCTGGAATGTCCCTTCATCAGGATCTGAGAGGAGAATCCTGGCATTAATAGGTTGCTAAAATTTGAGGATTACAAAGGATCTAGCAAGGAGACCAGGACTTCATTATTCAAGTTTTGTTTTCCTCTTACTACAAAAGGCAACTTAGAATGTATGTACTTCATGGAGTTATTTAGCTGACAAAAATATGTACCAGCTACATGTAAACATTTCATAGGAGAGCTTGCTAACTGGACAGTCATTCCATTTTACCACACTTGCAACTTTGTAGCTGGAGAGGGGCGTGGCTCATCAATAAGACGAGGGCACAAGTGCCTGGGGAGGCTCCCATTTTTGCTTCATTCTGCCATAAACTGAACGCTGCTTCCTTTCTGTGGGAATGGCAGTATAGAGGCTAGAAGTACAATAGTTCTTGTGTAACCCTAAGACCAAAAGCCACATTCTGATAATGGTGAAGTGGAAAGATAGAAGGAGTCTGTGTTCTCGATGGCATCATTGGGTCACTGTGCCATCCCTGGACTGCCTTTTCTGAGAATTATCCTTGAACATAAAAAAGTTGGTCAGATTTTTAATTTCTCGTTGCTGGAAATGTTTCTACTGAAACATCCCCGGCCTTCCATTCTCTAAAGCCACTGGTTTTCAGACTTCAGTGTGCATCAGAGGCACCTGAAGGGCTTTCTGGAACTTGGACTGCTGGATCCATAGTAGGTCTCTGATAGCACCAATTTGCTGCTGCTGATGGTCCAGACACCACAACTGAGAACCATTGCTCAGGAGAATAATTTTTCTAAAACATAAATTTTGATATCACAATCATCTGCTTAAAATATATCAGTACTGCCCTCAGAGCCTTCAAAACAAAAGCCAAGCTCCTTGCAATGGCATCTACATCCATTTCTCCATCTTCGCCTTTGTATCTCTTCCATGTTGACCCCAAGCTCCTGACACATGCAGCTGTTTATAGTTCCGTGATACTATTCTAGTCTCTGTAATACCTTCCAACACATTTTCCCCTCTGCCTAGAATGCTCTCCTCTACATTTTCTTTGCCCTTCTAACTTGTGCTTCAAGACTCAGTCTTCACTTGACTAAGTTACTGGGCTAAGTACCCTAGGTAATTTACTTTTCAGTGTTTTCCATGTAATTTTCTTGCAGTCGAGTCTATGGCATTCAAGAATTCATCTCTATATCCTAGTATCTAGCCTAAGTGCTGAAACATAGGAAGCACTCTGTAAAAAGGCTTGCTGAGTGAAAGACTGAGTATTTGTTGAAGCATCAACAATGTTATGTGTTTATGACATAGTTTTTTTTATACCCCTGGGCAACAATAGAACATCCCTCTTTCTGTGTATATCTGTTTATTATTTGCAATATATACAATTTAATACATTATATATTGACTTTCATCACAGTTTAAAAAATAATTTTGATGGGTGACCTTTGAATATAGTCCTTTGCAAGGGACAAAGTCCTTATTCTCTCTCTCTCTCTCTCTCTCTCTCTCTCTCTCTCTCTCTCTCTCTCTCTCTCTTTGTGCATGTGGGGTTTTTTATATAACAGAAATTGAAACCAAAAAATTCTCACAGAACAGATGCCCTTGAAATTGAAAATCACTCCCTCTAATAATGCTTGGCATAATTTTTGTTAGGTTTGTATCTCTGGTATAATTACATGATGATTTTAATGGAAATTATAAAGAAGTATTTTACAAAGGAGCAGAATATTTTATGTGTAGTTATATGTAAATTTACTCTTATAAATATGCAAGGTTTCTTCCTCACATGGGTATTTGCTTAGGGATCACTCTGATAAATGCAAACAAGACTCATATTATTTATTAAAAGATTGCTGAGATATATAACAGTAATTGTCATAACCATTCTGTAGAATTCACTCCCAGAATTTGCTGTTGTTCCTATTGACTGATAATACACAGTAAAAATTGTTACATTTATAAATTCTGTTGAGATATTAAAATGTCTAAGGTTTTCTTTTATCCTGATGCATAAATCATTTTTATGTGCATGTAGTTATTTATCAAGCCAATCTGGCTTTCAAATGAGGCAAAAGCTCTGGTTTATACAGTGTGATTTCTGAAAGTATCATTCATATCAATGTTAATCTAATAATAGAATAATAATAAAATTTAAGGGAAGGTAGATCTGTGGAACCTTGTATTATATGATATGATTTATTATGAGACAAATGTTTCATTCCTGGCTGTGTCCTCCCAAGATTAAGTCTAAGGTACAAATAACATTAGTGTCCATTTCACAACAAGATATAGACTATTCTATCCTCTTGTAAGTGAAATAGCAGCACTTCCATAAGAAAAAAATTTTAAAACCTTGAGTTCAGTTCACTTCAATTAATACAACCACTTGTTGAAGTCTTCTACTTGATTAGCACTGTTCATATACTTTGGGAAGCACATGAATGCATAGGTGCATAAAGTCATACAGGTAAACACTAAAATTATTTATATATTTTGGTTTTTTTGTTTTGTTTTTGTTAACCCTCCCCAGAGGATATTTTTTCCCCTTGACTTTTAGAGAGAATGGAAAGGAGGGAGGGATGGGGGAGAGAGAGAGAGAAAGAGAGAGAGACATCTATGTGAGTGAGAAACATTGATTGGTTGCCTTCTGAATGCACCCTGTACAGGGTTGGGGATCGAACCTGAAACCCAGGTGATGCCCTTGATGGGGAATCAAACCCTCGAACTTTCAGTGTGGGGGGGTCAATACTCTAAGCACTGAGTAACACAGGCCAGGGCTTGCATTACTATTTTAGGTCAACTGCAGAACAGGGGCTTGGTTTCAGCCATGGCAATTATTCATTGCTTATTTCCTAATTCATTTTGTGCATCAAAATATTTAATCATTCAAGAGATGTTCTTGTTTTCTAAGTGAAACTCAGGAAACGCATGACAAGCCCCTTGAGTGATACTGAGATATTATCATAATGACTTTCTCTAAATGATTTAAATTCTGAGGCATGGTCAGAAAATGTTAGGAAATTAAATACATCTGAAGACATATAAGCCATGTATTGTTGAATTTATTAGGATACTGGCTTCTTATTTCTCCATTTTATGGTACGATATCATGTTGGAATAGTCAAGTAGCTCACTGATAATTGATGACATGGTTGGCACCATCTCTTCATGTCAAATAAGTCTCATGACACCTATCATCAGAGTCCTCTCCAGGTAGCACCTGTGGAGGCTGTTCTTCCAGACCCGCTCTTGGTCTAAGTGTTTTTTCATGCAAGTAGTCACAGTGAGAGTGAGAAAACTATTTAGACATTTTAATCTAGGAGGATCCATGGCTTTGCTTATCTATAAATATTTTCTAATTACCAAGCAAATGAGACTCTGTCTCAAGTTTCTAAACTTGAATGTTACCTTTAGATGACTTATTTATTCACCACAGTTACTTAAACCTGATCTGTATTTTTATAATAGTGTAGATGGCATCAACACCTTATGCTTAGCCAGCCTTCTGCAGGAATACCCTCCCCACTCTGATCGGGCTCTGAAACTTCACTGTGCTTCACACTCTCTGTGGGTCACTCCCTCAACCCACTTTATCGATACAGCCTACGCTGGGCTACCACAACCCTTAGCCTTTATCCTTGGACCTACCTAATGCTTTTGGGCTGATTTTTTTTTAGGAAGAGAAGGAAAATAAAAAATAAAAAACAGGAAAGAGCTTTTTGTTAAGTCTTGTTTTTTTTTGTGTTTTTTTTTTTTTTTAATATAGTTTACTGATTTTTTCCAGAGAGGAAGGGAGAAGGATAGAGAGTTAGAAACATGGATGAGAGAGGAACACCAATCAGCTGCCTCCTGTACACCTCCTACTGGGGATGTGCCCACAAACAAGGTACATGCCCTTGACCGGAATCGAACCTGGGAATTTTCAGTCTGCAGGCCGACGCTCTATCCACTGAGCCAAACCGGTTAGGGCTTAAGTCTTGTCCTATCTAATAAAAGAGTAATATGCAAATTGACCATCATTACAAGACACAAGATGGCTGCCCACATGTGGCCAAAGATGACTGCCCTCATGTGGACACAAGATGGCCACCACAAGATGGCCTGCAGGGGAGGGCAGTTGTGGGCAGTTGGGGGTGACCAGGCCAGCAGAAGAGGGCAGTTGGAGGAGACCAGGCCAGCAAGGGAGGGCAGTTGGGGGGACCCAGGCTTGCAGGGGAGGGCAGTTGGGGAGGACCAGGCTAGCAAGGGAGGGCAGTAGAGGGGGACCAGGCCTGCAGGGGAGGGCAGTTGGGGGGGCCAGATCTGCAGGGGAGGGCAGTTGGGGGCAACCAGGCCAGCAGGGAGGGCAGTTAGGGGTGACCGGGCCAGCAGAGGAGGGCAGTTGGGGAAGACAAGGCCTGCAGGGGAGTGCAGTTGGGGGGGACCAGGCCTGCAGGGAAGGGCAGTTATGGGCAATCAGGCAAGCAGGGAGGGCAGTTAGGGGTGACCAGGTTGGCAGAGGAGGACAGTTGGGGGGGACACAGGCCTGCAGGGGAGGGCAGTTGGAGGGGACCAGGCCTGCAGGGAAGGGCAGTTGTGGGGGGACCAGGCCAGCAGAGGAGGGCAGTTGGGGGGGACCAGGCTTGCAGTGGAGGGCAGTTGAGGGGGACCAGGCCTGCAGGGGAGGGGAGTTGGGGGGGCAGGTCTGCAGAGAGGGCAGTTAGGGGCAACCAGGCCGGCAGGGGAGGGCAGTTGGGGCAATCGGGCTGGCCGTGGAGCAGTTAGGCGTTGATCAGGCTGGCAGGGGAGTGGTTAGGGGGTGATTAGGCTGGCAGGCAGAGGCAGGCAAGCGGTTGGGAGACAGAAGCCCTGGATTTTGAGAGGGATGTGCGACCAGACCTAAATTGGCGGCTGGACATCCCTCAAGGGGTCCCAGATTGGAGAGGGTGCAGGCTGGGTTGAGGGACACCCCCCCCCCATGCACGAGTTAATTTCATGCACCAGGCCTCTAGTTTTTACATAATAAAATTCAGATGAATTTTTAAAAATTAGTTCTATATGGACCAGACTCCAGCAGGAATGTAGGCTTAATCTGTTCCTCTAGTATAGTTTTATATACAAACAAAACAATGATCAAAGTTGGGATACACTAACAAGACAACATTACAACAATACTACTTTTTAAAAAATCCTCACTAGAGGATATTTTTTCATTGCTTTTAGATAGAGTGGAAGGGAAAGAGGGAGGAGAAGAGACAAGAGAGAGAGAGAAGAAGAGAGGGAGAGGGGGAGAGAGAGAAAGAGAGAGAGAGAGACATTGATGTGAGAGAGACACATAGATTTGTTGCCTCCCACACTCACTCTAACCAGGGCTGGGAACAAACCTGCAACCATGTACATGCCCTTAACCAAGTATGTATGGAACCTGAGACCCTTCAGTGGGCAGGCCGATTAAGCAACACCAGCCTGGGAAAGACAATATTACCTTTAATTTCAATCTCAGATTGGACCAAAGAGAAGTAGATAGAGTGAAGAGCCTTGTTTAAATTAAAAACCTGGAAAATAAAGACAAGATCTAATTTATCAATAAAAAGTGCCAAAATTTAGATTGTACAGTTCTAAAGTCTTAAATCTTGAGATCCAGATAGATTCTAAATAGCACTAGATTCTTCAGATCCCACATCCTATCCAATAAAAGAGTAATATGCAAATTAACCATCACTCCACTACACCCACCAGCCACACCCACCAGCCAATCAGGAGAGGGTATGCAAATTAACCCAACCAAGATGGCTGTGGCCACGGAGAGAGCAGGAGGCTTGTGTTTCACTGGAAATGAAGGAAGCCAAGCTTTACGGACACCCTGGCCGGCCCAGGCCTCCACTCAAGGCTACAAAGTTTTAATTATATAAGATAAATAAATCCCAACAGAAATGGCATCAGCCATGGAGCTGGAGAGAGCAGGAGTTTTGAGTTGCCCCGGCAATGGAGCAAGCCAAGCTTCTGCAGCCCTGGCCTACCTTGGTCTCCACTCAGTGCTACAAAGTTTCAATTATAGAAGATAAATAAATCCCAACAAAAATGGCTGCAGCCACAGAGCAAGCAGGAAGCTTGGCTCTGCTCAAGGCTACAAAGTATCAATTATAGAAGATAAATAAATCCCAGATACCAGGGCCTCCACTTGGGTCACCAGGGGGCGTGGCCAGCCTGCAAACCACCACAGACCCCTTGCCCAGGCCTCCCCACACCCCGAGGGAACCCCCACCCTGAACCGGGACACCCTTCATGGCAAACCAGCTGGCCCCCACCCGTGCACCAGGCCTCTATCCTATCTAATAAAAGAGTAATATGCAAATTGACCATCACTCCAACACACAATATGGCTGCCCCTATGTGGTCAAATATGGCTTCCCCCATGTGGACACAAGATGGCCACCATAAGATGGCCAGCAGGGGAGGGCAGTTGGGAGGGACCAGGCCTGCAAGGGAGAGCAATTGGGGGTGATCAAGCCTGCAGGGGAGGGCAGTTGGGGGTGACCCAGGCCTGCAGGGGAGAGCAGTTGGGGGGGGACCAGGTCTGCAGGGGAGGGCAGTTAAGGGTGACTAGGCCTGCAGGGGAGGGCAGTTAGGGGCAAACAGCCTGGCAGGGGAGCAGTTAGGCATCAATCAGGCTTGCAGGGGAGTAATTAGGGGGTGATCAGGCTGGCAGGCAGAAGTGGTTAGGGGCAATCAGGAAGGCAGGCAGGCGAGCAGTTGGGAGCCAGCAGTCCTTGATTGTGAGAGGGATGTACGACTCCCCGTTTAGGCCCGATCCTACCGGGATCAGGCCTAAATAGGCAGTCGGACATCCCTCGAGGGGTCCCAGATTGAAGAGGGTGAAGGTTGGGCAGAGGGACATACACCCCCCGTGCACGAATTTTGTGCACCGGGCTTCTAGTATAAACATAAGACACATGTTAACAATGGTTTTAGGTAAGGTAAAATATTTGAAAATATTTTATAATACGTGAAAATATTGAAATAATCTTCAAAGTGTATAGGAAATTTTTTCATGTTTAATACTTCCTGTAAATGTTCTTCATTTCTGGAAAACACTCATGTAGCTAGACTCATATGTGCGATATAAAACTGAAACTCATAGATACGGACAACAATATGGTGGTTACCAGAGAAAAGATAGTGGGGTGTCAAGAGGGTAATGGAGGGATAAGTATATGGTGATGAAAAATGGTTTGACTTTGGGTGTTGGGCAAATAATGCAATATACATATTACATAGCATATAAATGTACACTTGAAACCTATATAATCCTATTAACCAATGTCACCCCAAAAATTTAATAAAAAATAGGTACACCTAAAACTAGTTTTATACATAGAATCAGTCTTTACTAAACATCTAATATATATTTATTTATTTTTTAAAGTTTTAAGCTAAATGTTGTGATAATTATTTATTTTTTTCTTTATTTATTTTATTCTTTTGCTTATTTTTCATAAAAACTGTAGTTAAATATAAAGATGTAATTTATTGACTCATGCTGCAAAGTGTAAGGCATTCATGTCCTAGTTACAGCTGTGCATCAAATGGCAACCTCAGGGCACTAGGTCAATTGTCTTCTCTATAATGCATCATGCATTCCTTTTGGTTTTTCTCAAGTAGATACTTCCCACAAAGGGCAAATACAGCTACCATCCACTCCAGACATTTAATGTTTCTATTTCACTAATTGCAGCTGTAGTTCTTGGCTGAAATATCAGGGATTGTTGGTCAGTCTGTGTCCTAAGCCCACCAATAGTGCAAAGGAAGAGGAGTCAGCCCCACCCTGAACCCAGGAACTCAGATAGGGACAGGGACTTCCTCAAAGGAAGGTCAGAACATTGCACCCAAAAAGGGGGAACCAAGGCTAAGCAAGAATAAACAAGAGCTGTTGAGTTTAATAATGATCCTAGAGGTTAAGTGCATCGCCTGTAGGAGTTGGTCACAGACCTAGATCTCATGTTTCCAAATGGAGTGCTTGTTCCATTACACTGTAATTTCATCTGATTTGGAGGAAGCTTATGCTTATTTTGTGGAATGCATTGGGATAGTTATTTATAATTTGTAGTGTTTCCACACATGTTTTCTCATTTGAGGAGGCAATAGGCTATGGATGATATATATGTTTTCCATTTTGAATTCTTTTAGCTGTTCCTGGCTGCCTTCACTTTGTTAAGCTGAAGCCCAGTAGCACTCAATATCAGAGCTACTCTCTCTCAACTTATCTGTGACAAGAACAGGTGGTTAAGTCATTATAGTATACTGGAGGCCCGGTGCATGAAAATTCATGCACTGGAGGGGGCATCCTTCAGCCCGGCCTGCCCCCTCTCACAGTCCAGGAGCCTTCAGGGCCAGGAGGTGACCCAGGAATCAGGGGAAGGCAACACCCCCATCACACCTCTGCTGCTGCCACTGCCGGCAGTGCAAGCCTAAGCTGGCCCTGGTTACCTGAGCCTTGGGTGGCCCTGGGCAGATGGGCAGCCACCATCTGAGGCTTGCCTGCAGCTCAGGCTGGCCCTGGGTGGCTGGGGGGCTGAGAGGACTTGGGGACTCCGAAGGCAGGCGTGCGGAGCGGCCAGACCCACCTGGGGGTGGGCCTGGCCATGCCATCGCCTGCTGCTTCAGCATGGCTGAGGAGACTGGGCAATGCCATCTTGTGGCTGTGGGCACCGCCATCTTTGTGAGGGTATGATGATCAATTAGCATATTCCCTCTTTATTAGATAGGATTCCTACTATGAGGAGGCCTAAATGTAAAGTAAAAATAGGAAAAACGACTGTATCAAACAAAATAATAATAATAAATCTGAATATCTTTTTTTTAGCAGACCATATACTGCAAGCACTGTTGATAAATGTGGAAGCAAAATAGTCCACTCTGAGATAACCAAGTTGATTATATGTGAAAAAGAAGTTATAGCTTCATATTTCAAGGTAAGAGTCCTGACATTGAATTACTCTGCAGCATAATGAAAGGACTATTTTAACCCAGCAAGAACATTCTATTACAAAGCAACCCAAAAATTGAAACCAACTTATTACACAGGGCAAACCCAAAAGCAAAAATGGAATAACAAGTAATGCAAAAGGATAAAATTTCATACTTTGTACATAATGATAATCATTATTACATTAGATTGAATTTAGTACTCAGAAATGTTTCTTTTTTTCTAATCTGAATTTAATTCTTTAAAGGTTCATTCAACAACCTATAATAAATTATGACCAGTGGAAACCTAAAGAAAAGTTTCTAATGACTTTATGACTGAATGTATGATTTATATAAAGTTTTCTTTTCTTTCATATTTCTGTACATTTTTTCAATTATGCTAAAAATATTTTGAGATTTTTTTAGTCTCAGTTTTACCTTAGAGTAGACTTATGTGTTTATTAATTTCTGTTCTACAAGGATGGCTATTTATTGCATCATTTGAAATGATTGCATTTTAATTTTTTTTATGTAAAAGGCTGCTTTGAGGAATGAACCAAATGAACCTGATGCACATTATCCCTACAGATAACTCACTGCACCATCATGAGCATGAAGCATGTACACAATGCATTACAGAGTATGCAGGGATACAGCTTATGTTTGCAGAAAGGAATGATTATTTTGTATTGGTGGAATCAGAAAAAAATGTTTTCAAGAAAGCATCATTTGAGCTAAGCTGGACACATGGAAATCTAGCATGAAGACATTTGAGGTAAATAAAGTAGAAGGAAAAAACTAAGCTTGTTGTTAGATCTCTGTCTCTCTCTGACTCTCTGTCTTGTCTACCGTCTAGGGACATCAGACTATATACTAGTTCTTAAACACTCTAGGTTTTTGTAGCATTTACTTCACATTAATGCTCAGAATGTCCTCACGTTCTCTAAGGGAAACTTGTATACTAAGGTCAATCTCTCTCTCTCTCTCTCTCTCTCTCTCTCTCTCTCTCTCTCTCTCTCATCTCAATGTGCTGTTTATTGTAATTTTTTTTATTGTTTAAAGTATTACATATGTCTCCTTCTTCCCCTCCCCGGCAATCGGGGGAAGGTGACACCCCATCACACCTCTGCTGCTGCCACTGCCGCACTCCCACCCCCAGGACAAGCCCCCACCTCTCCAATGTCTGTGTCCATTGGTTATGCTCATATGCATGCATACAAGTCCTTTGGTTGATCTGTTACCCCCACACCCCTGCCTTCCCTCATAGGTTGGACAGTCTGTTCGATGTTTCTATGACTCTGGTTCTATTTTTGTTCATCAGTTTATGTTGTTCATTATATTCCACAAATGAGTGAGATCATGTGATGTTTATCTTTCTCTGACTAGCTTATTTTGCTTAGCATAATGCTCTCCAGTTTCATCCACGCTGTTGCAAATGGGGTAATAATTCCTTCTTTTTTACAGCAGTGTAGTATTCCATTGTGTAGATGTGCCACTGTTTTCTAATCCACTCACCTGCTGATGGGCACTTTAGGCTGTTACCAAATCTTAGCTATTGTAAATTGTGCTTCTATGAACATAGGGGTGCATATATACTTTCTGATAGGTGTTTCAGTTTTCTTGGGATATATTCCTAGAGGTGGGGTGACTGGGTCAAATGGAAGTTCCATTTTTAATTTTTTAAGGAAACACCATACTGTTCTCCACAGTGGCTGTACCAGTCTGCATTCCTACCAGCAGTACACAAGGGTTCCTTTTTCTCCACATCCTCGCCAGCACTTGTTTGTCCTTTGTTGATTTGTTGATGATAGCCATTCTGACAGGGGTGAGATGATACTTCATTGTTGTTTTGATTTGCATCTCTCTGATGATTAGTGACCTTGAGCATGTTTTCATATGTCTCTTGGCCTTCTGTATGTCCTCTGTCGAAAAGTATCTAGTTAGGTCTGTTGACCATTTTTTGATTGGATTGTTTATCTTCCTTTTGTTAGTTGTATGAGTTCCCTTTAAATGTTGGAGATTAAACCCTTATCAAAGATAACATTGGGAAATACGTTCTCCCAGGCAGTGGACTTTCTTGTTGTTTTGTTGATGGTTTCTTTTGCTGTGCAGAAGCTTTTTATTTTGATGTAGTCTCATTTGTTTATTTTCCCCTTAGTTTCCATTGTCCTAGGAACTGTATTAGTAAAGATATTGCTAAGACATATGTCTAATATTTTGCTGTCTTGGAGTCTTAAAGCTACCTTCCCTGGAGAGATTTTGAAGGTGTTTGAAGAGTATTCTGAAATGATCAGAGCTGTACCTTAAGAAGTCTAATATGACAACAGGGTAGAAGATGGTTTGAGCTAGTTGATAGGAAAATGCACTTGTGTTAGTATGAGGAAGTGAGAGCTTAATATTAGATAATACCAGTAGTGTCTTAAAAGAGGGAGAAATAGTTATGTGAAAGATTCGTTACTGATCAAGTATATTTTGTATTTCCTTATCTGGGAGTAAGGTGATTCCTTTAAAATAAATTGAAAACATAGGAGAAGAGGAAATGTTTGGGATGGAAAATAATTAATGAATTGAATCTTGGTCATATTGAGTTGGAGGTGTTTGTGGGGCATCCAAATAGGGATAATTCAATGGATACTTGGAAATGAGGATCTGGACCTTATCAGGACTAAAATATCTAAAGTTTGACTCCCTACAAAAGATCACTGAATTAATGAAATTAGACTGCGAGCTATGGGAGATACATAGAAATGAGAAAAAGGTAGTGTAGTTGTAATTATGTTGCTTTAAATATATTGTGCACAAATATTGGTGTCATCGATAGTAGGAAGTGACAAAATGTTAATATCTAAAGGTGTTTAAAAATTAAATGACTCCTTTTTATTAGTAGTCTACCTATACTAAGGGTTCATTAACAACTCACCAAAATCATCTAAGTCTAAGGGACGCAACCATTTAATGGTTAGAGAGCTAAATATACAATCTGAGGTTAAAGGTTAATAGATAAATCTCTCCCAAAATAAAAGGAAACAGCAGAATACATTTCTATGAAATGTAACATTTACTAAAATGACCTTGATGAATTCTAGGTACCATTTTTATGTTGTTTAAAGAAATCTCCACTAGATGGTGATTTAATTTTTAATAGGAGCAGTTAATGGAATTATCCATTTAGTAAAGTTAATTTAAATAAAATCTATATATCATAGAAAAATGTTAAATGCATTTTAAAAGAGCATGAGTTTTTTTAATATTGTTCAGAAACAACATATTTAATTAGATTTCTTAACACACATTCTTCTGTCAATGGTTCTACTATAATCAAGCTCTTTTGTTTTTGAAGGTTATATTTAGAATTAACTCAGAAATTAGAACTGATAAGGAAATTGCTGGTGTCACCAATATCTCAAATATTATTGTCACCAAGCAAGGGTTGAGAGATTGTTCTAGTTTGATCTTGTCAGCAGTCATTTCAATCTAATTTCTTTAAATTGTTTTTTTATTGAACACAACATAAATTGTAATATATTTCATATTTTTAATGTAAGACATATATATACACATTGAAAGATTGATTGACTACATCTAACTTTGAAAAATTAAAACTTTCTAATTTTTGTATTAATTTAACTGGAGCAATTTTCAACTAGGCACTGGAAAGTATATACACTAATAAAATAGAATGATGCAAATTGACCGTATCTCCGCAACACCACCAGCCAATAAGGAGTGAGTATACAAATTAACCCAACAAAATGGTGGGTTAATTTGCATATGCAGGCACAGAGCGAAGACTGAAGGCTCCGCCTGAGCAAAGACTGAAGACTTCAGGCATGGCTCCACTGCGGCCCGGGTCCCGGGTGCCAGAGGAAAACCGGTGCTGGCAACCAGGGGATGGAAGGCCTATTGCACGAATCTTCGTGAAACGGGCCTCTAGTAATGACATAATATCCCAAGCCTAGTCTCTTATAGGCCCACACCATAGCTTACTCAAATAAATAACGAACAAAACAAATTAGTCTTTGGAGATAAGATCCAAGAGACAAATTTTTTTTAGTTTGTTGTAAAGCTAATTAAAGTCTTTAATTTTTCCAGATTACATAAGACTATTTTGAACAGAAGTTATTTAATGATCTGATTTTTCAGAACATATTTAAATTATCAACATGTTTAAATTATCACACTTAATAATCATTTTGAAGAACCTTATAATTTATCTCTATAGGGTACTGAGCTAAATATATACAAATGAGTAAAAATAAATATGGCCCAAATATATGATTAATTTAAATTTGGTCTCCAAATGCTGAAATATTTATTAGGCATAAGTACTTAATAGTATAGCTAACATTCAAAACAAATCTAGTTGATTCTTGTTCTTTTTGCCCTTTTCAAATAGGTGATGTAAATGTGAGCTAGTGTCACCTGTCTAAATCAACCATCATCTCATCCATATTGTTAGCTTTTCCTATGAAAAACATCTTTATTCTTCCTACCTTAGCAATTTGACCTCATCTCTTATGGTGTACTCTTCATTATATGCACCTTCTTTTTAACCATGTGAATATACATTTACATAATAACTTCCTGGCCACATCTGTTACATCTTCATCCAGGAGTGAATGAGAGATTGCCAAAGAGAAAATCATTGCCACTGGCTCCTCTTCCCTAGGGGAGAAACCAATCCTGTTTGCATACTCTTTCCAAGAGTTACCACAAAGAAGGAGATCTTAGTCTTGCATCTAGAGTTTAGAGAGCAGAGATATGCCTGAGCAAATGAAACACACTATCTACTTGTAGAGCCTTTCTTTAAGGGTTTGAGGTGAATGAAAAGCAATCAGGATTTGGATAGCCTCTTTCTAATTCTTTAATGAAAAGTATTTTTAACTGATAATTTTAAGTATAAAGATGACTACTTCTGTATTCTCAGACTCTCTGGCACTTCCAAGGGTGTTTAGATAGATAACAAGGAAGTGACTCATCCGTTTGTCTAACTTTACTTAAATGTTCAATAGATGTTTAGTGGACATGATTACCATCTGTTTTGATTTATATATAAAATAAATAAAGGAAAAGGAGCTTTTTCTGACCTAAGTGACCTTAGATTGGAAGGTGGGCGGGGGAGAAGGTGTGAATATGTTTGAGAAAGACATTTCCAAAAGCTGAACTAACTGAATTAGGAGAAGCAGAAGAAAGAACAGGGGGAAATTAGTCTAGGAACTCTAGAATAAAAACCAGACATATTCACTGGAATGAAACAGGGTGGTTGGAAGAAAATGAGTTATAGGAGCTGATAAGAAGTTTGGATATATAACAGCTAGAAATCCAGTTAAGTATAAAGTTCTGCCAGACATTTACCATTCGAAGCATGCAAAAATGGCTATAGGCAGATAGGAACTAGACACTGGTCTGGAATTCCAGGGTTGCTAGGACTCCTTTCATAGTTAGAATAGAGACAACTAGATAGATCTTCTAACATAAAAGAACTGTAGTATACTAGTAATACGGGCCATCAATACACGATTTTAGACCACATCTTAGCTGAAACAGTGCAAATTCTTCACTATGGAATTAAAATTTAAGGTAGGATCTTGTTCACAGGAACAAGAAAAGATAAAATTGATACACACCATTAAAGGGAACCAAATAGTAAGCTGGACCTGATGCAAATTTTCTGAATTAGAACTTCTTTATTCTCCACTTATAGTGACAGAATTAGTTCCATATTTTTAGTGGATTTTTGGTTGTATGTAAAAGTTAATTGCTCCAGAAGGAGGTATATAGAGGAAGGTATAAAGAGCACATTTTATACTTTATTTATTAATGATTTATTCAATCAAACATTTATATATTTATTGAGGTTCTCTCATAGTCAAGGCTCTGAGCTAAGCAGGGTTCAAAAATATTAAGCTATCAATCTAACATCAGAATTTCTAAGGTCTAGTTGTGAGACAGATAAGCAGATAAACTTGATCTCTATGAAAAAATTACTATATTAGGATAATTTTTAAAATGTTGTAGGAAAAGAAGAACACTACTAAGCTGGGAGAAGTCAAGAAATATTCCTGAATAGGTGGTATTTGAAATTAATCTTAATGATATGTTTATTTAGTTTTTAGCTGAAGAAATTGAGAGAAAATAATAAATAATAAAATATAGAGTAATTGATAATAATAAAAGCAGCTAAAATCTTACCTTATAATAGACAAATATGAAATTGACCGCACATTCGCTACGCCCAAGCCACGCCCACCAACCAAGCCACGCCCACCAACCATGCCCACCAGGAAACCATTGCAGGGACGTTGGGGTGTGGCGGAGCCCAAGGCCGGGAAAGCCTCGGGTGGAGGCTTTCTCAGCCTTGGGCACCAGCGGGGAGCTTGCACGGATCGCAGGAAACCACTGGGGGTCGGCTCCTGCGATCCTTAGTAGGGATGTTGGGTGCGGCCGAGCTCAAGGCCACCACCCAGGGCCAAGCCCCGACCCTGAAAGAAGGCGGAAGGCGGTGGCCACAGCCAAGGCCTGGGTCCCTGGTGCCAGCAGAAAACTGGTGCAGGCAGCCAGGTGAATGAAGGTCTATTGCACGAATTTTCGTGCAAACGGGCTACTAGTTTATTAATAATACCTGTAACTTAGAATTTTATATATCTTCTTATGTAATCTTAACAACTCTGTGATATGTGCTAATATTTCCATGCAGAATCTAAGATTAGAAGAGAATCAGTCATTTACTCATGTTTCCAGAGCTATAGGTGAAAGAGTTGGATTTCGATTATTTATTTTTATTTTGTTTTTCTTCTAAAACATATGCTGTTATTTTTTATATATAATAATGCCTATGGTATGTCCTAAGAGGGATGGGAAGTGAAGTATGTCAGGAGCATAAATTTTTTTGCAATTTTTTCATGGGAATGGATGAAACTGGAGAGGCAAAAGGTAGTATTTGAAGGTTTTTGTATAATTAAGTTTAAAAAAGAGAAATAAAGAAAGAAAGAATTAAGCTTAAGAAGAAATCTCAGAGATTCCAAGATGTCTACATAGTAGATAGAAGCTGAACCCATCTGCTCCAGGCCAACTGAAAGCTAGCTGAACTGAAATATTATAACCAAGGATTACAGAAGAAGCACATACTAGTAGAGATGTGTGGGAAGTTCACCTTTCAGACTCCCACTGCTGGCCAGGCCATGCTGCCTAACTCAGGTCCTGTGGAGGTCGTCTGCTGGCTACACCCAGCAGTGACTTTAAGGGACACTCTTTTTTCTGTGGAGCCTTTTTATGGAGACATAGGCAGTGACTAAACTGTATAGCTTGGGAAAGAGGGCTGGTCTCCCCACCGCAAACACAGAGCTGGTGCCCCTCCCCCACACCTGTTGAGCCACTCAGCCTGCCCAGTCCTGCAGGGTTCCATGGTGGCAGGGAGCCATGAGGAGCTAGAACATTCAGCCCTATCTGCTGAAACCAGCCACATGAGGAGATTGGAGTACTGCCCTGTACTGCTTGGTTCTGTAGTGGGGAGGGTTGGGGGGAACTAGGGAGCCATGAAGAGTTAGAATTTTCATACCTTGACTGCCAGGGAGGCTTATGTCCAAGAACCAGATGGGTGAGTCTTGTGCTGTGTGCCTACATCGTTGGGAGGTAAATCCAATTCCCCCTGTGAGTTCAGCCCAAGCTACCCCAGGAAGGGAAATAAGTGCCTGCATCCCTCCTACAGGCTTTCAGACACCATCCCCAATGGCTGCTTGGATCAGCCATGCCAAGTCCTGGATACACCCGCTGGACACTTTCATGGGAGAAAAGGAGAAAGGGAGAGTGGCTCAAAACAGGACATACAAAGTGTGAAACTCTGAGAGGCTCTTATATGAAACCAGGATGAAGTGCTCAGTCCTCTCCTGTGGGTTGGGCTGGCGTCATTCCCAACAGGAGACCCTTAATTTATCCCTCTGAGCCTGGAGGCTGAGCTTGCACTTGCAGACGTGAACCCAACTTGAACCCGCAGTGAACCCTCCTATAGGGAACTAGAGTTAGAGACTCTGTTAGAGACTGAGGGATGTGGCTTTGAGGCAGGGACCACTTTTCCCTCGTTGAGTGCCTGATTGTATGATGACCAAGTAGGGGACCTACTAGACCTATCTTCCTGACCCTGGTTGTCCTGCCCGGCCACACTCTCAACCTGTGGAAGTGGCAGTACATTGGACTCATTTTACAGTCTAGGTTGGACT
The DNA here is from genome assembly GCF_951640355.1 of Cnephaeus nilssonii. NCBI lineage: Eukaryota > Metazoa > Chordata > Mammalia > Chiroptera > Vespertilionidae > Cnephaeus > Cnephaeus nilssonii. The sequence goes on along the minus strand of NC_137075.1, from coordinate 27,468,623 downwards.
CATCTTACAGTCTTTCATTGGAAAGCTCTGGAGGAATCAGGCAACCTCAGAGGGAGGCGGAATAGTTGACAGGTGGAGGAGGATCTCAGGGAGCCTGGGTCCTTTTACAGATCTGCCCATAGCTTTAAGCTGGAGGAAGTCAACTTGTTTACAAAGATTGGCCACTCCCATGCACACTGAGGTCCAGTAGAAGCAGAAAACAAACAAACAGTGAACTGTAGGGAGCGGCTCTAGGCTCAAGCCTCGGGCTGACCCATGGCAAGGCCACAAACAAGTCCCAGCCTGGAGGGCAGAGTTCTCCTAGCATAATTAAGCCTGACCTTGTAGCCCTCCCTAATTCCTTCCTAAGTAGCTAATGGGCTGCGGGAGGGCAGCAAGTGTTGCCAAAACAAGAACATTTGTATACATGTTAATTTACCCTTGTTTTAATCAGACTATAAAATAAAGCATTGGTTTGCAGGCTGGGTCTTTTGTGTCCTCATCCAGGCACAGGAGATCCACCAAGCCCTAGCTGTATTCTCTTGTCTGTCTTTTCTTCAATCCTTCACCACCCCTCCTCAGGTTCACCCTTGGCAGTGCTGGATTGGCACAGTGAACAATATGGTAGCTACAGACAGGTAGCCCAAGGCTGGTTATATATAACATCTGAAAGCAACCTGTACCTAAACTTCACCCAAGAGGATCCAAAACCAAGACAACCAGTGGTGGGCTTCAGACCACACCAGAGCTCGACCAAAGTAGTCATACATATGGCACACCCAAAGGGGGATTTTATCAGACCCTGTTGGGAACAACTCCACCTCAGGGGGAAGTCCCTGCAAAGCATCTCATATATGGATTGATGTTTACCTTTATAGTCATCCAGCCTGAAAGGTCAACTCCATGCATAAGTGGGCAGAGAGCATTTAAGACTGAAATGAAACAGGGGGGTCCACATAAACCACAAGTAATATGCCTGGTGCATGGAGCTCAAGTGATCTGGAAGACTGTCCCACCAAGCCCAATAAGACACCTTCATTATAAATCCATCATTATAAGCCTTGGAGTCATAGCAGATGACAAAATGGAGAGACAGAGATTAAATGAAGAGAGAGAGAAAAATTCCCCAAACAAAAGAACCCAGAAAAATAATTAAATGAAATGGATGAAATGGAAGTGACAAAAATATCAGATGTAGAATTCAAAACAATATTTATAAGGATGCTCAAGGACCCTAGGAGAAGAATGAGTGATCTCAGTAAGAATTTAGACAAAGTGATAGTAAGCATTAAAAATGGCATTTAAGCCATGAAAAAGAACCAGTCAGAAATGAAGAATACAATATATGAACTGAATACACTAGAAGGAATCAGCAGCAGATTAAATGAAGCAGAGGATCAAGTCAGCAAATTACAGGATAAGATAAAAATAAGAACACAAGCAGAACATAAAAAAGAAAAGATACTTTTTTAAAAAATGGAAGTCTAAGAAATATCCAGGACAACATCAAGCTTAACAACATCTGCATCATAGGAGTACCAGAAGGAGAAGAGAGTGAGCAAGGGATAGAGAACTTGTTTGAAGAAATAATGGCAAAAACTTCCTTAACCTGGTGAAGGAAAAAGTCAAACAAGTTCAGGAAGCACAGAAGATCCCAATCAAGATAAGCCCAAAAGGACTCACACCAAGACACATCATAATTAAAATGGCAAAGGTAAAAGACAAAGAGAGAATCTTAAAGGCAGCAAAGGAGAGAAAGTTAGTTACCTACAAAGGAGTTCCATAAGGCTGCCAGCTGATTTCTCAACAGAAACACTTCAGGCCAGAAGGGAATGGCATGACGTATTCAAAGTGATTAAAAACAAGGACCTGCCATCAAGACTACTCTACCTAGCAAGGCTATCATTTAAAATTGAAGGCAAAATGAAGAGCTCTCCCACCCCCTCCAAAAAAGGTAAAGGAGTGCATTACCACCAAATTAGTATTACAAGAAATGTTAAAGAGACTGCTTTAAGAAGGAGAAGAAATAAAAGGAGAGAGGGATATAAGTATAAAGAAAAAAATGCCAATAAATAAGTACCTATCAATAATAACCTTAAATGTAAGTGGCTTGAATGCTCCAATCAAAAGATATAGGGTAGCTGAATGGATAAGAAAATATGACCCATATTTATTATGTCTTCAATAGATCCACCTCAGAACAAAGAATACACACAGCCTGAAAAAGAAGGAATAGAAAAAAATTCCTTGGAAATAGAAGCAAACAGCTGGGGTAACAATTCTCATACTTGACAAAATAGAGTTCAAAACAAAGGCCTTAGTGAGAGACAAAGAAGGTAACTCCATAATATTAAAGTGATTGATCCAACAAGAGGATATAACCCTGGTAAACATATATGTACCCAGTATATATGTACCCATATATGTACTAAGTATATCCTATCTAATAAAAGAGTAATATGCAGATTGACCATCACTTCAACACACAAGATTGCTGCCCCCATGGGGTCAAAGATCCTGCCCCCATGTGGACACAAGATTGCCACCACAAGCTGGCCAGCAGGGGAGGGCAGTTGAGAGGGACCAGGCCTGCAAGGGAGGGCAGTTGTGGGCGATCAGGCCAGCAGGGGAGGGCAGTTAGGGGTGACCAGGCTGGCAGAGGAGGGAAGTTGGGGGTGACTGGGCCTGCAGGGAAGGGCAGTTGCAGGGGACCCAGGCCTGCAGGAGAGAGCAGTTGGGGGGGAGGAGGCCTGCAGGGAAGGGCAGTTAGGGATGACCAGGCCTACAGGGGAGGGCAGTTAGGGGCAAACAGGCTGGCAGAGGAACAGTTAGGCATCAATCAGGCTGGCAGGGGAGTGATTAGGGTGTGATCAGGCTGGCAGGCAGAAGCGGTTAGGAACCATCAGGAAGGCAGGCAGGCAAGCAGTTAGGAGCCAGCAGTCCTGGATTGTGAGAGGGATGTCTGACTGCCTGTTTAGGCCCGATCCCGGTGGGCCTGCTCCCAGTGGGATCAGGCCTAAACAGGCTGTCAGACATCTCTCGAGGGGTCCCAGATTGGAGAGGGTGCAGCCTGGGCTGAGGGACACATGCCCACCCCGTGCACGAATTTCGTGCACTGGGCCTCTAGTATATATATATATACTTCTATACTATATATATATATATATATATATATATATATATATATACACACACACACACGTACATACACACACACATATATACATATATACATATATATATGAAAATCTTGGTGGACATTAAGGTAGAAATTGACAGCAATAAAATCATAGTAGGGGATTTTAACACCCCACTGTCCACAATGGATACATTATCCAGAAAAAAAATCAACAAGGAAATAGTGACTTTAAACTACATACTAAATTAGGTGTATTTAATTGATATTTCCAAAACAATTCATCCCAAAGAAGCAGAATACACATTCTTCTCAAGTGCACATGGAACATTTTCTAAGATAGACCACATGTTAGAACATAAAATAATTATTAAAAAATTTAAAAAGATTGAAATTATATCAAGTATCTTCTCAGATCACAATGCCATGAAACTAGAAATCAACTACAATAAAAAATTAAAAAAATATTCAAACACATGGAGGCTAAATAGAATGTTATTAAACAGTGAATAGATTACCAATGAGATAATAAAAGTAACAAAAAAAATTACCCGGAAAAAAATGAAAATGAAGACACAACAAGTAAAAACTCTATGGGACATAGTGAAAGAATTCTTCAGAGTGAAGTTCACAGTATTACAGGCTTATTTCAAAAAACAAAAACAAAAATCTCAAATAAACAATCTAACAATACGCATAAAAGAACTAGAAAAAGAGCAGCAAACAAAACCTGGAGTAAGTAGAAGGAAGGAAATAATAAAGATAAAAGTGGAAATAAATGACAAAGAGACTAAAAAAAATACAAAAGATCAATAAAACTAAGGGCTGGTTCTTTGAAACAATAAATAAGATTGACAAACCTTTAAACAAACTCATCAAGAAAAAAAAGAGAGAGGACCCAAATAAATACAATGAAAAAAGAGAAGCAAAATTTGCCATCACAGAAATACAAAGGATTGTGAGAAAATACTATGAACAACTCTATGCCAACAAACTCAAAAACCGCGTGAAATGAATAACTTCCTAGAAACATACAGTCTTCCAAAACTGAATCAGAAAGAATAAGAAAACCTGAATAGGCAGATTACAGCTAATGAAACTGAAGCAATAAAATAATACTATATAATAAAAGGCTAATATGCAAATTTTCCCCTCAACCAGGAGTTTGACCAGCAGCTAGGCTGGCCAACTGCCCATGTGCCCTCCCCCTGGCCAGGCTGGCCAGACCCCACCCATGCACAAACTCATGCACCAGGCCTCTAATATCTACACTAATAAAACAGAAACATGCAAATGGACCTTCCCCCCGCTACGCCCACCAGCAAATCAGAGCAAATATGCAAATTAACCCAACAAAGATGGTGGTTAATTTGAATACGCAAGCATGGAGCGAAGACTGAAGACAGTGTAGAAGGAAGCCAAGCACTGCAGAAGGGAATGAAGCTATGGAGAAGGGAGTGAAGCAGCGGATAAGGGAGGGAGGCGAGGCGGTGGCGGAGACAAGAGTGAGGCGAGGTGGCAGCAGACTTCGCTCCCTTCTCTGCTTCGCTCCAGCTGCAGGAAACCCTATTCTTGCAGAAATCTTCCTGCAACAGGCCTCTAGTAATAATAATAATAATAATAATAATAATAATAATAAACTCCTAGCAAACAAAAGTCCTGGACTGGATGGCTTCAGTCAAATTTTATCAAACATTCAAATAAAAACTAACACCTGTCCTTTGAAAATTTTCAAAAAATCCAAGAGGAAAGAAGACTTCCAAGCTCTTTTTATGAGGCCAGCATTACCCTAATTTCAAAACCAGATAAAGACATTACAAAGAAATAAAAATTATAGACCAGTATCACTGATGAACATAGATGCTAAAATCCTCAACTAAATATCATCACATTGGATTCAATGATACATTAAAAGGATCATACGCATTGATCAAGTGGGATTTATTCCAAGGATGCATGATTGTTACAAAATTAGCACATAAATAAATGTGATATATCATGTAAACAAAATGAAACATAAAAATCACATGATCACATCAATAGGTGCAGAAAAAGCCTTTAATAAAATCCAGCACACATTTATGGTAAAAAGTCTCAGCAAAGTGGGAATAGTGGTATCATACTATAGCATAATAAAAGCCATCCATGAAAAACCTACAGCCAACATCATAGTCAATGGGAAAAAACTAAACACATTTCCTTTAAGATCAGAAATAAGACAGGGATGCCAGCTATTACCACTCTTTTTCAACATAGTACCGGTTGTCCTAGCCACAGTGATCATACAAGAAGAAATAAAAAGCATCCAAATTGGAAAGGAGGAAGTAAGACTGTCATTATTCACAGATGTCATGATATTGTACATAGAAAACCCTAAATACTCCACTGAAAAATTACTAGATCTAATAAATTTATTTAGCAAAGCAACAGGATACAATATTAATATTCAGAAATTGGTGACATTTTTATACACCAGTAATGAACTATCGAAAAGAGAAATTAAGAAAACAATCTCATTTACTATTGTAACAGAAAAAAATAAGTTATCAGAGAATAAATTTAACCAAGCAGTTAAAAGACCTATACTAGGAAAACTATAGGAGATTGAAGAAAAAAATTGAGGGAGATACAAATAAGTGGAAGTATATACTGTGTTCATGGATCAGAAGAATTAACATCATTAAAATGTCCATACTACCCAAAGCAATCTACAGATTCCGCACAATTTCTATTAAAATAAACTACCAATGGCATATTTTACAGATCTAGAACAAATATTCCAAAAATTTATATGGAACGATAACAACAAAAACCTGAATAGGCTCAGCAATCTTGAGAAAGAACTAAGTTGGAGGTATCACCACTGATATCAAACTGTACTATAAAGCCATTGTAATCAAAACAGCCTTGTACTGGCATAAGAACAGGCATATAGTCAATGGAATAGAACAGATAGCCCAAAAATCAACCCATGCCTTCACGGTCAATTGATATTTGACAAAGGAAGCAAGAGCATACAATGGAGTAAAGACAGGCTCTTCAATAACTGGTCTTGGGAAAATTGTACAGATACATGTAAAAATATGAAATTAGACCACCAACTTATACCATATATATGAAAAACTCAAAATGGTTAAAAGACTTAATGTAAGTCACAAACCATAAAAATCCTAGAAGAAAACATTGGCTGTAAAATCTAAGACATCTCTCATAGCAATATTTTTGCTGACATATTTCCTATGGCAATGGAAACAAAGCAAAAATAAACAAATAGGACTATATTGAACTAAAAACCTTCTGTACACCAACAAAATGAAAAGAGAACCCCCTGTATGGAAGAACATATTTGTCAATGATACATCTGATAAGGGGTTAATTTCCAAAATACATAAAGAACTTATACAACTCAACACCAGGAAGACAAACAATCCAATTTAAAAATGGGAAAAGGACCTGAATAGAACTTCTCCAAAGAGAACATACAGATGGACAATAGACATATAAAAAATGCTCAACATCACTAATCATCAGAGAGATGCAAATTAAAACTACAATGAGATATCACCTTACTGTCAGAATGGTTATCATCAATACATACACAAACAACAAGTGCTGGTGAGGATGTGAAGAAAAGGGAACCCTAGTGCACTGTAGGTGGGAAATAGACTTATGTAGCCATTGTGGAAAACAATATGGAGTTTTCTCAAAAAATTAAAAATGGAACTGTCTTTTGACCCAGCAATCCCACTTCTGAGAATATTTCCTAAGAATCCCAAAACACCAATCAGAAAGAATATATACACCCATATGTTTATAGCGCCGTTATTTACAAGGGCCGAGATCTGGGAACAGCCCTAGTAACCTATCAGCAAATGAGTGATTTAAAAAGCTGTGGTACATTTACATAATGGAATACCACTTAGCCAAAAAATAAATAATAAAATAAAATAAAATAAAGAAGAAATTTACCTTCTGTGACAGCATGGATTGACCTGGAGATTGTGATGCTAAGTGAAATAAGCCAGTCAGAGAAAGACAAATACCATATGATCTTACTTATATGTGGAATCTAATGAACAAAATAACCTAATGAACAAAATAGAAACAAAGGCATGAATATAGGGAACAGACTGACAGCTGTCAGAGGGGAATGGGAACCAGATAAAAGAAGGTAAAGGGATAAGACAAAGAACATATTGCATAATCCAGAGACACATACAACTGAATGGTGGTGGTCAGAAGAAAGTGTGAGACGGTGCTGTTTGGAGGTGTGCAAAGTAGGGGAAAATGAGGATATCTTTAGTAGAGTCAACAATAAAAGTAAAGTTAAAAAAAGAGGAAATATTCTTGCTTTCTAGGTCCCAAGTATGTGATAAATTGGGGCTATCTGGTGAAGTGAAATTCTAACTCTACCCTTGATCACCATAAGAATTAAAATTAACAGTTATTATAGCCATAGAAAAAAATAAAACAAAAATAAGTTCTAAGAAAAAAGAAATATCAGGTGATAAGTTTTACTGAAATGGAAAATTATTCATTAATCTCATTTGAGATGAAACTGTTTTATTCTCAGATCTGTAGATTTTGGAACTAGAAAAAATTTAGAAAATTATGTTGTTAAAATCTTCAGATTTACAAATAAAAAGACTTGAGATCCAGGTCTAGAAGATAAATTAGCCTGAAATTAAGGCTTCTGTAATTCTGCTTGGGGTTCTCTACTGAGCCTGCACTTCTCCCTCTTAGAGCATGACATGTACAGCCACATTTGAAGTGGAAAAGTGAGCTTCTTAAGATGAGAAAACAGGAAAACAGTGTATAAGGAAGTTGAGTAACATGAACGTGGGGACTAAGAAGTTAGTTAACTTAAATATGAAGTTGATTTGTAATGAATGTTACAATAATCCAGAAAAGTCAATGGCCTAAGTATGTTCCTAAAATTATAGCCTTTAATACTAGGATGATTTTGATAACTACAACTATTAATAAGCCTGAGAATGATTTATTCATCTTTTAATCAAGGACTTTCTCATAAAAACAAAATTGAACTCACTCCAAGTTGATCATAGGAAAATGCTGAAAGAGAGAGAGAGAGAGAGAGAGAGAGAGAGAGAGGAAGAAAGAAGGAAAGAAAGAAGAAAGAAAGAGAGAAAGAAAGAAAGAAAGAAAGAAAGAAAGAAAGAAAGAAAGAAAGGAAGGAAGGAAGGAAGGAAGGAAGGAAGGAAGGAAGGAAGGAAGGAAGGAAGGAAGGAAGGAAGGAAGGAAGGAAGGAAGGAAGGAAGGAAGAAAGAAAGGAAGAAAGGAAGAAAGGAAGAAAGGAAGAAAGGAAGAAAGGAAGAAAGGAAGAAAGGAAGAAAGGAAGAAAGAAAGGCAGGCCTCAGCTGTGTCCTAACTGTAGACTTTTCATTACTGTTGACAATGAAAATGAGAGTCAAAAAAGAACACAGCTGGAATTTTAACCCTCAAATTGAGATCAAAGATTTGGCAGTTAGAAAAATCATTCTTTTGACTTGTAAACAAAACAAATCTTATATGGATGTCAGAATAAATAAATTATTTCTTTTTTAAACAGTTACTGTTTTGGCTAAACTGTACTCATCATACCTATTAAGAGATTTAAGGTAGGGAATTTATCACTCGTATTGCCATCTTAACCTCAGACACAATTATTTAAAATGAAATAAATATATACTTAGCAAACAAGGAAGATATATTACTAATTGTCCACTGGGCAGTCAATTGCCAGTTAGAGTAGCCACTTGTGTAAACTCTGTCAAACATGCTGACCCAAACACGTCTCCAGCGATTTCCAACATCTGGCTTAAAAGCTTCCCTGTAATTATTTTCATTTTGCATAAGAAAAACTCACTAAACCCTGCATCTGTGGTGGTGATATACAAAACATATAAATTTGGAGGGATTCATTAGATAATGCTGAAGAAAATGCACCAATGGCTCAATGCCATTTAACTCCTGCACTTTTGGTGAATAAGCCAGCAGTGAAGTCCTTTTACTCTTCAAAAGATTATACATATGATACAGTGTTTCTTGACTTATTTCTGCTGTGGTTTTGCTGGAGTGTTTAACATGTAGAGATTGCCATACAGTAAAGTTAAACAGATGTGAGTACGTTTTCCTGATGTTCTTGCCATCTCTAATTTTGTACAGAAAAAGACAGGTATTAAGATGATACAGATATCAGATACATAGATAAGAGATATTACCTAGAATTTTTTCTACTCTAAAGTTATTGATCTTATTTTCTTGAAAGACTGCTTAAAACATATTTACCATATTTTATCAAGCATTTTCTAAATTCTAATAGTGTACACACATATTGATTCTCAAAGGACTGCAAATCATTTACAATCCTAAATTATAGATACAGATATTTATGAATAAAGTACAGATATATATTTTTTCTGATATCAAGAAAACCTTTCCATTATATCATAACTTGATCTAAATATGTATTCTAATTGTATATTGGAATGCGACAATAAAATACTACTTGATTATACTTGGATTTATTAACCTTGGTTAAATATACTCATCATATATCAAAATGTTCAGAATTGTTTTGAAGATATGTTTATTTTCTTAGCTCTCATCTTTGGTTAGCTATTTCTCTGAACCTGTTCTAGGGAAACTGGAATAGTCTAAGTTGGATGATGTATATTTATTAGCTTCAGAATCACATCTGTGTGCTTGGATTGGAGGAAAGGTCATAAACACAATGAATGTTGCTAGGAAACCATGCCTTTTAGTCAATTTAGTTGTGAAGTTGAAAGGGATTTTGGTACAAAGATGGGCTATTTGTATAGTACAATGAATAATCATTTTATTTTGATCTTTGAATTTATCATTTAAAAATAACACTTTTCATTAGTAGCTTTTCCTATTTATTACTTACTTGGATTTCAAATGTTTGAAATTCAAGTTGTGAATGTAGCTTTCTATGAAAAGGAAAATTTGCTGCAATTTTCATTTAAAGAAAATAACCTGTTGACGAAATTTAGGGATCTTTAGAGCAAGACATATGAATCATAAAAAGATTAATAATCAAATAATAAAAGTCAAGGAACAAGTAGTAGCTAAGTCCCTTGAAATAGCCATTAAGAGGATTTTGAAAACTCAAGTGCTATAAACAATTCTGACACTTCTTTTTGTGTTTCAAAACTACAGGACTGTATTCCTAGTAACTTTTCACAAAGATTAATCTAAAAGGAAACAGACATGTTTTACTGGTCAGCAATGATTGGATGATCCTTAGACATAACTAAGTATTCTAATTCCACAGGACTGTATTTGCCTACTTAAGTACCTAATTAGAAGCTTATATTGTCTGTGCCCATAGTATTGATTTAGAATCAAAATGTAATATTAAGCATGTAATTTTTTATTGGCTCCATTTCACTTGAACATTTAAGTAGTACTGAGGGTACAAGTTTGATAATGACAAACCTAGCAGGTTAACATTGAAATAGACCTCTGGTTTTTTGAGTATGTTACTTACATCCCTCTTTTTAATAACTGTTTCTCCCATTCCATTTGATTCTGGTGGCTCTGTTCAATCATTTGTCTTCTTCCCTCCACAGGGGTGAATATGTCACTCAGGCTGTCCAATCAAAATAATCCATGGGTCACATGTATTTGAGAAATAGAAAGAAGGCCAGTGTGAATAGAGCATACTAAGGGGGGATGTGGTGGGAAATGAGGTTGTGGAGAGAGGCAAAAAACAAATTGTGTAGAGACTGTGGGCCAGAGTAAATAAATTAGATTTTACCTAACTATGGCTGGAATCCTGGAGTGATGCAGGAGTATGACATGATCTCATTTATGATTTTGAAAAGGTCACATTAGCAGCTAATTCAGAAAGGATTGTGGGGCCCAGCTACCATTTAGGAGGCTATTGAAGTAGTGCTGGTGAAAAATGGTACTGGCTTGGGCTGGGCAGTAGAAGTTGATGGACTCAAAATAAGTTTTGAAGATAGAGCTAACAAGCCTTGCTGGTGTATTGGATATCAAGCATGAGGTTAAGAGTGGGATTAAGGATGACGCCTAGAGTATTAGCTTGAACAACAAAGTGTGGTATTGCCTTTGAATGAATTGTGAAAACAGGAAGAAAAACAGTATTGAGAATACAATTAAGAGTTTTGTTTTAGGCAAATTAAACTTGAGAATATTTCCAAGTGAATATGTTAAGTAGGCAGTTGGTTATGCTATTTTAAAAGACAGGATCAGAGTATACTAAGTTTTGCATCAATCATAAATAGCTCATATTTAGCTCTATGGGGCTGAATCACCTATGGAGAAAGTATCTATAGGAAAAAGAAGAGAAGACGATGGCAAATTTCTTTAAACATCACACTCAATTTAAAATACAATAGATGATTAAGAATAAATTTGATCATAAAAATGCACTTTTTATCATTATTTACAAAATACTTTTTATACTACATCATGCCCGTATTATGCATGCATGATGACACAGTATAAAAAGTGAGCACTCTATTCCTATCACTCTATAGATGAAAAAATTGAACATTTAGACATTAGATCTCAAGATTCAAGACCTCAATGCTCATAAGCGATGGAGTTAGACCCTGAAGAGATAAATTTATAACTTGAAATCTTTGCATTTATTGTTATACGATTTTGGAATCTCTTCACTTTCAAAGTTACAAGGCCCCCAGGGCTATTACTGAGGCAATTTGCTTCTACAGGAATATCCCAATTTATGATGCTCCAGTTCCAATGTCTAATTAGTTTCTCTAATGTCACTTCTTGCTGCAATTTGCCTCAGAGAGTTTCTCCCTCTTGTGATCTATTGCCACTATGCTATGAGCCATGAAAATAAATAACTAAGACATATAATTATCATGAATATAATAAGTCTTTGGGAGACTGATTAGTTATATGCCATAACCTTACTGCATTGTCTTGAAACATACATCATGACTATTCAGGGCCTTTCACTTATTTATTATTTCTTACTTTTTTTTTTTGCATCTGTGTTATGAACTTTTTAGCTTGCCAAATAAATGACTTCTGATGTCAACTGTAATTTTCAATAATCATGCATCTTTTTCTTGGACCATTTACTACACCAGTCCACATTGATAAGAGTCCCATAGAGAGCTTTCACTGTCAATTTCTCAGATATCTGTTCTAAAAGGTCAAAGGAAAGGTCTGCTTGTTCTCTTAAGACAATAAAATTTATGAGAAAACAATTCCAAGCTAGATCTTAATAAGGCACATTAGAAAAATGATCTCCTTTGTGTGTAAATAGGGTCTTCTAGGAAGCAAGGCTTTCTCTACCTAGAAACCTAGTCACTACTTCTACCTTCTCTCATTTCTACAGATGATACTCTTACCATTTTCAACAGCATGGATGGAACTGGAGAGTATTATGCTAAGCGAAATAAGCCAGTCGGAGAAAGATAAATATCACATGATCTCACTCATATATGGAATATAATGAACAACATAAACTGATGAACTAAAATATATCCAGAGACACAGAAGCATGGAACAGACCATCCAACCTCGGCAGGGGTGGGGGGGTGGGAGGGTGGCAAATAGTGGGGAGAGAGATCAACCAAAGGACTTGTATGCATGCATATAAGCATAACCCATGGACACAGTCAGTGGGGGTTGAAGGCATGTGCTGGGGTTGGGGGGCGGAGGGTGGGAATGAGTGGGAAGAGGTCAATGGGGTATCCATTGTAATTCTTTATGTAATTCATATGTAACACTTTAAACAATAAAGAATTTTAAAAAGATGATCTTTAGGTCTCTGTGCTTTTTCCTTTAGCAAAAGGAGTTCCATGCTGCCACTATTGCTTTCCTCTCATCTCCCATGCACACTAGATCACCACCATGTTTAAAGTTGTTGGGGGCCAGTCCATAATATCTCTTCTTATCAGTAGAACCCAGAATACTGTATTTTCCAAATACTTCCTGAAACAATAACCAAGGAATTTAACTTCTATTCTTTCAGCAATAAGAGGTATTGAAAGAATTTTAGAAGAGAAGTGGCATAGTTTTGAACAGATTCTGTTGGAACAATGTAAATGATGGTTTTGAAGGGATGATGATGGAGGTGAGCAGAACCATTTGTGACAAAGTTTCCAATGAGAGTAGGAAAGGGTATACCCAACAACAATCAGGATAGATAGAAGAGGATATGTTTTATAGATATTTAGAAGGTGAAGTAATGTAAGACTTGGCCATTCTTTGGAATGTGGATGAAAGATAGGGGATAATAAAAATGACTCCATTACTGCCTGAGCTAGTAGTAAGTCATGTGATGAAATGTGGTAGATGTAGGGAGAAAATGAGTTCTCTCTCGGCTGATTTAGTTTAAAGTGGGTCTGGAATTTTGTAGAGAGTTCTGGAGGCCAATGAAATAAATTTGTGAAACATTATGATATAAATCGTCTTAATGAGCCATCTCTACCAATAAGATTACCTACAGAAAGCATTTCAAATAAGAAAAGAGAAGATGGAACACTATAGAAAGTCCTTTTGTAAGTAGTTTGAAAAAGAAAATCTCACAAGCAATAGATGTGAGGAGAATCGGGAGAATTGGGGGGGTCATACATTCTAATGGAAGAAAGAAAATAAAGAAGATAGTGGCCACTAGTACTGAAAGCTTAGGGAGCTAAGACAGATGAGAACTAAAATTTATCCATCGAATTTGGCAACCAGATGATGCATCTTTATAGGGAGATTATTAGCTATGGGGTGGTAAGGAAAGAAATCCAAGAGGGTTATAGAGTGAATATGTTTTAAGAGTTGAAGAGAGAAAAGCTGTTTGAAACTCTGATTAGTATAGGAGAGAGATGAGGCTATGATTACAGTGGGAATATATTTTTAAAATAGCTTAGTCCCTTTTTTAAACTTTGAGATAGGAGATGCTTAACTTTGCTTGTGTGCTGGAAGATAAAAATACAGTAAGGTGAAATTCACAATGGAGAAGATTCATAGAGTGGGGTCTCCTAGGGGATGGGAGGGATGAGATCAAATACACAGATAGAGAAATTGCCTCATGTGGAGGAAAGAGTATTTTATACAGAGAGACCATAGGGGAGTCAGTAAGGGTGTATACAATAGCTTTCGGGTGAAAATGAGAAATTTTCAGTTCTGATAGCATAATTGTTCTCAATGAGACAAGTAGGAAGTTAAGGTCAAGACCAAGCAATAGCTTTGGGTACTCCATCTTTCCCAAGATACCTAGGTAGAGTAACACTTAGACTACAAATAATTAGGTTTTTGGGTGTGCATGTGTGTGGTGTTTTAATTTATCTTTATTATTGAAAGTAGTACAGATGTCCCTTTTTTCCCCATTGACCCCTTCCACCCTGTACCCACCCCTCCCAGGCCTTCACCACACTATTGTCTGTGCCCATGGGCTGTGTGTATATGATTAATCACTCTCCACCCACCCCACGCACCCCTGCTTTCCTTCGAAGATTGGTCTGTCTGTCCTATGCTTCTATGTCTCTGGTTCTATTTTGTTTTTAAATAATAAACACTAAAGTAATCAACCTATCCCTTGTTTAATATGTTAGATTACAGCAAGTATATAGTATTATGTATCAAATCCTATCTGCCATTTCCTTAGAGCATTACCAGTATTAATTATATCTACAGTTAAGTTCTAGGCTGGTGAAGTCATCCTATTGCAAGATCTTTGCATTATTAATCAACTAACACAAGTGTCCATTTTGTATTGTATCTTCTTTTAAGATTAGTCAAGAGTCCTACAATTAAAGAAATAAATTTACCCTAGTTTTATTTTAAACATTATTCACATTAAATAATCAAAGGTTGTAACCATAAAAGTAATTTTTTCTCATAAATTTTAGTCATAAATTATGATTCCAGTACATATTCCAATTAGAATTTGTCAGTTACAGACTGCAATCTAATTAATTGAGGTGTTGCTCACCTAATTAATATCTATAGAGTCTCTCACAAATTAGAAAAACAGAAATCATAAATTCTAATCTCACCTCTGCTATATACAAAACAAAAAAAAAACAACACCTTTATAAATGACCCAGAGAAGTCTTGAAGCTATTGTTGCTATATATTGCTATGAGAAAAAAAAAAACCACAGATATTTTTCTAAAAGGTGGAAGGATGGTGTTGTGGTTAGAAGCAGAGACTATGAAGTTGAACCGATCTGTAGTCAAGTAATCATTCAATCACTTACAGACACATGGCCACAACTTCTTCCTTCATAAAATAAGATTGATAGGGGTGCTTATCTCGGTTTTACTACTAAAAGAAAAGGCCAGTCATGTAAAATGTTGAAGAAATAGTTGACATAATAGACACTTAAATAAATAATATATGATTTACAAACTACTATAATAAAATTATATAAACATCCCTGCACAGCATGAATCTGCTTATATATTCACTTTTCCAAACCAAAATGAGAAAGAACAACTTTCCATGAATTCAAAATTAGCTCTATGAAAAGTCTTTTGATCTTTATTTAGATAAATGTACTTTTTTAAGGATAAGAAATAGGGACTACTGCAAAGATTAGGATATTCATGTAGGTATACATGTTGTGTGTGTGTATTATAAAGACAGTGTGAGAAAAAGAGAATGTCAATGTAGGATTTACTTCTAAATATTGCAAGAGATATATTAGAAAAAATGTACACAATTATGTTTGTGAGAGATCAGTATTAGTAATAATCTTAATAATCTTATTAATTATCACTAATCAGATTTGTATCATCAATCCAATGACTTTTTCATTGCACATATATCACTTTATGATATAACTAGAGGCCCAGGGCGATTGAAATTGCACGAGGAGGCACCCGCGGGGGGCTGGGACCTGACTTGTGTTGTGTCCACTGGGGGCAGGCAGGCTCTCCTGTGTGTTGTGTCTCCGCCCCCGCCCAGCCTCAGCCCCAGCCTCTCCATGTATTGTGTCTCCGCTCCAGCCTGCCCTGAGCCCCAGCCTCCCCATGGCCACTGTGGCTGGGGGCAGCATGCAGTCCCCTCCTGCCCATCTGGGCACGCAGGTCCTCCTGAGCGGTCGTGATGCCCAGCTAATTAGCATATTCCCTGTTTTTATGTATATTTATAGACATTATCTCCTATTGATTAGTCTTAACCAACTCGGATAATATACCTATGAAAAGTTATGCATAGATATAGTTCCCCTATCTAGATCTATCATGGTCTAGGCCTAGAACTCTGCCTAGCATTTCCAGGCAGAAATTTCAGAAAACAAGAGCCTTTTTTTCTATCCAGATTTTAAAGGGCCTGATATAAGAAACTTGAGCTGTAACTGAAGCTCAGCCATGTGCTCTTTGACATTATAAACAAATGACGTAATCCCAACAGATCAAAATTTCCAGGAAATAGGCATTTTTGCCAATCCTGTGCAATGCTGTGTTGCTGTACATAACAATTCCTAGGCCAGTGGTCAGCAAACCGTGGCTCATGAGCCACATGTGGCTCTTTGGCCCCTTGAGTGTGGCTCTTCCACAAAATACCACGTGCGGGTGCGCACGTACAGTGCGATTGAAACTTTGTGGCCCATGCGCAGAAGTCGGTTTTTGGCTCTCAAAGAAATTTCAATCGTTGTACTGTTGATATTTGGCTCTGTTGACTAATGAGTTTGCTGACCACTGTCCTAGGCCATAAAAAGGCTCACTAAATACCAGTAAGTTTGGGTGAATAAATAGTTGTCTGTGTCTTCCTCACACACAGAAGATCTGCATGGTCACTGGCAATGCCTTCCTCATAAGTAACTCAGCCAGTGGAATGTGGTACCACATGTCATGCCACTCTGTACTCTCTGCCTCTCAGTTGCTAATGGTGGACGAAGTAATAGTGCCTCTGTTAGTTTCTTCATCAAAATAATTAGTATTGTTCAGATCTATCCAGACTGTTTTGCTTATGTAATGTGTGACATAGCCAATCAATAATTGTAAAGTGCTTTGAAAACATGGACTGCTAGATCCAAGTTCAATATTATTATATGAGCTTCCAGTGTGCTAGCACAGCCATAAAGGTCAAAGCTATTTTGAACTGCACATAGAAAGGCATACTGATGTAGAATAGAAAATAAATTGTTACCTTTATAACAAGGGGGCTAGAAATTGGGGATATTTTAATGAAAATGTTTCTCCTATTTGGAGGTGCTTAAGAACCCCCAAATAAGAAAATTAATTAGAAGACAAAATAAAGAGAAAAGACATAACAACACTATACCAAGTATTAAGGGACAAGAGTAATCATATTAAGATGAGGAACTAAAGATGCTGATCTGGTTACATGAAAACCCACACTAAATAAACTAACAAACTACAAAAATTTGAAATGCTTAAAGAAAAAAGAGACACTGAGTCTGAGAGTTAAAGGAAAGACTAGAAATACAAAGAAAAGGAAAGAGAAGAGTAGAAAGAAGAAAAAAGAAAGTCGTTGATATTTGAACCATATAAAAAGAAATAGTTATTGAAGTAATCACAATTTGATTTGACCCATTTTAAAAATTGTGAATAAGTGACTCAGCAGCAGTATCAGCACTGATGATGTCAAAGGTCAGTATGTATCGCCATCACAGTCCAGATCATCCAGGGTCGCAGCCTTAAATTAATGCAAATGGTCCCCACATCCAGGCTAGCTCATGGGATGTAAGTAAAGTCTTGCCATTTAGAATAATAAAAGAAAGTCTGGAAAAGGATCCTGAAATTGTATTATAACAAAGGATCTCTACTTCAGCAGAGCCAACTTGTTAAGTAATTTTTTTCTTCTACTTTATATAATTTCCATGATTCTGTGAGCTACGTACTATGTCAAGTATTTGAAATCCCAATATTTAAAAAAAAAAAAAAGCATTTCCACTTGCATTCAAGCATGCTTATGGAGCAGGAGGTCAAGCTAGAAATTATTCACCCATGGGAATGTGTTTTCATGGAGATTTCTTTCCGTAAATTTTATACAATAAAGTCTAAGAAGCCCTGGTCCAGAGAACCACAATATATTTTTATTTTAGAGACAGTATTTCTATTATTAAAAATCTCTTTACCGGTGAAGAAACATTATCAGTCTTAATTGATCTTCTCCAATCTCCCCTACCAACAATGAGACCCAATATTTCAGAGAAGTCTCCATTTAAGAGCATGGCTACTGCTCAGAGGGTGGTGTGTGCAGTCCCTGGTTTTAGTTCTGTTCTTGAGGCAATAGATTCTACCTGTCAACTCAATAATATATTTCTCTAGTCCATTTCCCATCCCCAGGCCCCATTCTGGAGTGATGTTTTCATCTTGAATTGTAAAAACAGTTGCAATCACCATATCCTATGCTACCCTCGTACCATATTTTCTAGTTCAGCATTTCTCTAAAAGCTTAAATGTTTTACTGTTTCCACCAGCTGGACCCTCTTCCATTCTTAAACATTTCTTCAAATCTTTAGGCAAATAAAAATAAAACACTCCCCACCATTCTTTTAACATTATTTCTTTAAATGATGACCTGTTAACTAATATGTAACTGCAGATAAACAGCCTGTTTGCTCAAGAATTCTAGGAACTAACTTCAGAAGAAGCAGACTCCAACCTTCAGACATTCCAGGTCTAGGATATTTGCTGACCTTCAACCAGTTATCTGAACAGACTGTGTTGGCTTGCACATAGTCCCCTCAATAGAGAACTCTCAATCCCCTCCTTCCCTTTCCCTCCCTCCTGACAAAAATCCCTGCCGGTGTCCAGTTGTTCAGATGGTCTTTGCGATGTGAGTCTGCCACCTTCTCAAACTTCCAGTTCTTGAATAAACCTCCTTTCCTTCCACCAGTCCCTGACTCTTGGTTATTGGCTATTGAGTGGCAGGCACTGAACCTGGGTTCAGTATCACTTGCATGAAAAGGCGGTGACATGAAAGATAAATCCTGTAGTTCCCAATGAAAATACTTAAAAATAGTTGAGCAATCCCCTAGGCTCAGTGTACCCACCAAAGGCTCTGCCTGGTGCAGTTGAAGGAACGTGCACCAAGCTCAGAGAGAATGCCCAGAGGAGAGTGTCTTCCCCCTCACCCGTTGTCAGTGCACTCCTGTGGGGTAGCTAACATTTTATCCGCACACAGACAGCAGGTAATCCAGAGGAAACGAGTAACAACAGTGCACAATTCACTGAGAACAATTTGCTAAATTAAAGTCTCATTCCTATATGTCAGAAATTAACTTGTCTGCTTCAAGCGTTTATCCAATAGGAATCTGCATCCAATGTATTAAAACTTAATTTGAACTTAATTACTTTGAGAGCAGTGTTCAATAAATCTTCTCCAAGTCTTTCTATAGTAAAATCTCTGTAGCCAGATGTTGATTGTGTACACATTGTTTTGTGTTGCTTGCATAAACATTATAATCACATATAGACAACAGCAGAGCTACAATATTTAGAAAACATTTTTCACACCTCCTTATTAAGCAAGACTATGAAAATTATGACTCATCACTGCACCATTGTTTTTGCCTGTTTTCTTGTGCTGGTTGAACAGTCATAGGCAGCTGGTATTAATACAATAGGTGGTGCTTAGAGAATTAATGGGTGATGTATAATACACCACAAAGGTATCTGTCACACAGAACAATAGGTGCAATGAGATAAGATGTATGTATTTGAAAATTGTGCTCAAATGTGAGTTTTTCAGCATAAAGGCATACCTTGACTCTACTGCAAAATTAGTTCTTAACAATTGTAAGAAGTCTGCCAAAAAAAATCTGCTTTTATTTTATTTGTGATCCTGAGAGCATTTAAGCTACTAGCAGCAGGCATATACATGCTCCTTTTCTCTCTGCTCCTATCAAAACAACACTAGAGCGCTTATGCTCCAGGGAGATTTGTATAGAATCTGACGCTTGTATCAGCTCTGGGAAGAAAAAAAAAAACACACAACAAAATTACAGTCTGAGGTGATGCAAATGATATCCTTGGTGCATCTTCCCCATGCTCCTGCGAGGCTCTTGACAGCTGATGGTTGGATTAAACAAAAAGACCAGTAACTTATGACTATTAGCTCAAAGCAATCATCTCTCATTATTTCAATTACATGGGTAAATGCATGCAATCATGTATCAAATCACTTTTCCCTTTTGAAGAGGTTCTTTTTAGAGTAGGATTTCTGCCAGAAAAAATGTGCAAATATTTACAGTGGTTTTTCATCCAACTGCACCTTTGTTTGGCAAAACCACCCTATGGCTACAATTCTGAGTGATATTTGGAAAAAGGGGGGGGAAAAAACAAAAAAGGGAATTGGAAATAGTACGCGGTTTGGGTGACTCATTAGCAGTCTGTAAAGAAGACACCTTCCGTTACTTACTGCTACCTGACTTGTCAGTATGAATGTGGTTCCCATTCCCTAAATCACACTACCTGTGAATAGAGCTCCACTGGCCAATTCAGGGCTCTTTAGGCAACTATGATTGATGACTCAGTGACTAGGAGAAAATTGCCTTCAATGAATTATTCATCAAGCTATCTCTTTGCTGTTAAAGTAGCTGACAGGAAAGTTCTGACACTTGCCTAAGCACAATCCACTTACAAATCAGTTACAAGGAAATATTAAAAATAGCTCCGTTACAGCATACCAGCACAGTATCACGTTGGGGCTTTTTTCTGTCTACATTGAGCTTCCCCGAGAACATGAGAGCTCTTCCCATTTTGCCATTGTATTAATGGCAGTAAAGGCAGTGATTAGATAGAAAGCAATGTGATTTGTATTGGCTTTGAAACAATACACTGTTTTTAATAACACAGATCTCCAAATTTAAGGTAGACAGTTAATCAAGAAAATGGTAATATTTAAACACCTTTCGAGAAAATAAATAAGAACAATTTGTTTGTGGAAAATCATTTTTTTTCTTGCCTTTGTATTCTTGAATTATTATGGACCTAGAAAAAAGGAGCAAGCTCATATCTACTTACCCATGTTCTATATTAAATTTTTATATGGAAATATTCATGAAAATAGGGGAAAATGACAAAAAGATAATAGCAAATCTTAATAAAGGATATCATAGTTATAAATTGCTCTTTGTCAAAGTATTATCCTTGCCACTTGTATGATGAATTATTTCTTGTTTACTTTGATCAAAATCTAGACACATGCCACACAAATCAGAGAAGATATGCTCCATTGGTAATAGAGCTCTGACTTTCATGACTTCTGAAAAAATATTCTCTTGTTTATTTATTAAACACTTGAGATTTCATGAAGTTTAGCTCTTGAAAACATGTTTACTTTTAGCATAAAAAGACAGAAATCTTATTTTCAGTGATGTGCATCATTGTATCAGCATAGAAGGAACTGGTGTCATTCTATAGGTCAAAGTAATTGGCCCAGAAATAGGCTCAGATCTGTTAGAGACCGAAGAGCTGCCGATTTCTACATTTTCTACTGTAACCTTGACCTTCTGCAGCATTAGCGCATTTTTAAAAGACCATCTTTGCCTGATACAAATGACAGTAGCTCTGAATGGATTAGACCTTGCCCTGGAAACCCCTGAATCGGTTACCTATATTATGGACAGATCCCAAACATCATTGCTGTCTTTTCACAATGATTTCAGTAGTGGAAGTTTTGTTTTAAGTTTGTGTTTTTACTTTGTTTTTTTTTGTTTGTTTTTTTATCTTTCCCCTCCTCCTCCTAGCCCCACCTCTAGTCAGAGAATTCTATTCCTGCAAGTCACTTAATGTTTATTTCCCTGAAGAGCTGTGTGATTCTGAGCAACATGAGTCCCAGTTGCCAGAATGTTCTGACCTATGTTAAAAACTGAAGTCATTCCCAAACTCATTTTTTTTTCTTCCTGATTTTTAGTACTATTTATGAATAGATGGATTATAATGAATAATATTAGAGAAAAAATTCAATAACATTTTATTAAATTATATTTAAAAGGGGTATGATTGGCAAAGACCCCTAATTAATTCATGATTCTCTGGTTACTGGCAGCAACACATCTTTTTTCTTTTTCTCATTCCCTAGAAAAAAACATACTGACTCTGTTTATAACTATAATGTAGCTTCTGTGAGATAAGCCCACTTAACTAATGTAAAGAGTTTGCATGTCTTGGATTATCTAATAGGACATATTCACCTTCGGGATATTTTTTAGCTAAGTCAGTATCAAAGCTATTATCAGACAGTGGTTTTCAAAACAAAGATGTTTTTTTTTTTTTCCTATGAAAATATAACTGAAAACATCATCTACCTTAAAAGCTTTGAAAAAAATCAGACATTTTATTTGCAAGAATTAAAATATGAACTTATTTTTGTGTTAATATAGAATTCTTACTTACGAAAAACCCTGTTTCTGAGTTTGCTTAGATTTTTTTAAAGAAAATGGTGATTCCTCTGATCTCTCCTATCCCATAAACTGAGGTATGAAATTTTGTTGTAGTCTGAACCCAAATAACTAACTCCATTTCAGTTCTGGTATCTCAAACCATCTGCTGCTAAATATGAGTCCACTTAAAAAAATCAAGTAAAAAAGCCAATATAGTAATATTTTGAAAATATTTAGCATCATTTACTAAAAATGTGGATGAGGGAGCAAAAATACTTGAAGAATGTATTGAAAAGCAACGCATCTGTTTAATGGCTCTTTCACGAATCCCCATCAGTTTGGCATTGTGGAGAAAATCGCTACTAACAGCAGTTCTGCATGTATTAACATTTTGCCCTTTTTTCAGCAATGTTTGCTCACTGTGGTTCTACAGTAGGGTAATAATAATGCATATCTCATGTAATATTTTTCTTTTGCTTCTCCAAAAATATATGTATTTACCATAAATATGTAAATATATGTATTCCAATCATAAATATAAAGTATACATACATATATACAAAAATAATATATACATCCAAACATAAATACATAAATTTAATAAAAAATGTCACTTCTTTTCTATTTTTTGATGGGTGTTAACAGTTCTTGCTGTTACCTACCATTTAGGTATTTTTTTGAG
Source organism: Cnephaeus nilssonii (assembly GCF_951640355.1). NCBI lineage: Eukaryota > Metazoa > Chordata > Mammalia > Chiroptera > Vespertilionidae > Cnephaeus > Cnephaeus nilssonii. The sequence goes on along the minus strand of NC_137075.1, from coordinate 27,445,505 downwards.
AGTTAGGACTTTTTAGGGGGTGTACCACCTTACTGTCAGAGACTTTTAATAACTGATTAATTAGTCATTAGAAGGAATCTAGATCTTTAGAAGTTATATTGTCTTTAAAATACTTGCATTTTTACAAATGTGTCATATAAGTGCTGCAATTAATGATACACTTAATTGAAACACATCTTTTCAATTGTTTGTAAAATCTTTAAATCACTTTCTCCGTATTTCCTAATGCATGATATTGCCAAATATTTAGATCTGTTAGGATTTATAAATATGATTCACTTCATGGTTGAAGTGGGATGGAAAGGATTAAATATACAGAGGAAATAAGTAGCATGCCTCCATAAATTTAGTTAATTTTGCTTCTTGACATTTTAGAGTTGCCTTTGTTCTATTCAATGCTAATTTTTATTATACTGAGCTCACAGAAATAGGCATCTCAGAACCGGTGCTTAATGCATTTCATCCTTTTGACACTTTGAGGGGGAAAATGTAATTTTGAAACTATCTCCCACTCTTCTTTTTCTAATCTTATTCACCCCACACTCCCTACCATATTCCCCAAATACAACCAAATATTGACTGACAGTTTGAAAGTGCTAATCGACTTATTCCCAATCATATGTGTTCAATATGTTGGCCTTAAAAAAAATAGGAGCCCCAATCTTTCATCTAATATCATTGCTCAATAGACAGAATTTTAACCAGAGCAAATTCAAGTACAGCTTTCAGACCAGCCAAACCCAGGAGACAGGCAGGAGGTCTGCCCTTCCCCAGCCGTTTTTCTGTCTGCATTAGCCGTTCTTGCTCAGGCTCCATCGACCTGTCAGAGCCATCACAGTGATTGACTGCCCCGGCAGATGTGCTGCTATAACAGGTAACTTGATCATCCAGACCCATCTGTCTCTGAGTCCTCTTCAATTCACACTTTGAAAAATATTAGAGTCTGGGAGGGGCTGGATTCTTTGTTAGAATTTTTTTTTTTAAAGTAGGCTATCTGTATTTCACAAAAAGGTTATCGTCCAGTGAGTGAATGGAAATATATAGTATTTGTGCTCTGTAGTGAGGTGAGCTGCTTCAAGGACATATTACTGTAACATTTTAAGTGGGCCAATTAAATCTGGGAGAATTTGAAAACCTGATTTCCAAAACACAATCTAAAGTTAAGGACCAATTTTAAAGAACAACCATGATGATAACAGAACTATGTTTCAAAGATAACAGTTTTTGTGTGAGGGAGACAGATGGGCTGTTTGTGCGGAGAGAGACAGGAGGGGAACCTCGTGCGATGGGAGGAACTCTGTGTCTTCCCTTCAGTGCCCACCGCCTGACAAATGTTGTGACATCATTAAGCTGAATTGCTGATTTCAGATAGGTCTGGAACAAGAATGGGCAGGAGTAACTCAAGCTTCATGCTGAAATGTAGTTAACTAATTTACTAGTGTCACTATTTCTGATAATTACTTTTCACCAAAATATTTTGCCGTGCTTGTGTGCAGAGGATTTCATTCTATAAGTCAACACCCTAAGCGTGGAGCTGTTTGGGATCTATCAACAGCTTCTATTAAGAGAGAATATAATCTTGGTGAGATCAATGTCTAACACTTTTCTATTTCTCAGTAAAGGCTATTGCCTACTCACCATCAAGGGATGAATGTTGGCTGAGAATGAATGGTTTAACATCTAAGGGGAAGTAACATACTGAAGCAAGCAAAACAAGGTAAAATGAATGACAACTGACGAAAAAGCAAGAGAACTCAATTTTTTTTTTTTCAGATGAGAAGAATAAAAATATTCTAAGTATGCAATGGTACATGTAGAACCTGAAGGGATAAATGAGCAAGGAGAAAGATTTACACATAGGTATTCATTCCTTAACAGAACTCCTTTACAGTTTTTTTTGTGTGTTTTTTTGGTAGACTATCACATGATCTTGCAATTTGCCTTGGAATTAGAAGATGTCAATAATCATATTACTTCTCCAAATCAAAATAAGCAAATAATAAATAAATTCCCCAAAAAATTCTTCGTTAAGAGATCTTGATTATGTTCTGATCATAAGTTGACACTTTTATCTACTGGCCAGGTTTCGTGATTTTATTTAAAATGCTTCATGGAATTGATCACATTTTTCCCTTCAAATGAGAAATATAAAATATATATTTTATTATTTTAAATTAACAATAACTATTTTCCCTACCTTACTTTGGCTGGAGGGAGGTTCAATTTGGCTATTAATATTGTTTGAAAAGGCAAAGAGTAGCAAGCAGTTGCTTGGTTTGATAAAGCTATTGCATGCTTCCAAGAGTTATTTAACACATAAATCTTTGGCTGATTAATTCAGTTAACAGTCCTCAGTCTTCTCTTCCATTCCTCACTTTCAACCCAAAGTGAAAAAAAAGTCATATTTGAAACACAAATCTGTCCAAAATTTAATATGAGCTGAGAACATCATGATGGCATAATTTTTAAAAATATCAACAATGTCCTGACAGAAATTATATTTAAGAGGGTTTACCAGATTTATAATAAAAACGTTAAATAAAGGGGAAGGGACCACTACTTTAGTAGTGTTTGTCATTGCATATTGTGCGATTATTTGCTCTGAAGTCCTTTTACATAAAATGGCATTTTCAAGGCGTAGAGATCTTGAATACTTGCGTGCCATGGAATCAGATCTGTAAGTATTCCTGATATGGAAGGAGAGATTCTTTTTTAAACTCTTGCATTTTTGTCTACTTCACATCATATAACTCACATTCTTAAAAAACGACTGAAGATTTTTTCTATATCCATGTGGTTCCTGCTTTCTAAATTCTGTTGCTTGTTTTCTCCTTGTAGTTCTAAATGTTGCTTTAACATCTTTAGGTGTGATATAGATAGATTTAGAGTGATGTAGTTAGCAAGTCTCAAGCTGCAGATTTTAAATATATTTGAAAACCTTCTTCTGAAGGAAAACAAGACACTCTTATGGGAAAGTTGCACTTTATATTGGAGACATCTCTCGCAACTCTTCTTTCCAAAGATGCTGAATTTACTATGACTATTATTAACACATGTATGTAATTAATCCTCTATTGCACAAACTTCTCCACATACAATTAATCACAGCTTGTTTATCCATTGAATGGCACAAACACTAAATTTTTTAAAGAGGTACTAGGATCTATTTACCAAATCAACTTCGGCTGAATATTTGAGAAAGTGTCCCTATACATAGGTTTATACCATGTGACGTGTTGATCTTTTGGGCACAATTTGCCTCTCTGTGTTCTACCATATAACTATAGTCCTGCATTCATCTCAACCCTGCTCTTGTAACATTTTTTCAACTAATTATATCCATAGAAAGAGTTCAATATAAATATGGTTTTTGCAGTTTATAACTGCAAAAAGTGGCTTCCACTTATTTTAAGTCCAAATTCTGTACATTCAATTACTGTTAGCAAGCACTCCACCTACTGGCTTATGTGATACCAAGCAAGCAGAGCATGATGAGGCAGGAGTCAGCAGGAGTAAAACTCTCAGCTTTGCTGGTATGGAAAGGAACTCAACTTCCAGACTCTCAGCCAGGATCAAGCATGACTCTGACTTCCTGATCACCAGAGTTAGGGCGATTCACAGTATTGTCTTAACCAAGTGACAACCTATTTGTGAAAATTCTCAATAGCAGTGTGGTGTGTGAGGATAGGTTGGCTCACTGTGAGATGGAATTTTTCAACTGTAATAAAGGGGCCAAATCACATTTCAAAACCTCAAAATTCCTTTTATGCATGTTTAGAGTAAATATGTACACAAGCACAGGTATAAAAAGTGCATTTGTCCAAAAAAATTCTCAAAGAAAAACAGGAATTTAATTTTAAAATGAGTTAGTATTATAGACATTGCATATGAATATTTTTGTCCACCAATATGTCAATGTTAAAAATGTAATATTGCAGTATCAAAGGGAAAATAAATGCTTGAAAAAAATCCTTTAACCATTGTCCCCACCTCCCAGAACTTTGTAGCTTAGTAGTCTTAATAGTGAATAATTATATGACAGAGATAGATTAATATTAGTCATTATAGTGAAATCAAGAGAAATTGAACCAGTTCCATTCCACAATGTCAACATAAGATATAAATCATAACCTTCTATCTACCCCACCCATCACTATCTATTTTGACATGCCTCTTTAAAGACAGCTCACTATGTAATTATTGCCACTGTGTCCATATTGTGGCAGGTGTGAATGTGGCAATAAACAATGTGGCAATTAATGTGAAGTAATACAAGAGCAAATTGAGGCGCATAGGCTAGACAGAGGTGGGGCAGCAGGAATGTTGAAAGTAACCTTAATGGGCTGTGGATATGGAAAAGCTTTTCCCAATATTGTTTCAGGGTGTTACTGTGAGTAGAACTGGAAAAAGAAATGCTGAAGGGAGAATGTCTAAGTATATGAAAGGTTTTGTCGGGTCAACTGTCTTTTATTGCCAACTTCACATCGTCTCCAGGATTGGTGAAGAATCAATAACATGGGAAGGTCTTTTGACTCCAGAAAACCCTACAGTTTGCAGGATACAATACGGCACTAAGTAACAGAACCTGTTCTGGGTTGATGAATACTTGTGCACTGACACTGGAAAAGCTTTATAACTGCTCTAGTAAGAGCCCAGTAAACTGCATCCCAGATGCATGCATTTCTCTTTTGGCTTTGCAAAGGAAGTGTTCACAGTTAAGGGAGGAAATCAGTTCCATTAAGCATTTACACTGCAAAACAGAGATTGAGGAATCTTAGCACATGACGACACAACAAAATTTACCTGACCTTTCCAAGAGAGGGAAAACAAGACAGAAGGTCCTCTCAAGAGGCTGTATCATATATATGTTCAGAGGCTGTGCTGCCCATATGTTCAATAGGACTGTTGAATCTCAAAGTTATAATAATTTGCAACGAGGTGCCAGAACCAATTATTAAATATCAGATGATCCAACAGAGATGAAATAAAAATATACAGGGTCGATTTTTACTGGCTTTGACTATTATAAAGCATTTAAAGTACTTTGAATTTACAGTGTAACTTGAGGGTTGTATTAACGACTTCCTTATGCTAGAATTTTGTTCCCAGCCGAATATTATAAGCAAAATGCAGATGGCATACTTTTCTAAGGACAAAGGGAGTCTTGGCCTTATCCTTTCTTTTTGATTTGTATGTCAACTCAGGAAAAGGAGATATGCTATTATGATATCTTCCACTAATGCAAACCTTTATTCAAAAGCGCAAATGACAGCCAAAAGTACAACTCAAGTGAGAAAAAAGGTAGTGTGTGATAGTGCCGCAGAATGATACAGTCTCAGCCAAATCGCTGCCTATAGTGTGGAAAAATGAGCCTCCTAGTCTTCAGTATAAACAGTCATAACTTACTTACCATGACACCTCTGAACCATGGATGAGTGAATGTTTTAAATACTGGGTCTGATCTCAAAGTCAAGGGCAGTTCTTTCTCCCTGATTGCTTAGATTCTGCCCTTTGTGAAATGAAGATGTGGATTGCTGGTTTCCGGCCAGCAAAGCAAGACTTTCAGAAGACCAGGGGTCCTTTCTTCTGCTCTTATTTCAAAAGTGGTAGTGAGGATTCCAGTCAAGTCCTCAGAATCAAAACAAGATTGTGTACCTTAGTAATTTGTTACTGAAACAAAACCATCGCTGAATGGATTTTCTTGAGAATCAAAGTTGAAAGGCAAGCTCCTCTCTTTTTGTGGGGAACAGAATGTATATGGTCTCTTCTCCGATCTGAGCATCATGGTATCTGCTAAGTCCCGTGTGATCACGTTGGGAAATGAGAGATTGTCTTTCCTCGGTCACCGGGGCACGGCAAGCTCAGGACCATGTTTGTCTATGTCTGTTTACAGCACCTGTCAGCTGATACACGAGAAACAAGAAGAGTAATGTAAACTGATCCCCCCTTTGGCTGAATATTTAATGCAGTCCGCCAGAAAGAAAAGCACAAACATTCTACTTTTCTAATGTGTGTCTTCCATGCCCTCTTCTAATATGCTCTGGGGAGAGGTGGGTTTTGAGCCCAGTCAGAGCAAGTACCCATTTACTTCAAAATCTTCACTTTCTTGTCTCAGCTTCCTTCCTGTCTCCCAAAATGAAATTTATTTTGTGTTAGCCACCTCTGAGCACACTTGTGTGTATATATTTCCAGAGAAATTGGATTGTCCATATGGATTTTTAAATCAGCTTTCGGATCAAGTTCAGAAATATGTAAACTGTTGTGTTGTTGGACGAGGCAGGAGTAGAACATATCACTCAGATGAAGAACATCCAATACTATAAAGTGATCTTTAAATGAGAAAACCATAGTGTAAGTCAATTAAAGTGGCCAATAATGGGAAAACAAGTGCCCATTCCAAGAGCAATTGTAAGACATTTAACCCAAGGAAAGTTGCATTATACATTTATATTAAATTGAGGCTATATTCACACTTATTGTGGTTTGAAATGTGAACCAATATTTTCTATCTTTGGTTTCCTTGCTGTAAATCTCTTAATGTGCATAATATGTAATTCATAATATCATATGACTGTCTTAAGTTTGAAAGTCACTGTCTCCAAAGTTATAACTTAATTGAAATCAATAAATGCCCATTAAACTACTATGCTCTCTTCATAAAACTGTATCTGACCTGAGATTAATGTAACACAACCCTAGGATCCCTAAAACTCTTGATTTTTTGTATTTTAACCTTATTTACAACATAACACACCCAATTTTAAAAAGCACTATCATTTAGTACAATATAAAGTATTAGCTTTCAAAGATGTATTCAATTCTATTTAAAGCTTAGACCTGCTGTTTTTCAATAGTCTATAACAAGGGAAAGAAAAAGATTAAGGTTCTAGTAACCAAAAGAAAATAAAAAAAAATTACAATTATGCCCACTCAAATCCTTTCTGAGAGACATGTGAAACGATATTAGTATCCTTAAAATAGTTTGTAGAAAATCTGCAAACATGGGAGAGGAAAAGAGAACTTCCGTTAATCTAAAAGACATAATAGGATCGGTGAAAAAGATTTCTATCTGCTTTCCAAATGGAGGTCTGCACACTAAGTGGGAAGATCATATCACATACCAACAAGGAAAGAAAAGAAAAAAAAAAAGCACAGGAGAGAAACAAGAGAAAATGTATTAAAACTCTTTGCCGAACAATCGCACTAATGTCATTGGGGAAATGTTATACTCTAAAGTGACAGCTCTAAAACTGCAACATGTCTATATGTTAATTTCCTGATATCTAATTGTATTCTGGTTTTGCTCTGGGCCACTCTGAAGGGTATGACTTCCTCTCAAGCTGTCAGTCTCATTTCTCCTGACAGGTAATCCCCTCTGGATGAAAAGATTTATAGGTATGAAAAGGGTTAGGATAAAACACTATAGGGTGTCATCTAGTTCTGCCATTTCATGCTATTGTTCTTTATTAATATTAATGTTCAGTACTTACCCCATTATAGCACAGTGCTGATCAGTATATTATCTGCTTTCAGTATACTATTTCATTAAATTCTCTCAACAACCTTGCAAAATATTTTTTCTTCCCATTTCTCACAGGAGGTAGGTAAGACAGAGGAGGGCTAGAGAAGTTTCCCTAGGTCATGACCAAGTAATGGCATAGAGATTCTCACACAAATATGTCTAATTTCCAAGTTAATGGTCAAAAGTCTACTCTGATCCTTCTTGTAAACTCCAATCCTTGAGAATTAACCATGTGGTGTTGAAACTGGAAACATCATATGCTGAAAAGCAGACACATGATTTACTTCCCACCAATGGAAGTCAAGTCACAATAAGACAAATTTTAAGTTTTGAGGATAAAATAAGTTAGTATCAGTGCAGCATAGGACACATAAATGCTATTCAAAAGTTTTAGATACTATTGTTGTTATCGTTTTTAGCAAAGCCTCAGCAAAATGATATGGGCTTCAACTTATATAGTACATATAATGAAACCAGCTCAAGAGAAAGATACAATGGCCAGACAGGCAGTGGGAAAAAGTTTAAGTATGTTCCCAGAGTAATTATTTTCATTTTATCTTTTACACTTTCCTCTTTGAACTCAAGAGGACCATGTGATCATGTGATGTGATCCCACCTGGATAGGTTGATTGTGTAGTTAGGAAGACAGAAAGCAATACCTCATTTTTACTTCTACCAAAAGCACACTCACAGACACAGAAGTTGAAGTGTCATCTTTTTAATAATCCATTAAATTCAAGAGCTACAGGTAACAAGTATTTATCACCTGCTGAAGTTGTCTTTAACAGAGAATAGTTTGTCTCCACTTTTATGCTTTATTTTAAATTAGCAATCAAGAAATTACATAATCTTATTCTCCCCTGTTTGTTTCCCATCACTACCATCAAGAATGTGTGTGTTGCTATGGCCGGTGTGGCTCAGTAGTAGAGCATTGGCCCATGCACCAAAGGGTCTTGGATTTAATTCCCAGTCAAAAGCATGTACATGTACTTGGGTTTCAGGTTGGCTCCCCGGCCTTGGTCAGGTGCATGTGGGAGGCAACCAATCAATGTATGGTCTCTCTCACATCAATGTTTCTCTCTCTCCCCCTTCCTCCCTCCCTTCCTTCCATTCTCTGAAAAGCAATGGAAAAAATATCCTTAGGTGAGGATTAACAATAAAAAAAGAAAAATGAATGTGTGTAATATGTTTCTTTTAAATTAAACCTATGGCAAAATACTTGTTTAAAATAATAGTAGAAATGACTGCCTCCCTTGGGTAAAGCAGAAGTGAGTTGTTTCTGTATTTTGGTGAAAGGGAAATTGGATCCTGAGTTTAACAAGTAATGCAGAAACTTAAAATTTTATAATAAACTAGAGGCCCGTTGCATGAAATTCATGCACAGGAGCGGGAGGGTCCCTCAGCCCGGCCTGTACCCTCTCCAATCCAGGACCCCTCGGGGGATTTCTGACTGCCTCTCGCAATCCAGAACCACTGGCTCCTAACTGCCTGCCTGCCTGCCTGCCGGGACTCCCTTAACCCTTCTGCATGCCTGCCTCATCACCCCTAACCACCTCTGCCTGCCTCATCACCCCTAACCACCTCTGCCTGCCTGCCTGATCACCCCTAATGGCTCCCCTACAGACCAGATCACCCCTAACTGCTCCCCTGCTGGCCTGATCACCCCTAACCACCTCTGCCTCGCCCCACACCTGGGACCCAGGATTCCCTCCTCTGGCGGGTCACAGGCACCCTGGACCCGGGCTGGCTTCACCCGGGCCGGCCTCAGCCGCAGACACCTGGGACAGTGGGGCAGGAGGCTTGTCCCTCTCCCGGACTGCAGCCTGGCTGGTTCCCATTCCTCTCTCCCCAGCATTGAGTGTCTGAGTCTTTATAGCCATTTTCATATTAGCTCTTTATTATATATGATGATATAGAAAGATATCTAATAAGGCAGGAAGGAGATGAGATGACTGATATTTTCAATTAACGTACACGTTTATAAATTCTCTGATTTTTTTTGAACATTTATTTGGCTCCCTAACATTTAACACTTGGTCAGAAACACTGGAATTCTCCTCATTTTGGAGGAATAGGGTCTGGATTTCTTCTGGTTTAAAAATGTTATGAAAAGTGAATTTGGTATTCTTAATTCAAAAGTAGATTAGACACATAGTTATGAAAACATGAATTTTAAGTGATGGCATGTTTCCAGGCTGCAGAGGATAAGCTGGTTTACCACTGCCCCATAGCGGTTATCCCCCTTATGCTACCCGGTCAGAGGAGAGTACTGACACATTGAATGAGACTCCTTATCATACTGGAGGTCCTTGCAGATCACTCAAAGTAACAGAGATTTAATTCACCTTATATTTGATTAAGAGATTTCTACAATATAGGTAAACAGGTATTTTTCAATATTATTTGATTCATAGAATTTTAGAAAATAGAATTTCAATTTCCCAAATGATTATAATGATATTTTTGAAATTAAGATGTTTAGAAAGATTTTATTCTAAGTGATAAATGTTGTCCCTAATTGAACTGGGTAAACATTTATGACATGAAAAGTTTGACTTTGGAATTTCCAAAATTCAAACAAGAACCATTTATTTCTATAAAGGATGAAATGGAGGCAAATGCTATATCACTATAATTCCTAGAAAATTCAAAACATCTCGTATCCCTGATGATATTTAAATTATGTCAGTCAGAAAATGATAGTAACCAAGAATTTTGTTTTTGATAAAATTTAAAATAGATTATTTTTCAAAAATGAAGATATTTTTTTTCTCCAGTTCCCTTCCCCTCTCCCAACCAAAAAACACAAACAAAAATTCCAATATAGCTAAGAGATAGTTAGCTTTTAGATTGTGGTCTGTGTTGTACTATCCAAAAGCTTTATGAGACTTGATTAGTGTAGGTTTATCAATAAGCAAAATGATTTGTTTGGAAGTGAGAATTCAATTAATGGTCAATACATTAAAACATCATACTGACCTTGAAATACTCAGAAAATACTAACTATGGAGGTCAATGAACACAGATACTGTTTGTTTGGAAGACAAGTTCTTTTAACTCTGTGTATGCCCAAAGAGTACTGTTTAACTTCTTAGACCTTTATTAATTGAGGACACAAATTAGAATATGCAAAAGTGAACTTTCATTTACTAATGGTTGGTCTAATTGTTACATGGTTAAAAAGTAAAAAAAAAAAAAAAAATCAATTATTTCATATCTATGTCTGTAACAGGACCTGCTTATCTATATGTACATCGATGGTGTTTGGGATACCTGGAAATAGTTTTAGGTGTTTGACTTTTTTGTGTTGCCAGTAACCAGTTGGACTAATAGTAATTCAATCGAGAATACTTATGAAATAGGGTAAATAGGGTAATAAAAGTTGAATTTTAAATGTAGCAGAACAGGATAGTTATTATAATTTAGACCATACACTTTTGTGCTTTTAAAATTCATTTGATTTAAAAGGTATGTCTTGTATTTCTAAAAATAGGAAGACTTACAGTCTTTTAAGGAGATATTGCATTATATAGATATTTTGGTTAACTTCACATTGACTAGTTAATAAATTGCATTAATTTAGAGAAAAAAATGAATTAGTTCTTATGCCTTATATGCAAGTCCATAGATGCTCATATATTATGAGAACACATAAATATGTCTGAACACACACTGATACCTAGCTTGGTACTTAGTTGGCATTCAATGTACATTTACTAAATTGATAAAGGCACATAATTATATAGCTAAATGTACACTTTTTAACTTTCATAGTCTCACACATAATTAAAGAATTATGGTCCACCAGAACATTAAGAATGACTACAACGATTTCTCACTTCTAACAATTTATTGATAAAATGCTATGATATGGACCTTTATCCAGAGAGCTAGCATGCCATTACACTAAAAAAAAAAAAAAAAAAATGTATTCTTATTCCCTGTTCTTGACTCTAAACCTTGTGAGATGCTTCAGCAGTTCCGTTGGCCTTACTGTTAATACAGGTTACATAAAAGCTAACCAGTGTATTTTAATTACAAAGACCAGGTTCCCTGAAAAAAAAATCAATAGAAAATATCATTTTCAATGCCATTTAATTTACATGATTTGACTACCCGACTATTCTACAGTTTTGTGTCGTTTTTATTCAATGGATTGAATGCTATGTTTTGTCTTCAACAGATGTGACTTTGAGTGCACTGGAGAACAATTTATGCATTTGGCCTAAAATTGTAAATGAACCATCTAGTGATTTTCCCAGTATAAGCAGACATTTTTAAAAGTGGTATTGAAAGCAAGAAAAATTACTTAAAGGATCAGTTACATCTAAAATGATGAAATCAATAATAATATTTTCTCTGGGATTCTTTTTTTCTGATAAGCAAAATCTTTGCTTAAAAGCTGCATTAAAATTTAATCACAATCTGTGTGATTTAGCAATTGATAATTTCTGGACAGCTGTCTTCCGCTTTGTTTAAGTCTTGTGTTCCTTCTGTTTAAGTTGTGCCTTTTAATAGCTGGATTCAGTACATTTGCTTTTAAAATACATTATTAAAATATGGTCATATTTTATCATCTTCCAACAGTGGCTTATGGTTTATAGCTTTAAAACATTGTTAAAACTGGGGTGAAGACCTCACGGGAGGTGAAACTACTAGAAACTTATATTAGTTCTACCAGTCTGTTTTAATCTTAATTTATTTATTTTTTCAAATTCTATGTGAGTAGGTAACAACTTGTGCTAATGATCTTAACATAAGTGCTTTAGCTTTAGACTATAAACTAGAATCATCTCTAATTCATCTTTGTTTACCTGGCTCCTGTTATTTTGTCTGCCACATATTGAGCAATGAAAATATATGTGTTCAGTGATTTAATAATTCTTAAAAGTATTTTCTTATATTTTTAAAAAAATATCTTAAATTAGTGTTAATAACTATCTCAGCTGTAGCAATTGAATATACGTATATGTGTACATTCAATATTTAAAGAGATAGATGACCACTTTTTAAGTATCAGCACTTAATCATTTAGCACCGATTGTATAACAGTCAGTTCAGCAAGTATTGCTATTCCATAGTTCCCCTAACTGTGTGTTTCAAAGGAAGAGAATAAAGAAAGATTATCTTTCAAAGTCCTTCCTCTGATTATGTCCCTACTCTCTAATCACTTAATAGGACAGACTGAACTTAAAGTGATAATGCCATATTTATTATAGGATGCCTATTTTAAAGAATCAATATGTTTGATGTTAGGCTATGCATTTCAGCTTTAAAGGCAAAATAGCTGACATAGTGGTCATATTATAATGCCTTTTGGTAAAAAAAAGTTTTTATTATATTATTATAACATACTCATCTAAATCAATAAGGTTAACTGTATATGTCAGCATTAGGACCAATAAAATTTGAACCCATTTAACAGCATAATTTATGTGCTGATATTTACTGTTCTCTTTTCATCAGCTGTTAATTAAATAATTCTGTTGAAACTAATAAATAACAATTAGATAAACACATTGCAAAAACATAATTTAAAAGAAGCAGATTGAAGTGGCTTGGGAATATAAGTAGCCATATAGTATGTCAATTAAAAGAAAAATTGAAATATTCCAAATATGTCCACAATATGTCCAAATATGTCTGCAATATGTCCAAATATATGTACAATATTGCAAAATTTAAGGTAGTGCATATTTTACCATATATAGAAGATGTAACATGGACCTTTAGAGTAGTTATCTGAAAATAAAAGATTATCAGTGAATTAATTATCAGTCAACTTGAAAGTATAATTTATATGAAATTTAATCTGTAAGTCAAAACATGTTCTTTTGGTAACATAATTTTGATATGTATGAATTATGTAAGACAGGTAAGATATTCAACCAAAGTGAGTACCTGACTTCCTTAAATGAGGTTGTTTCCTGGGTGCTGTGGGACATGGAAGTATGTCTTAAAATGCTGTGGCAAGGCCATGCGCACAATACGTGTCATTTTAAATATTGCATCACACAATTTAAGCATGTATATTAGAAAGCATACAGCAAGTGAAATTTTATTTCTCCTGAAAGCATAATCTACATAAGTTACTAGTGTCAGGGGCTGTTATTATCTTTATTTTCTCATCAGATTTTTTGTGTGTTCTGTATTCCAGTATTTTATGTTTAAATCTCAGGAACTAAAATTGCTTTTACAAAATAACCCCAGAAAATCATAAAATCTGCAAATCCTTCCAGGAAATTAATCTGAAGTAAAATCATTTTAACATGCTTTTTCCCACAGTAATTTTCAAAAGCATTTTTTTCTAAGATCAAATTTTGACACTATCCTTCCCCCCCCCCCCCCCCACAGTATGATGTGACTCCTCCTATTATTAAACTTTATGGCTTAAAAAAGCTTTCTTATTTTACTTCCTCCAACATATTCAGTTACTTTTTTAAAAAGGTGAATATATTAGCATTTCATAAAATGTTAAAGTGACAAAGAGTTAAACTAGGAATTTTACATGAATACACTAGCAGTTCGCCATTCTGACAGCAAAAGCCAAGCCAGTGCTTTAAAAAAAAAATGCAAGTTTGAAAAATGCAAATGGTGTTATCCAAATATGCAGCCATATGTCCATAATACACACATTTTTTAGAAAAAAAATTGTAAAGATTTCTATCACAGAATTGTATCTCAAAATGGTGGGGTCTTATTTTTTATATTTGTTCCAAAAAAGATGGTAAGACATTGAAATGATATTTCAAAATTTCAAAATAATAGCTGGAAAATTCATTATTTTTAGTTTGGCTCTATGTTTTAATATTTTGTTTTGCGAAGGTACTCTAACAATCTATAATACTGTCAGCAAAATTATCCAAAATATCCAGATTTAATCATAAAATGTTTTATTCAGATAAAGTTTAAAATATAATCTCTTTGAACAAATTAATAGTCCCTGCAATTCAAAGTCCATGAGACAAGGAAAATATATAATTTGTTTGAATAATGTTAAGCTGTGAAATTTGGATAACCTTTAAGCAACTTTGCTCTGTTAATCACAGCATCAATAACAATAGGAGAGTGGGAGCCAAATCTGAGTGGTAAAACCTCCAACAGGAAAATATCAATTAATCTTTTTCAATAGGGTTGAAGTATGGGTAATCCTCTCATTAAATAGTTTGAACCTCTTTCCAAGTAAACAAAGGAGGGATAATGAGTGATGTGGTCTGTCTTGTTTACATGGAGAATCTTCAAGAGGCTTAGGCATAACCTCTCAACACAGAGGTCTTCTTAGCCATTGGTCACTAATTACCCTCTTAAAGGTATTTGTATAAGTTAAGAGACTATTTTCAAACTCAACATGAGAATACCATTTAAGTGCCAATATTTTATACTTAAGCCAATATATTAAGCAGTGTCAAAATGTATGGGATCCTAAAAAAAACCACCAAAACAAAACAAAAAATGACACCAAAAAACAAACAAAAACCCTCCAAAAAAACTTAAAAACAAACAAACAAACAAAATGTGTATTTGAATACATGTTTATTATCTTACTTTTTTTTTTGGTCAAAAACATCAACAACATTAGTTGTAATTGCTAGAGATTGGGTATAACTCTTGATTGAACTATTCTAGCACCCTCAGACCTCCAATTGCTGTGAAAATTCTGGGTTGGAAGGGAGAAGAGAGGACTGGAATTAACATCTGTTGTGTCATCTGCCAACCAGTTTGTCCTTGATATTTAGCAATTTGAAAGTAAATACCTTCTTTAGTCCACTTGTCACCATGCAAGTGTCATTTAAAAACCACTTGATCCTTTCAAATTTATCTATAATAAAAACACCAATAGTTGTTAATTATTTCTATAAAAATTTTAATACATCAGGTGTGTGTCCATGGTGAACCTAAAGAAAGATAATTTTGCCATGATCTTTAATCAAGGCCCACATTTCTTACCATGCTTATTCATAGTATCGGTATCCCAGTGAGTTTATATGTGACTAAATATATATGTATAAAATGAAACTCAGTAACGTTAGTGTCTGCAACATTTTTGTAATTTCTAAAGCACCATCTGTATATAAGAAGCTAGAATTACTAAATTCATCAGTATAAAAGCCTTCTATTAAGAGGTGATTAAATTATAAATAAGGGACAAAAGAAATGAAATTTATAAATAATTCTAATGCTAGTAAAATGGTTTTTATTTTATTTTTAGTACTAACAACTCTTCAACAATTCACATTGACAGTACTATTTTGGTGCTCTCTCTGGATTCTACTCTATTGATTAAACCATGAAAAGTGGAAAAGTTTGGTACAAAAAGAAAATTTACATTTTCACATTTATGATCTGTATATTGACTACTGCTGTCTTTATATCTTAAAACTTTATCATTAATTTTGAAATAAAATTTCATTTCTAATATAATATAATAAATAAGCCATGAGGACATACAATAAACACAGTTAGGGATTCTTACAAATGTCTGATACTATTGAGGCTAATACTTAAGGATGGCCCAATTTAGAAGAAGATTAAAGGAAGTCTATGGCTTTGTCAATAGTGTCCAGTGCTTTAGAAACATCTCATCTTGGGAACAGCATTGGATTTTAGCATCAGAAATTTGTTTCTAATTCCATTTGAATGTTTTATGTGCATATAAAGTTAACAAACACTGAATACATATACCTAATTATGTAATCGTGGACATGTTGTTTAATTGCATTTTCTTTATTTATAAAATAGAGGGATTTTACTAAACCATCCCTAAGAACCAGTTCAGCTCTATAATCTATGAATATAGTGCAAATATTAACATGAAAGAATCATGATTTTACTTATTCTTATCTTAATGTATCCCAATAATTTATCCATAGCATACTGATTAAAAGTTTATGTCATTCTAACAATAGGTTAGAAAAATAAGTACACGTGTGTATATATAATATAATATATAAATATATATATTTACACAAGACAAGTAAATATAAGTGAATAAATGCATAACATAATCTTTGAATTGATAATGTAGTAATTGTGGGAAAAATAGCAGTGATTTTTTAATGAAACAGACACAGTAAATATTTTGCCCTTTTAACACTATGGTTAGTAGTTAAGAAGAGAACAATCCTATATAATAAAAGGCTAATATGCAAATCAACCAAATGGCAAAATGACCGGTCGCTATGACATATACTGACCACCAGGGGGAAAATGCTCAATGCAGGAGCTGCCCCCTGGTGGTCAGTGCATTCCCACAGGGGGATCGCCATTCAGCCAGAAGCCGGGCTCATGGCTGGCGAGAGCAGTGGCAGTGGCAGGAGCCTCTCCCACCTCCGCTGCAATTGAACATCCCCCGAGGGCTCCAGGACTATGAGAGGGCACCGGCTGGGCTGAGGGACCCCTCCTCCTGCACAAGTGCATGAATTTCGTGCACCAGGCCTCTAGTTGATTTATAATGACACCAAAAGCTCGTTGTGTGTAGGAAACAGTCAAAGTTTACTTTTGTTATGCTTTTAGTGGTTGATGAAATTCAACAGCATCTAAACACAAAAAACAACGTACTTATTAAAATCACACACAAAATATTCTTCTGCCCTTATGCTTGTTTATTTTTCCAAGTTTCTGTTTGTTAGATATTGTCTAATATTAGAAAATTAATTTAGAGATGCATTTACGCCTCCACAGTCACCATTTGATTTCCAGATTCTTGTGGAATAGCTCACTGTTGGTTAAATGAGAGGTGTGTTGGCCAATTAGCATACAGTTGAGTTTAGCTGATTTACATATTTCTGTATCTATTACTAGAAGCTATTTTCTATGTCACTCAAAATGTTGTTTGGTTAGGTTTTATAAGCTGTAGCAATGGTTATAATTAAGAAACATAAAATAAAAAAAATAAAAGAAACATAAAATAAATGTATTATATAACTCATATAAATAGAGCTTACTTTTTAAAATTGCATTTTACTTCAAGTATTTGTATTTCTTAAAAACTTATGTGAACTCAAAGAATATCAGTAACTTTGCCTATCTTTTTTTAGTGTACATTCCAGAATGAAATATTATTCATATAAAGCAGAGAAGGTATACAGTATATTTATTACATGAAAGAATGAATATGAGTTTTCATGGGTATTTTTTATAATTATTAGCATGACCTGAGTATTAAACAGGGCATTTTTGTCTGTTTGTTTAAATGCAAAAGGCAGCTACATGACCCTCAGAAGAATCTTCTAGTCCTAGCCAAGTCCCTTTCCCCCTGACATTCTTAAATACAATATTTTCACCTTATAATCACACCATGTGACACAAAATTAAAAAGTGATATGCCTATCCTGCTTACTTAAACTCATTTCTCAGAATAAATAAACTACATTTTTATGTATCATTTATTAGTAGGTGTGATCTTATTGGAAAAGTGAATTGCATCATTTATTTTGGAACAATGCCTTTCAAAATATAGTAAGCGTTTGTCAAAATAGCAGAAAATTGTTCATTAAACTGAATAAAATTGTTACAAATTGTTTACAACCATTACCATGCACGCACACACAGACCACAGCTTAATTTAGACATTAGCCTACCTGAGTTGCCATGAAGCAAGGGTGTCATATGACATGAAGAAAAGGTGGAGGGTTAGTTTGTACACAGAAAGAACCCCAGTAACTACCCCAAGAATATCAGTAGTAGCAGAGCACCAATCCTGTCCCTGATTTTACCATAATCAATCTCTCACAATTCTTTGAAAACAGCATAGACCTTAGACTTGAGAATTACCTTAGCTTCATTATCTAAAGGAGGGAGATCCTGAAAACCCTGGATGTAATCCACTTAGGTAAACACTCTATTCTAGGGTCCTTAACTCTGCCTTTTTTACAGTGAGTGAGAAGACATTCAGAGTTTTTCAGTCCCTACTCTCCTTGCTTTGAGTGAGGGGTAATGAAACACTTTAAGTAAGCAAAAGAAAGAGAAGTCACAAATGAATCATTATGTGGAATAAAATCTGTGCTTTCATCAAAACTTTCTGTGACTCACTGGTATTTTTTCTCTTTCACAATATACCATGGTAAAGTCACTGCCTTAGTCACTCAATCAAGAGAGAATTGCATTTGAGTTCATTTCTAAAAATGAAGTCATAAAATTTTTCCAAGTGAAAAATGATGAGCTATATTAACTCAGTTTGCATACATTCCAAACAAGGCAGGGAAGAAACCTGATTTGTAACTGTTGATGTCACTGGAGATGTGTAAAATTCCTAATCTTGTTTTCCATTCAAATTTGGTGAAAAAACTACTTTCTTCAATTCTGTGAATTTCTAAACTTTTTGAAATTTTTCTTACAAACATAGTAGCTCATTCTTAGGGTCTGATTCGATAGTGTTATGATATGGAAAAGGCAATAAAATATGGTAATCAGAATGTGTTAGCATTTGTAACATTCATATTCCTCCTTCCCCAAACTACGTGTGTGTGCGCGCGTTGTGTGAACTTATCTGTGTCTTTGTAAATAGCAAGAACATTTAAATTTGTCATTCAGCACCATATAGTCCCCACTGATTTCTTTTAATTCAACCTCAACATCATGAAATAGAAAATATTGAAATTGTACATATATACACATAAAACAAAATAACAAATATATATATATATATATATATATATATCTCAACTTCTTGTGAGAGCTCAGAAAGAAAATCGGCACATTTTTCCATGGCCAGATTCTATTAAGAATCAAAAAGCCTTTATGAGACTAAATGAAACAATGATCAGAATAAAATAAGAATCAGTCTTTCAATCAAGTACAATATTCTCCTCGTATATCATTTTGATTTGTATTCCATAATCATAGGATCCCCATGGGTTTGTGGAATAACGAAAGTATTTATTATAAGAAAATGCTTAGACTCTCTAAAATTGTGCCCCCCACCCCAAATTATTCCTATGGCATTGTAAGTGAAAAGGAACACCACATACCAGAAAAAATTACCTTACTCTCTGAATTTAAGTTTATAGATACTGTTGAACAGATACTGGTGGCATATTTGGCTGAACATATATGTTATTTTTATGTGTAATGGATGTCTTTTGGCATTTTGAAAAGTGAAAGTCTTAAATGTTGTCTCTAAATAGGCCATGTTGCTTGATACAGTTTTAGTCAAATGGAATATTCAGAGTAGTTCTCTGCTGCTTAGCTCAGCTGGGAAACTTTCGGCCTGGAGCCAAGGACCCTTGTGCTCAGTCCATCCTGAAAGGTCCATTGCTACTTTTAAGAAGTTCAGTGAATGCAACTTCGGGAATTTGATCTCAATAAAGAAAGATCATCTTTTCAAAGTTCAGAAGTGCCATCAATTTGACCTTTGTCACATAGCAGGAAATGAAGAGTAGCACCATGTCCTTTCTCCTCCTCTTCCCTCTCTATGTTTCTAAGTTCTTGACCCCCTCTGTCTTCTTCTATACAAGATAAATGACCTTATTTTATCTCTCTAATCTCTCCAATAAGGGCACTGAACCCAACTTCTTGGGGTTAATTATCTGATCCTCTCTGGCCATCTTTCTGCTCAAACCTTTTGTGCTATTAGAATTTCCTCTGCTTGTTTTGTTGCATGCCCATTAGGTGGGACCCTAACTGGGCAAACATCAGACAAACAAAGAGTTAGTGGCATATATATACATACATACATATATATATATATATATATATATATATATATATATATATATATATATATATATATATATAGTTTTTCCAGAGAGAAATGGTCTTCATTTCAATCTCAGCCTAAATTAAGATTTACTGTCCCCTCTAACAAAGCTCTTGGGAGAGTCTGTTCAAAGCTTAACCAAATGATTTTCAAGGGAGATATATATATATATTACTAACCAAATTTTTAATTGATTTCCTAGGAGATTATTAGAAAATACAAATCATATGTACACACGCTTTTTTTTTTTTGCATGAGACAGTGGTATTTAATATTTTCTTTAAAAATATTCAGACAACTAAGTCTTTAAGTCAATACAATGAAGAGAAAGAGAAAAAATGAAATTCCATAGCAAAGGGATAATACACTCTTACTTAGGTTATTAAATTTCCATACTCCCAATATTCATAAAGTAAGATTTGCTCTACAAAGTACAGAGGAGCCGTGAATGGTAGCTCAAAATATTTGAACTATGTATAGTTTACCTTGAAAAGATTTTCTATAAGATTTAAAAAAACTCATTAGTTAAAATGCACCAAGTCTTAGATTTTGAAACATCGGCATTTTAAAAATGAAGGATTGTCATACCTTAGCTATGTCAATTTCAGTAGAATTTCCTTAAAGGCCTAAGGTATTCAAATACTCTTCAACACCACTAAGATCCCTACCCATTTCTTAGTCCTAAAAAAATACAAAGGAAATGAATTAAGATGTTATAGTTGCTAAACTAGGTGAGTCTAACAGTTTCTAGGTGAGTCAAAGAGTTCAGATTTCCTCAGTGTAAAAATCCTAGGTTGATATTTAGCTTTATCTATACTGCATATCCAGCATTCTCCAATCTGGTTCTAATAAGTTGTGCCTGCAGTCTTTCCTTTTCTAACCACAGCATCATCAGCAACCACTTAAAGTGTGAGGTTGTACAGAACTGTAAGGGAAAGTAATCAGACTCTGTTAGTGGCCATTTTTTCTAGGCCACATAACAATGGAACTTTCAGCTTTTGGGCTTAACCCAGGGGCACAATAATAATAATAGCAACTAAAATAATAATAAATATATAAAAATAATAAACAACTACTTCTGATGTAACTTATATAGATACTTTCTGAGAAAATATAAGCTTAAAATATTTACACACTGAGGCATAAGGGTATAGGCAACTCAAATCAATGGTGCTCTAAAATGGTATTGATAACCTTTGTAGCTTTTCAATATGACAAATTAGTACCCTGTACTCCCAACATAAATTTTTCAGAGTGGGCTTAAGGGAAAAGGTATCAGATTTGATAAAATTCAATCTCATAAGTAGAAACCAACTTTCTTTCTTTTATAATTGGTTTTCATAGGAAACTATAAACTTCTTAATATACTAAAGACCAGGTAATGTTCTTAGCTTATATTAGGTATCAAGTACAGTAGGAGAAGATGGGGAACTAACTAAGAAGGTAGTATCTTCAATAAGATTATAGCATTTGTAGGTCATAGAGAATTTCTAGAATCCAATGATTCAGGCAAATATTTTTGCTAAGATGTTTGATGTCAGGTTCTTTCTTTTGGGAGTCATATTTTTTTAATGTCAGCCTTTTATTATTCAAAGGAAAAGGAGACATAGAAAATAGATGAAGTACTATATACTTATCTAATGAAACACATCCTAAAAATGATAAGTAAGCATAGTAGAGACATAATACAGATTTCCTATAGTTAAAAATTACTGTCTATTTGCATATCCCAACATCCGTCTGTTAAAACAATATGTATCCTCATATTTTTTTTGTTTCAAAAAGAACAGCAGGCAAAATAGCCATACAATTAAAATTCATGGATTTGAAGAAAATTATATATGATGAAGTTTATTTATGCTGAATAAATCTTAGATTTACTTTTTCTTTATTCAAAGTTTGAATATAGAACTGCTTCTTAGTTTTATGCCAACTTTTGAATGAGTCATAAGAGGTAAAGCTATTGGTTGATAACAGGAAATAGAACAACAGTGCTCACATTTTGACATTTCTATTGCACCTTTCACCTTGAGGAAATTCAAGGCAATTAACCTGAAAGTCATTTCTATACTCTTAGGATTTGGAATCCCCAATTGAATCCAGTTATCTTCTCAGTTATCTCACAGCATAAGCAGATCATCCGCAACCCTATCAGCCTTTCAACCTACCTTTCTGGCATTTGCTGCCAAAAGGCATCTGAGGCCTAGTGAATGTATATGACCTTTTAAACAATGATCAGTTTCATAAAAAATAAGCAAAAATTGCCCTTGTGACAACAGGAATGGGCTTTGATGGCAGTATGCTAAATAAGTCAGACACAGCAAGACAAATACTGTAGGTTCTGACTTACATGTGTAATCTAACAAAGCCCACTCGGAATAGAATGGTGGTTGTGAGTAGATAGGGGTATAGGTTAATAGGAAGTTATTGGTCAAAGAGTACAAATTTCTGGCTGTAACATGAATAAGTTCTGGGGAATCTAATGCATAACATGATGACTAATCAACAAAGCTGCATTATATACTTGAAAGTTGTTAAGAGAGTAAATCTTAAAAGTTACCATCGCACACACAAATGGTAATTACGTGAGGGGATGGACATGTTAACACACATTATGTGTATGGCAAGCATTTTACAATATATATGCATATCAAATCATCATGCTGTATACCTTAAGCTTACATATTATATGTCAATAATACCTTGATAAACCTGGGAAAAATAAATAATGTTAGTTTAAATAAAATGTTGGCCAACTGGTCATAAAAGCTAACATCATTTTATACCCAGCAATGAATTATACAAATTCACTGACTTTATACTTCAGGGCTGAGCTTGCCTAACCATTAAATAGTTAATCTGTCAACCAAAGAGAATAATAATATCTTAAAGTTTTATGGAGACTTCTTGTTATAGGACCCAAATTTCTACCAAATACAAGAAAAACTTGGACAACATATCTGTTATATCTATCTTCTGTCTTAATATCCCCAGTATTTGGGCAATTCTAATTGTCAGGTGAATATTTAGTGTTGTCTATACCTTAAATCAGTAGTTTCTTATATTTGGTGGTGCAAAGACACATAAGTGTTGGTTCTTGCTTTCTATGCTTTTATAATTGGTAAAATAAAAAGATACAAACACAATATTAAAGGTATTATGTTAGAATATAGTATTGCAGCACAAAAGGAACACGAAGGGAGGGTGGTCTGTGTATGAACATAACAGAAAAGACTTCATAAAATACTTGAATAAAACAATTAAGCCAAAAATCAAGTTATAAAATTATATTTGTAGTATTATCTCAGTTAAATAATGAAAGAAATAGATAGAAAAATGAAAAATCCAATATATTAAATGTGATGGCTCAGCACACTGAGATGATGTGGGATTCTTTTCTGGTTTTTTATTTTTATTTTATTTTATGTAGTCAGGGGAGCATGTAAAACTTCTATGTTCCAGGGAAAAATTCTGATCACCAACAAAATGTATGGCCTCTAGAATAAAATACATGAAGTCTACTTGAGGAAGAAGAGAATTTCTTCATAGTCGCCCCGCTGTTATTTTAATTAACTACTTCAGTATAAAGAGTCTTTTCAAAAAGCAAGGAGGTAAAAAATACTAAATGGATCTATCCCAGAGACAAGCTTAACAATTCTGCTATCTCTACAAGAGTCAGATAACATTCACTGTGTCACAATTGTGTGTGTATATCGCTTTCTAAAGCATAGCATGAAGGCACATGAAGCAGTGTTTGCATTAACAAACTCTTTATGGAGTAAATCTGAAAGACTTTTCTGAGTTGTCCTGAAAAAAAAAAAAAAGGCAGCCTCCCACAGCTGGCTCCTCTATTTTTGGCTTCTCCTATCCCTGTTTTCATGGCAGCTGAGAAATATTAATGTGAGAAAAGTGTCTTTTATTTTAGTCTTTAGAAAAGAACTCAACAGAAAACCCTGCAACTTCAGCAGTAGAGGGTTAGAGTTCCAAGTTCATACTGTGGAAGTGCATTACTGGAACAACCTGCAGGAAAGAGAATGATACATTAAATATATGTTCAACTTATATATGACTTCCCTAAAGTGTATGCTGTTTACATATGATGCTTAATAAACACATTTCACCAAAAGTCAATATATCCCCAATGAATAATTACATAAAATAGGTATGTAATCAATCTCATACATAGAAAAGGCAACATGGGGGCGGGCAAAAGATTTCTTTATTCCACCACCAATCAACATAAACATATGTTTAACAGTTCTATTTGAAAATAGGAGAAACAGTCAGCTTATTGAGACTTTCTTCCTGAACCTTCTTGTTAAGCATTTGTCCCTATAAAATCTATAAAATGAAATACATTAAATCATTATTCTTGAAAAAAATACAAGTCACATTTGATCCAGCAAATTGGCTAAAAAAAAAAAAATACAGAATTGTAGTCATAGACCCAAACCACATTTGAAAGTAATGACAAATTACTTCAGTTTTATTGACTCAATCAGATCATATGGTGAGTCATTTCCAGACATATCGATAAACTCATTGATTCCTCTCATTCTTGTAGTCACTGGACTATAGAAAAAAGGATCAGTAGCCATTTGACCTTCATTGTGTATTAAACAAACACCAGATGGCAAGGATTCATTCAGGAAATCCATTCTTTCTTCTTCATAGTCATGTTCACACTGTTGCTTCCCACTGAGCCTTTATCTCTGTTTGTCATGGTGCCAGAGCTGCCTGCATAGCACCTTTCATGCATCACAGCTCTCAAATCTTGTCCCATTAGTTTCATTTTGTTTCCATCATAAATAATCTCCCACTTTCTCATACACTCTTTCATTACCTAATAATGGGCTGGGTCGCTAGACAAAGGAGCCAAGTATTAAAGGGTTAGTGAGTACAGTTTGTCCACTTGGTTTCTGGCCAGTGCGTGAACTATTTATTAAACAAATTCATGCAACTATAAAAAGAGACCTAAAGTATGAAAACATCCCCATCCTACTAACAAATTTTCAGGAGCACAAGACATTAAAAAGTGAGAACGTTTGAATCCCAAATTGGAAACTTTAAAACACTATACCATGAGTAACACAATTCAATCTAATTATCTCAAGAAACACACAAAAGCAAATACCCTATCCTCTGCAAAATTTCATCACAATTCCCCTCCTTGACCATTCCCTACACTCCTTTGGACCCCAGCCAGCCATCTAGAAGTGTTGAAATGCTGCAAGCATTTACAAGCCAAGTGACTCCTTTCTAAGAGTGTTATCCTGTGACTAAATTCTACGGAGTCCAAGAAGGGAGACTTGTATTTTTGGAGAATGTTGTAAACAGACAAAATAAGAAAGCTGGACATTATGTACGATTTATTGCCAACATTGTGAAGTTTAGTACAAACAAGAAGCATCCCCTGGGTCTCAGCAGAGTGGTTCTTCAGTGTTCACAGGAAGTGAAATGTTGAGCAAATAAAATATTCTAACAGCTAGAATTAGACTCTTCCATTATTTAAGGAAAAGTTAAGAAGTTTTGAACGCAGTGTGTAGGATGCTGTGAATATGTCAGCACGGAGTTAAATCATCCCGGCCTATTATTCCCACAGGCAGGCCAATTATCAGGGGATAATTGGACTGATAATGAGCATCCTGACTGGTCGAGAGGTCCTCTCAGGGTACAGCATCTCCTTTTTCATAAGGCTGTCCTCTGCTCCTAGAGATAGAATAAGTTATAAATGGGGACTTTAAAAGTGTGGTATTTTTTAGATAAATCAGTTTACATTGATTGAAAATAAGGTGTTGAATGCCAGACATTTTTTTAATGAAAAAGGAAGGATACAAGCTCTTTGGTAAAACACAGTAGAGGTAACACAATTATTTTGTTTATTTTTGTAATATATTCATATCACATGAAAGTATTTTAACTAGATTTAGAAAAATAGAAAAGAAATAAAAAGACCTGCTCATGATCTCATTTCCCATATAAAGCAAATTTAATAATTTTGGAGTTTGAAATACATATTTAATGCAAAGTCAGTTGTAGAAAGCAATCATTCTATTATTTACTTCTATATGTTGACAGTAAACTCATATTAAGCCCTGTCTATGCCAACATATTTAACTAAATATCTCTACTTGAAATGCTCTTTCCTGTCCTTTTACATTAGACTAGAGGCCCAGTGCATGAGATTTATGCACTTGGGAGGGGGTCCCTCAGCCCAGCCTGCACCCTCTCACAGTCCAGGACCCCTCAGGGGATGTCCGCCTGCCAGCAGTCAGAAACCCCTCTCGCAGTTGGGGCTCTCACAGTCTGGGACCCCTCACTCCTTACTGCCTGTCTGCAGCAGAGGGCTTCTGGCTGAGCAGTGCGCCCCCTGTGGGAGTGCACTGACCACCAGGGGACAGCTTTTGCATTGAGCATCTGCCCCCTGCTGGTCAGTGCGCGTCATAGCAACTGGTTGTTCCGCTGTTCTGTCAATTTGCACATTAGGCTTTTATTATATAGGATAACTATTTATTCTTTCACTTGAGCTTAATTTTCATTTCTTTAGGGTCATTTTTCTCTGATTTCCCAATGCTGAATTTTTATTAGGCCTCTTCCTAACTGTTATCATCTTAGGAGATTTTTTAAAAAATTGATGTTCATCTCTTCCAGACAACAGTGATCTCCATGAGGACAAAGTGATTCTTTTGCTTTGTATTATATTCTAAAATAGCATAAGGTACAAAATGCTCAATAAGTAATCATTGAGTGAAAGACTACATGAATGAATGTAAGCATTTTCTGTATAGTTCTAGATGGTAAAATCTGGAGATGAGAACATGGTTTGTGTATTGCTATCCCAATAAAAATACATAGAGCTTAGGACAGTATCTTCTCTGATAATTCAATCACCTTAGCACTTTTCACTTTTATGTCATCAGCTCACTAGCACTACCATGAAGAAAATAACAGAACTCTGAAGGAGTGGCTATATAGTAAGGAAAAAGACAGAGAAAAAGAAACTGCTTAAAGCTCCCAGTAGAAATTGTCAATAACTGTTTACCTTTTATGTTGTTTTCCTTTGAATGAAAGAAATATTTCTTCATAACTTTCAGGATGGCTCTGGTTTCATATATAACTCCTCAGCTCAGAAAGTTTACAAATCTGAAAAATAAAAGTGCCTCATCATATACTGTTTGATTCCACTGAGTTCAAACGACAGGATAAAACATAAAACCTTGCCTCAAATGTCAGTTCAAATTTTCTTTAAACTCTGCTCAATTTCCTAGCAACATATGCAATACTTGCCTTCTGTTTCAGTTTTGTCTCAATTGCTAATATCACCTGAAATCCACCTCCTTTTTAAAAGAACTAAAAAGTCCTTATTGTCTTTTATTATATAAACTGTAAACCCAATTGTAAGTCCATATGAAAATAAACCATGTTTTTTATCTCTACATTTTATAGCTTTATGTTTTAAAATTCTGAAAAATTAAATAATTGTGTTGACTTCTTTTTGCAAAATATTTCATTACATGACTCAGCCATACCATTTCATTTTTTATTACTATAAACTTCATTTTAGAGCAATTTTATATTCATAGCAATACTGAGCATAAAATACAAAAAGTACCCAAATACTCCCCATCCCATACATGCACAACCTCCCCTCCTATCAATGTCCTGCACTACAATAGTGCATTTGTTACAACTGATGAATCTATATTGATACATCATTATCACTCAAAGTCCAAGGTTTACACTAGGGTTCACTCAGAGTGTTGTACAACTATATGGATTTTGACAAATATAAAATGACATGTATATACCATTGAAGCATTATAATGAATAGTGCCATTGCCCTAAAAATCTTCTGTGCAATGCTTTTTCATTCCTCCCTCCTCCCCAATTCCAGGCAACCAATGACTTCTTCTTTTTTTTTTTTTTTTTTTTTTTACCATTTCCATAGTTTTGCCTTTTCCAGAATGTCATATGTTTGGGATAATACAGCATGTAGCCTTTGTTGACTAGCTTATTTTACTTAGTAACATTATTTTAGATATACTCTATGTCTTTTATTGTCCTGACAGTTCATTTCTTTTTAGCACTGAATAATATGCCTTTGTCTGGACATACTACAGTTTATTTACCCATTCTTCTACTGAAAGACATCTTGGTTACTTTCAAGTCTGGCAATTATGAATAAAACTGCTATAAAATTCCAAGTGCAGGTTTTTATGTGGACATAAGTTTTCATTAGTATTGGTAAATAACAAGGAGTGTAATTGCTGAATAATATAGTAAGAGTACGTATAGTTTAGTAAAAAATTGCCAAACTGTCTGATAAAGTGGATGCACCTTTTTAAAATCCTCAGCAGCAATAAAGGAGAGTTCCAGTTGTTCCACATGCTTGCTAGTATTTGCTATTTTCAGTGTTTTGGATTTTGGCCATCCTAATAGGTGTGTAGTGGTATCTCATTTTAATTGCAATTACGTACTGATAGATAATGTTGAACAGCTTTTCATACACTTATTTGAATTCTGTACAAATTTTTCTTTAGTCAAACTTTGTTCAGGTATTTTGTCCATATTTTCATCAGGTTGTTCATTTGCTTTATAACTAACTGAGTTTTAAGAATTCTTTGTATATTTTGAGTAACAGTCCATTTTAAGATGTGTCTCTTGTAAACATTTGCTCCCATTCTTTGACTTGTCTTCTCATTCTCTTGAAACTGACTTTCTCACAACAGTCTTAAGTTTAATAAAGTCCAGCTAATCATTTTTGTTTTTTTATGGATTGTGCCTTTAGTGTTTTATCAAAAAGTCATTGCTATATCCAAAGTCACCGAGGTTTTCTCTTATGTCATATTCTAGGAATTTTATAATTTTGCACTTTACATTTAGTTTTGTGATCAATTTAGAGTTAACTTTTGTGAAGAATCTAAGGTCTGTCTCTAGATTCAATTTTTTTTTTTTTACATTTGGATGTCCAGTTGTTCCAGAATCATTTGTTCAAAATACTATAATTTCTCCATTGTATTGGCTTTGTTCCTTTGTCAAATATCAACTGACTATATTTATATGGATCTATTTCTGTTCTATTGATCTATTTGTCCATTGTTTCACAAATATCACACTGTCTACATAACTATAGCTTTATAGTAATTGCTGAGTCAGATAGTGTCAGCCCTCTCATTTTGTACTTCTTCAATCTTGGGTTGCTTATGCTGGTTTTTATGCCTCTCCATATATACTTTAGAATAAGTTTTTGGTATACACAAAATAACTTGCTGGGATTTTGATTGGGGTTACAGTAGAGCTATATATATCAAGTTGGGAAGAACTGAGATTTTAATAATATTTAGTCTCCTTATATATGAGCATAGAATATCTCATCATTTATTTAGTTCTTCTTTGATTCTGTTTATCACAATTTTGTGGCTTCCCTAATATAGATATTGTACATATTTTGTTGGATTTATACTGAAGTATTTCATTTTGGGGAGTGCTAATATAAATAATATTGTATTTTTAACTTCAAATTTCTTTTTTATTGCTGTTATATAGGGAAATGATTAACTTGCTTATGAACCTTGAATTCTGCAACCTTGTTATAATCAGCTATTAGTTTCAGTTTTTTGTTGATTCTTTGGATTTTCTACATAGACAGTCATGTCATCTGGGGGAAAAGACAGTTTTATTCTATTTACTCTCTCAAATTTTGTTTAAGAAAGTTTTATTTCTCGCTCAGTTTGAAGCATAATTTCACAAGGTATAAAATTCTAGTTTAGTGCTAGAGGCTAAGTCCAGCAGGTCATAATAGATGCGAGAAGTCCTCAAAAGGTTGAATGGACATATTCAGCAGGACTGAAAATCTGCACATTGTTACCTGCTGCTGGAACAGCTGAAGGCAATTCCCCTATCCTAAATCTTTTACCAAACCTTACCTTTGATATGTATATTTGCTTTGCTAAAGGACAAAATGTGTGAATAAAAAGCCCTGGGTCCTGAGATTCGGAGAGCTTAGTCACTAGAACTAAGTTCCGCCTGGCTTTCCCCCATACCTTCAAAATTTATATTTCATGTCTAGTTTATTCATTTACTCACAGCCCTTCTCCAGATTTCTGAACCCTTGCAGCAGAAAGACTGCGGCAGTTTAGTTGCTTTTTTCTCTGAACACTAAATATTTCACTTCACTCTCTTCTTGGTTGCATGATTTCTGAGAGAAGCAAGATATTATCTTGGCTCCTCCACAGGTAAGGTGTGTTCCCAACACCAATCTTGTTTCTTTCAGAATTTTTTCTTTATCTTTGATTTTCTGAATTTGAATAGTATATGCCAGTGTTTGGCAAACCGTGGCTCGCGAGCCACATGTGGCTCTTTGGCCCCTTGAGTGTGGCTCTTCCACAAAATACCATGGCCTGGGCAAGTCTATTTTGAAGAAGTGGCATTAAAAGAAGTTTAAGTTTAAAAAATGTGGCTCTCAAAAGAAATTTCAATCATTGTACTGTTGATATTTGGCTCTATTGACTAATGAGTTTGCCGACCACTGGTATATGCCAAGGTGCAGGATTTTTTATATTATCCTTCTTGTTCTCTGGGCTTCCTGGATCTATGGTTTAGTGTGGGACACTAATTAGGGGAAATTATCAGTCATTTTGACTTCCAATGGTATTGCCAGTACACATATGTTACATCCTGTATCATTGTTTCACTGTACCTGAATTGCCTGTCAATGTTTTTCAGTCTTTTTTTCTTTGCTTTTCAGTTTTGAAAATTTCCATTGCAATATCTTGAAGCTCAGAGATCCTTTCCTTTGCGGTGTGCCATCCACTGATAAGCAGACTAAGGAATTACGTATTTCTGTTACATTGTTTTTGGTATCCAGTATTTCTTCTTTCTTAGATATTCCATCTCTCTGCTTACATTGTCCATCTGTTCTTGCATGTTGTCTACTTTTCCTTAGCATATTAATCATAATTATAAAAAATTCCTCTTCTGCTAATTCCAACATTCCTGCCATATTGGACTCTGGTTCTGATGCTCGTTCAGTTTACTCAAACTGTGTTTTTTCCCTGGTAGTATGCCTTGTAATTGTTTTCTTGCAAGGTAGACCTGATGTACTGGCTCAAAAAAAAACATGTTAAATAGGCCTTCATTAATGTATTGGTAAGGTGTAGAGAAGGGGAGATATTCTATAGTTCTATGATTAGGTCTCAGTCTTTTGTTGAGCTTGTACCTCTGGACTGTGAACTTAATTGCCCTCCCTTCCACCTCCTCAGTTCGAACAGGACAGCTCTCGCAGGCTAGAGTTGGGAATTCCCCTTCCTGCAGGTCAGCTAGGCTCTGACAATACCCCAGCAGGTGAGGTTCTGGTTAAAGAGTTTCTTCTGAAGTCAGGCCTTTGTGAAGAAAGGCAGAATGCTCTGCTGTATTTCAGAATTGTTCCTTTTTACCTCCCCCTGCTGCAAGCATGAGGGGATTTGCCTCTGATATTCACTTTGAGGACCTGGTAGAGCTCCTTGAAATAAAATTCCCATGTGACTGGGTCCCTTAGAGTTTTAAACATTCAGACTTGTCTACACTAAACCTCCAGCGAGTTGTCAAATGTAGTTTAGGTTTTCTTACCTAGCACTGGTTCCCACACAGGTTTCTGCTCTGGCAAGTTGTGATTCTCTTTATCCACTTGTCAGTCTTGCCAATTTGAAGGGCAGCGGTTTGACTTGTGACCTCGCTTCTATGATGGATCTAAGAAAAGTTGTTGACTTTTCAGTTTGTTCAGTTTTTACTTGTTGTTAGGACAAAGTATAGACTTTTAAGCTCCTTACATGCCAGACCACAAACCCCGCCATTTTATTTTTACAGAATTTTCTGGCATTTCAGAAAGATATCTAGTTAAGGCTACAAAGTATAAAGGTATTGGGAGACGCACTGCACAGCTTCCTACCCAGGGCATGAAGAGGTCTCATACAAAGAGCTTTTTCATGAACAGAGTCCACACCCATGGGGAAGACAAAGCCACTTTGAATGTTTTCTATATTCATCTACATGATTAGATAGTCACTCCTCCTGGTCTTCGGGCCACCATTAGCAGTAGTTACAAAGGGACATAGTAGCCTAATAGGTAAGACTGCTTTTGCCCTAACTTCCATGTCACCAAGACAATAGTTTTAAAAAAAGGGCCCCTGAATCCAGGGTCTTCATGAAAAACCTCCATCCTTCCATCCTGCAAAATTTCCAACCTTACTGTACATCCTGTATCTACCTTTTTGGTGCTGATAACTATCAAACTTTATCCCCTGGACCCTGATAACTCTAATCTCCAAGAACCCTGTCACACTGTGAGCTGAATTACACTCTCCTGCACTCATCACCCTCACTCATTCCCTGTTTCCTTCTATATTTTTCTCAATGGCACCATTTTCTCAATGGCATCATATCATATGACATCATATATATTTGTCTGCCTCCCCCAATAGAATGTAAGCTCAATGAAGTCATAAACTATAACTCTTTGGATAACTGTTGTCCTGAGAGCCTAAAACAGTGCCCGACATATAATAGGTTTGCATATACTTATTGAATGAATGATTCCCTCACAAGTGAAAAGAAATTTTCAATTAAATTGACTCTATGTCTAGGTCATCAATCAGTTTGGATAGTTTTGTGTTTTTGTTTTTTTGCATAAAAACACATTTTATTTGGCTTATTAAAAAGTGTTGTTGTTTAAGGGACAACTTACATCCAGTCAAATGTACAAATAACCACCTTTCAATCAAGGCTCTCATATCCCCCCAGCCACTCCCTCTTTCCACAGGATAACTTGCATAGTTCATCTTTTTTTTTAATATCTCAAGAAAAACTATTTTAAATATGATAATGTTACATGCAATAAACACCAATTATTCAAGAAAAAATGATCTTACATATAATAATATTACATGCAATAAACATTAATATTTCAAGAATAAAATAATTTTAAGTATAATAATATTACCCAAACTGTACTAACATAGTATGATATCACAAAAGTTGTAAGAAATATTAAAAATCTGCAAATAACAGGATTACTTCTATTATATTCTAAAATATTTTTCCCCTCTGGCTCTATTTTTGTTCATCAGTTTATGTTGTTCATTATATTCCACAAATGAGTGAGATCATATGATATTTATCTTTCTCCGACTGGCTTATTTTGCATAGCATGATGCTTTTAAACTCTATTTTGTCAGATGTGAGTATTGCTCCTCCGACTTTTTTTTTCTTTTCCATTTGCATGGAAAAATTTTTTCCATCCCTTCACTTTCATCCTGTGTGTGTCTTTTGTTTTGAGGGGGTCTCTTGTAGACAGCATTTAGTTGGATCATGTTTTTGTATCCATTCAGCTACCCTACACCTTTTGATTGGAGCATTTAATGCATTTACATTTAGGGTTATTATTGAGAGTTACTTATTTATAGGTATTTCAATTCTGTATGGCTAGGTTTCTCTCTGTTTCTTCTTCTCAGCAATCCCTTTAGCATTTCTTGTAGTGCTGGCTTGGTGGTGATGTACTCCTTTAGCTTTTTTTTTTTTTTCCCCTGGGAAGCTCTTTATTTGACTGTCTATTTTGAATGATAGCCTTGCTGGATATAGTAATCTTGGTCTCAGATCCCTGCTTTCCATTACCTTGAGTACGTCATGCCATTCCCTTCTATCCTATAGAGTTTAGGATGAGAAATCAGCTGACAGCCTTATGGGAACTCCTTTGTAGATAACAATTATCTCTTGCTGCCTTTAAGATTCTCTCTTTGTCTTTAATTTTTGGCATTTTAATTCTGATGTGTCTGGGCAAGGGTCTTTTGGGTTCTTCTTGTTTGGGGTTCTCTGTGCCTCCTGAACTTGTGTGACTTTTTCTTTACCAAGTTAGGAAAGTTTTCTACCATTATTTCTTTAAATACCTTCTCTATTCCTTTCTCCCTTTCTGCCTCTTCTGGCACACCTACTATTCTAATATTGTTACATTTCACATTGTCCCACAGCTGCCTTAAGCTGTCCTCCTGTTTTTTAATTATTTTTTTCTTTTTGCTTTTTGAGTGATATTTTCAACTCTGTCTTCTAATTCACTGATTCGATCCTCAGCTTCCCCTAATCTGCTGTGTCTTCCTTCCAATGGGTTCTTTATTTGTGTTATGTCATTCTTTATCTCAGACTGTTCTTTTTTCATAGTTACTATATCTTTTTTCATACTATTGAGCATTTTTAACATCATTACTCTGAACTCTGTTTCAGATAAATTTCTTATCTCTGCTTCATTTATCTCTTCTGCAGAATCCTCTAGTTCTTTCATTTGGGGGTTGTTTCTTTGTTTACTCATTTTGGTTGTCTGTTTGGATTTGTGACCGTGTATTAGGTAGATACTCTACACCTCTCAATCTCTAGTGCAGGACAGTGTTAAAGGCTGTTTCTGACTAATTGGATCAGGCAAAGACTCAAAGCTTCCAGAGACCACCTCTGTCTACAGACTAATAGGATTCTAACTTGAATTGCCCCCAGGCAATCTTCCTCAGGTGTGTTGAGAGTTTTTCAATAGAGTGGGGCAGTTGCTTCTGCCTGGAGGCCAATTGTTACATTTAATCTCTTAAGTGCTCTCAAGGCAAAGAGTTTTCCAATAGGGTGTGGCAATTGTCTTCCCCCTAGGCAAGGCAAATGTCTATGTGGGAAAGATGTCCTCTGCTTCATGAAGGAATGACTCAGCCCAGGAAACTTGGGGTGTCTGCTTTCTGAGCTCTATCCCCTGGTTCCCAGTCCTGGGTTCTGCTCTCACAGCTCCAGTCCACTTCACTCTTCCTGTGCCAGAGCAAAAGGTGGGTGGCTCCACAGGGAATTTTTGTGTATTGGCCCTTTAAGAGGGTGCCTGAACTTTCAGCTGCCACTCCCTGACAGACAGAACCCCACTGCTTTTCACAGCTAGATGTTATGTGGGTACCCTCCTCAGTTTGGTACTCTCTGCTGGGGAGCCCAGCATTGGGATTAGATCCCAGAGTTCTCAGTGGCTCCCCCCCAAAGCTGAGATATCTCTCCAGGACTTCAGTTACCATCTGTGGGTGCCCAGCCAGCCCTTTCATGACTCCGCCCCTCCTACCAGTCACTATTCGGTCTCCACCTTTGGTCCTTGGGTATCAGGTTCTCTCCTGTGAATTTTCCATTGATTTTTCAGGAAGCCTGTCCATATTTCAGTTGTAATTCCAGCTTGTTCCTGGGAGCATGTCAGTGCAGCAACCTTCTACTCTGCCATCATTTTTAATCTCCATCAGTTTGGGTAGTTTTAAAACTTAATTGACTTATTTTATTTGACCAGCAAACACATTCAGTCAAAATATCATTATGTAGGCATAATTTATATATTTTCTCACTAATATAATTATAAGTAATTTTATTTGCATTCCCAAAATATTTTACTCTGCAATATAATACAGGGTGAGGCAAAAGTAGGCTTACAGTTGTGAGTATGGGAAACAGTTTATTCTTGTATTATTATTTATTAACTAGAGGCCTGATGCATGAAATTTGTGCATGGGGGTGGGGTTCCCTTCAGCCCAGCCCGCACCCTCTCCAATCCAGGACCCCTTGGTTTAATCCATTTACATTTAGGGCAGTCAGACATCCCTCTAGCAATCCGTGACCACTGGCTCCTAACTGCTCACCTGCCTGCCTGATCACCACTAACTACACACCCATGCTGGCCTGATCGCTCCTAACTGCTCTCCCTGCCAGCCTGATTTCCCCTAACTGCTCTCCCCTGCCACCCTGAATGCCCCTAACTGCTCTACCCTGTCGTCCTGATCACCCCCAACTGCCCCCTTGCCAGCAGGCTCACCCCCAACTGGCCCCCCTGCTGACCTGCTCACCCCCAAATGCCCCCTAGCCAGTCTGATCACCCCCACCTGCCCTCCCCTCCTTGCCTGATTGCCCCTAACTACCTCTGCCTCAGCCCTGCTACCGTGGCTTTGCCCGGAAGGACATCTGGAAGGTCTCCCGGTCTAATCAGCATATTACCCTTTTATTAGTATAGATTATTTTATTATTTTCCATATGAACAAATGTTAACCTACTTTTGACCTATCCTGTATATTCAAACTCTAGAAAACAACATGAGGCAATATTACCTAAATTAGGTTCAGTAAGGTTTTAAATAAAATAATAAAGAAATGATTATTCTAGATAATATCTGAAATATTTTACTAAAATCAATGTTATGGCTAGAAAATAAAATGCTAAAACCTTCAACAACTTGTTCTGACTGGATAGTGCAATTAGAGGTGTTGTTATTTTCTTCTTTATACCTTTTGATACTTTCCAAAATTTCTACAATAAATATTATTAATTTTATTACACAAGGAAATATTATTTAAAACAAAGAATATTTTAGGATCCTGAAAGTAAAAATATAAATTGCACAGTAAAATTAAAAAGAAAAAGTTAGATAGAATGGTCTATTCTCTCATTTCTCTTGACTCATATAGTAAAAATGCGAAAGCTTTTGTCACCTCTGTCTTGACTACTGGTTCTAAAAGCTGTTTACCAATCAGGGGGAATGGTTTTAAGTGTGTGTATATCCTTCTTTGTTTCTTGATGTGATATTAGTGTTAATTATTTATGGGTTCTATTTCATATGAATTAATAGTATATCCTACATAATAAAAAGGCAATATGCAAATTGCATCACTCTGCTACGCCCACGATTGGGCCGGCTGGAGGCGCGGGGGGCGGGACTCAGGGTGGCCGATTGGCTGGCGGTAGGAGCGGGGGGCGGGGACTCGCAAGTCCCCGACTCCCGCTCCTCCCACCGGCCGTTAGGCCAACGCTGCGGAAGGACCCATGGGGCCGGTGGAAGACGCTGGTGGTGGCCGATAGTGTGGCTGCTGGCAGCAGTTTTCTGCCAGCAGCAGTTTTCCTCTGGCCACCCGCCGATCGGAGCGCCTCCCGGATCGGAGTTCCTCTCGGGGTAGCCGATCGCGCTGGCGGGAGGCGCTCTGATCGCCGGGTGGCCAGAGGAAAACTGCTGCTGGCAGAAAACTGCTGCCGGCAGCCAGGTGAAAGTCTATTGCACGAAACTTCGTGCAACGGGTTTCTAGTTTTGTTAATAAACTTTCCTTTTAGAACATTTTCAGATTGCAAACAATTATGATGATAGTTTTATTTCCCATAAGCTCTGTACCCAGTTGCTCTCATTATCAACATCTTAAAATTATAATACATTTGTTACAACTAATGATCCAATATTGACAGACCATTTTTAAATGAAGCCTATACTTAATTCATATTCCCTTAGTTTTTACCCAGTGTCCATTTTTTTGTTGCTCCAGAGCCCCATCCGAAATACCATATTACATTTAGTTGTCATTTCCCCTTAGGCTGCTCTTCACTGTGACACTTACCAGGGGTCCCTTGTTTTTGATGACCCTCTATTGGGATTTGTCTGTGTTCTTCTCAGACAAATCACTCACCAAACATTGTTTATGAGTGTTGGATTTAAATATGTAGACCAGTGATGGCGAACCTATGACACATGTGTCAGCACTGACACGCGTAGCCATTTCTGATGACACGTGGCCACATGCCGAGGATGAAACATTTGATGCTCCTGAGGATGAAACATTTGTGAAATAATGTTTTTTCCTCAAAGTGACACACTACCCAAGTTATGCTCAGTTTTTTGGCAAAGTTTGACACACCAAGCTCAAAAGGTTTCCCATCATTGATGTAGACTATAGTTGTAGATATGCCATATTTATTTATGTCGGTGAAATTACTACAGTGTTTTTTTCTAACATATGGCCTATTCGCTAAAATTTGTTAAAAATAATAATGAATTAATAACCTGTTAATTTTATATGAGCAAGTCATGGTTAAACGCATTTTAAAATTAACAGGGTATTAATTTTCACATATGAGGTACACACCAGGAATTTTGTTTGTTAAATCCGAAGTCCATTAAATTGAGGTCCACAAAATAGAGGGTTTACTGTACTATCAACATGATTTATCACTGGTGATGCTGATCTTAATCATCTGACTGAGGTAGTGTTTATCAGGTTTCTCCACTCTAATTGTTTGTTTGTTTGTTTTTTCTATTTCCATACTGTACTTTTTGGAAAGGAGGCACTATGCACAGTCCTCTGGAGAATTATGTGTTATTTCTTTGAGGTAAAACTATCTACACAAATTATATAGAATTCTTCTACAGGGGTTTTTGTTTCTTCTCCCTCATTTATTTATTCAGCCATTGTTTATATCAGTATGAACTTATAGGTATTTATTTTATATTTTGGTTAAAGCTCAATATCACTTTATTTCTCTGCTCATGTTTCTATTCCCATATATCAAGAACTCTTTCAGTTGAATCCCATGCCCCTTTTCAAATATCCCCATAAGTGTGAGTGTGTGTGAATGTGAATGTGTTTGTGTACATGTGTGAGTGTGTAGCACATCTCTATTTGCTGGTGCTAATATATTTCCCACTCCAAACCTAGAATTAGTAATTTCTCTATGGGGCTCTGGTTCCTTTAAT
Source organism: Cnephaeus nilssonii (assembly GCF_951640355.1). Taxonomy (NCBI): domain Eukaryota; kingdom Metazoa; phylum Chordata; class Mammalia; order Chiroptera; family Vespertilionidae; genus Cnephaeus; species Cnephaeus nilssonii. The sequence goes on along the minus strand of NC_137075.1, from coordinate 27,406,754 downwards.
TGGAGAACTAGAGGCCCAGTGCACGGATTCATGCACCAGTGGGGTCCCTTGGCCTGGCCTGTGGGGATCGGGCCAAAACCAGCAATCCAACATCCCCTGAGGGGTCCCAAATTGCTAGAGGGTGCACGTCAGGCCGAGGTACCCCACCGATGCATGATTGGGGCCGGGGAGGAACCGCAGGAGGGCTCCAGGGCATATCTGGCCCATCTCACCCAGTCCTGATCAGCAGACCCCAGCAGCAAGCTAACCGACTGGTCAGAGCGTCTGCCCCCTGGTGGTCAGTGTGTGTCATAGCGACTGGTTGAACAGTCGAACGAATGGTCGGACACTTAGCATATTAGGCTTTTATTATATAGGATAGTATTAGAAACCAAGGTTTACTCTTTATTAAAGGAGTATCAGAGCCAGCAGGAGCACTGCTCAGCATTGCTGCTCTGAGTTGTTCTGAGTCCACATATTCTTCTAAATTCTTCCTGACTATGCCAGGGCAGGTCCTTCTCAAACCCTGTTCCCTGTACTAACTGTTGGGAACTTAGTCCAAGTTCCTCCTTTATCCTCTGCTCACTAGTAACAGGTATTGGGTCTGAGCCCCTCTCGCCTAGGGCTGGACCTCCTTGGACACCGGATCTTAGATGGAGAAGCCATGAGAGAAGCCATGTATAGTCCTCTGGAGAATTATGTGTTATTTCTTTGAATGAGTATAAGAATGAGTCTTTATTGCTGAAGCCAGTGGCCATATAGCCATTAAACGAAATAGTTCTTTACAGCAAAGTCCATACAGGCAGGCAGCTGGACACCGGCTGGTGAACAGATACATCTTTTCCATAAAGCAGCATTAGTCTCTGTACATACAGCTATTATCTGAGCAGCCACACGCTGTCCCCCTAGAGTCACCACCTCACACAGTAGCAGCACCTGAGCTCTCTGGCTCAGCAGCCTCTCCTGTCTACCCTGCCCAGCACGCTGGCTGGTTAACATGGTAGCTATAGCTGAGCTCTCTGTGAGCTCTTAGCCTTATATCATAGCAGTATCAGCTCTCAGCTCTGTCTGGGCTCTCTAGCCCAAGCATGTCAAACTTAAAGGCTAAGACGGGCCAAATAAATAAGGTTTAAGTTTATGTGGGTGGCAAAAAACCAAAAGCTTCAATTTTCATAGAGACGTAGGTTTATTTCGGTAGAGACATGCTGAATACAAAGGGATGAAATAAGTAATCATTAACATAAAATAATAGAAAATTTTAATAAAAATTGATATTTTTTCTTGAACATTAACTTACCAGACACTGAATAACTGCACAAATTAATTAGCATAACACAAATAAACCTATTTTTCTTGTTTTCTGAAAGTGAAATATTTCCTGTTGCACACACCAAACAAGTCAGTAAAAGACTAATGATGTGGCAATTGGCTGCTAAAATATTTGCTGCTAGTATTAGTGGAGAGAAATGGTGCATTATGTGTAACAGGATATTGCAAAAATTAAGTTACAAAATTTTTATTAAACCATTTCTTACATACTGTTATATTGGCTGGGCCGCGAAAATATTCTTTGTGCGCCACATGCAGCCCATGGGCCATGAGTTTGACATGCTTGCTCTAGCCTCTCTTCTTCACACACTAGCTCTGCCTGCTCTAGCCTCTCTTCTTCACACACTAGCTCTGCCCAGCTGCTCTCTCTAACAGACTAACTGGTCAGTCACCTGTGTATTACTCCAGAGACAAAGAAGGCTGGTTGCCAACAGTGACGTCAATCAGATTTTGGTTACAGAAGGGCACAGTGTGCCGTGTGTCTTTGCACCCGCTTGGTATCTTAGCCTGATTACAATTCCCAGGCTCAGAGTCCTTGGACATCCCATTTAGGCTCATGCCAGGACGCCCTTGAACATCCCGGTGTATGAATAACAAGGCCTCTGTGCTCTCATTGGTGTGGTTCCCACAAGGAGCATCATTTCTTTTAGGCCCTCTCAGCAGACAGAGCAAAGAAATATTTGTGTGCATATTAATATGTGTGTTTACAGGTTAATATTATTCTATATAATAAAACCCTAATATGCAAATAGACTGAACTGCTGAACGACCGACTGGTTGCTGTGATGCATATTGACCACCAGGAGGAGCACCACTCAGCCAGAAGCTGGGCTCACAGCTGGCGAGTGCAGTGGCTGTGGCAGGAGCCTCTCCCGCCTCCGTGGCAGCGCTATGGAGCAGTAAGCTGAGCGGTAAGGAGCAGTGAGCAAGTGGGCGGTAAGGAGCGAGGAGTCCCGGACTGCATGAGGACACAGGTCTGGCTGAGAGACCCTGCCCCCCAGTGCAGGAATCATGCACCGGGCCTCCAGTGTCTATATTAAGCACCTGTATCTATATTAAGCTAAACATAAGTTTATACTGACATCTCTAACTCTAATGCATTACCACATGGATCATTTAATCTTCCTTCCTTTGCTCACTTGTAAATTCTTACTCCAATGGTAAGAAAGCTGTCTCCCACAATCCACTATCTATTTCCTTAAAATTCAATTCCAGTGCACATGTACAGCAGTATCATAAGTGTTAACTCATACTCCCATGGGTAAAAACTTCATATTGTACAGTGTTTATGCACAATTTTTACCTTATTTCTTACAGACTATACCTATTTCCAAAGTCACTTAAGTCAGGACCTTTTGTCCTCACCACCTTCAATGAGGTTGTTTCATATACTTGCAATAAAGTTATGTATTTTTTGTCTTATAATGTGTTCTATCCTAAATGATAGAACTTCCTATCCTAAATGAATGGACTTCCTAAACTCAGGACTTCCTAAATGATTTTTTAAGTTTGTGTACATTGTTTCACTCTCTCTACAGCACTTTTTTTTGGATTTTGAGAAATGCATATTATAGATGTACAGTTGCAATATTATACTGAACTAGAGGCCCGATGCATGAAGATTTGTGCAAGAATGGGCCTTCTTTCCCCTGGCTGCCGGCAGCGCCTTTGCTTTGGCCCGGAGCTGCTTTTCTGCCTTCGCTCTGTCCCGGAGCAGCCTTCCCACGCTGCCCAGAGGCCCGGAGTGGCTGGGCGGTGCAGAATGCCTGCGTCGTCGCCATGGCAATGACTCAAATGTCCCCCCCCCCGCCACTCAGTGCCTGTGTATGCAAATTAACCCAGCATCTTTGTTGGGTTAATTTGCATACTCACTCCTGATTGGCTGGTGGGTGTCGCAAAGGTATGGTCAATTTGCATCTTTCTCTTTTATTAGTGTAGATAGTTTCACCACCCTGTAAATCCTCTGTGCTTCACCCTATTCAGTTCTCCCCCTCCCTCCCTGCAACCACTGAGTTCTACTGTTTCTATAGGTTTGTCTTTCCTAGATGATATATAATTGGAATGATATAGTGTGTAATATTTTTAGACTGGCTTCTTTCACTTCAATTTGCATTAAAGATTCATCTCTGTCTTCTCATGGCTTGATAGTTCATTTATTTTTAACACTGAGTAATATTCCATTGCATGTATGTACCATAGTTTTATTATTTATTCACTTATTGAAGGACATCTTGGTGGCTTCCAGGTTTTGATGATGACAAAGTTATTATAAACATCCTGTGCCGGCTTCTATGTGGACATACATTTGCAAGAGTTGGATAAATATTTAGGAACATGATTGCCTGTGATATGGTCGTATGGTAAGACTATGTTTAGTGTTATAAGAAACAATCCATGTTTCTGTTTTCTATGCATTTGATGTATTCTTTGTTACTTTTTCTCCCTCCTTTATTGCTTGTTCTGGTTTTATTTCAGTTTTTTATTTGATCCCATTTTCTTTGCTTTCTTAGCATATTATACTTTTTTTATAAATTTTAATGGTAACCTTAGAGTTTGCTATGTACACCTTTAAGTAATCCATGTTCACCTTCAAATAACATTTTATCACTTTACATGTCATACAGAACCCATGTATCAAAGTTTTTCTATTTCTCCATCCTGTCCCTTATGATATTGCTATCATTTATTTCCTTAATCCTTGACCTATAATCACACAATACATCATTCCTATTATGAGTATAAATAGTTATCTTTTATTTAATAAAAATAATAAATATATAATATTTTAATTTTACTTAAAAATGTTTTCACTTATTCTTTTTCTCATGTTCTTCCTTTCTTTATGTAGATTTGAATGTCTGAACTGTACTATTTTCTTACTCTATAAATAATTTTTAAAAATATTTCATGAAGGGAATGTCTATTAGTGATGAGTTTCCTAAATTTTTATCTATCTGAGAACATCTATATTTCTCCTTATTTTCCGAAGAATAATTTCACTGGATACAGAATTAGAGTTTTATCTCTTTCCCCTTTAAGTTTTTTTTTTTAAATATTTCACCCTCTTCTTGTTAGAATAGTTTTAAAAATGTAGTGTGCTGTAATTCTTATCTTTCTCCCCCTTTATCAGTATGGTGTTTTGTAAATTTTGGCTAATTTTCTCTTGTGTTTGGTCTTCTGCAAGCTAAATATGATATGCCTAAATTTTTCTTTATCCTGATAAATGTTTTCTAAGCTTCCTAGATCTTTGGTTTGGTGTCTGTCATTAATATTGAAAATCCTCAGCTATTAGTATTTCAAATATTTTTTTCTGTTCCCTCTTCTTTTTCTTCTCCTAGTTTTTTCATTGCATGCAGGTTATACTTTTTTAAAAACATATTTTTATTGATTAGAGAGAGGAAGGAAGAGGGGAGAGAAAAAAACATCAATGATGGGAGAGAATCATTGATTGGTTGCCTCTTGCATGCCCCCTACTGGCACCCACAACCTAAGCATGTGCCCTTGACCGGAATTGAACCCAGGATCCTTCAGTCTGCAGGCCAACCGAGGCTCTGTCCACTGAGACAAACCAGCTAGGGCTAGGTTATATTTTTTATAGTAGTAATGCACTCATTGGACATTCTGTCCATTTTAAATATGTTATTTTTATGGAATGTATAGAGTGACATTGGTTAATAAAATTATATAGGTTTCAGGTGTACAATTATATAATACATCATATGTATATTATATTGCATGTTCATTATCCCCATCAAGTCTCCTTCCATCATCATTTATCCCCCTTTACCCTTACTACCTCCACCCCAACCCCCATTCCCTATGGTATTCAAGATACTGTTGTCTGTGTCTCTAAGATTTTGTTCTTGCTTAATCCCTTCAGCTTTTTCAACCAGCCCCCCAACCCTCTTCTATGTACTTTTTAAATTCTTTCTTTTTTACTTTTTTCTCTTTGCATTTTTTTTTGGAAAGTTTCTAGTGATCTTTCTTTAAGTTTACTTATTGTTTTCTCAGCTGTGCCAAGTTTACTAATGAGTCCTTCTAAGGCATTTTTCATTTTTGTTGCAATGGTTTTTATTTCTAGCATATTCTTTTGATTCTTTCCTAGAATTTCTATCCCTCTGATTACTTTACCCATCTGTTCTTCCATGGTATTTCCATTAGCACCCTAAACATATTAATCATAGTTATTTTAAATTTTTTGTCTAATAATTCCAACATCTGTGTGTCTGGTTGGAACTTGCTTTGTCTTAAGACTAGTTTTTTTCTCTTGCCTTTTAGCATGTCTTGTAATTTTTTGTTGTTGAAAGCCAGATATATATCAGGTAATAGGAACTAAGAAAAGCAGGCCTTTAGTGTAAGGCAGCAATTTTCAACTTTTTTCAATGAGTACACACACATAAACTCATTACTAAAATACTGTAGCACACCAAAAATATGTTATATTTTTGGCTTATCTTTCAAAAATAGGTATAATTTTGATTCATTCATGCCAAACAGCTATTATTGTGTTGGTTGTTGTCATTTTTTTTTATTTTAACCTCTAAGGGATAAGAGGTCAGTGTCCCTGACTAAATACACAGGTATTGCATGTTTTTTTTGTTTTTAAAACCTTATTATTGAAAGTATTACATATGTCCCCATTTCCCCCATTGACCTCTTCCAATGCCCCCCTGCCCCCCTGCCCCGCCTCAGGTCTTCACCACCTTATTGTCTGTGTCTATGGGTTATGGGTATATGCATACAAGTCCTTTGATTGATCTCTTTCCACCCACTCATCCTCCCCCACCTTCCCTCTGAGATTCCACAGACTCTTCCTTGCTTCTATGTCTCTGGATCTATTTTGTTCGTCAGTTTATTTTGTTCTTTAGATTCCACATCTGAGTGAGATCATGTGAATCTTGTATTTCTCTGTCTGGCTTATTTCGCTTAGCATAACACTCTCCAGGTCCCGCCATGCTGTTGCAAATGGTAAGAGTTCTTTCTTTTTTTACAACTGCACAGTATTCCATTGTGTAAATGTACCACAGCTTTTTAATGCACTCATCTGCTGGTGGGCACTTGGGCTGTTTCCAAATCTTAGCTATTATAAATTGCACTGCCATAAACATAAGGGTGCTTATATTATGTCTCATTGGTTTTTCTGATTTCTTATGATATATCCCTAGAACTGGGATCACTGGGTCAAATGGGAGTTCCAGTCTTAATTTTTTTATGAAACTCCATACTGTTTTCAACAGTGGCTGGACCAGTCTGCATTCCCACCAGCGTGTTTTAAAAACTCTTGAGGCACACCCGTGTGCCTGCCATGGCACACAGGTTGAAAATCCCTGTGCAAGGTCTGATGTTACTATGGCTCTCTTTAATTTATGCTGCAGCTATCAGTGCCAAAGACTTCACATTTCTTCAGTGTCTTTGTGTTTGTGTTTGATTTTCCTAAGAACTCTTCTTTCAATAAAGTCTGTCTTGTAGCCCTTGAACTATAATGCACTGTTATCCTACCTAATAAAAGGGTAATATGCAAATAACCATCACTCCGCTACGCCCACGATTGGGTCGGCAGGAGGCTGGGGGGCGGGACTCGGGTGGCCTATCCGGCCGTTGATAGGTGCGGGGGGCGGGCCTATCCGGCCATTGAGAGGCGCCGGGGGCTTTTGGCCTGGTGCATGAGCAGACACCCAGCTCCCCTGCCATCGAAAGAGGGGAGCTGGGTGTCCACTCTGGCTCCAGGCCAAAAGCCCCCGCCCGGGGCTTTTGGCGGGGTGCACAAGCGGACACCCAGATCCCCTGCCATCGAAAGCAGGGAGCTGGGTGTCTCTCTGTGAATACGGAGAGACTATAAGATGCCAAGAAAGAAACCACTACTAAGGAAAGGACTCAAAAACTAAAACTATGGAACTTACAGGTAAAGAAATAGGAGAAAAATCTTTGCTACTTTGGAGGTAGCTAGATAGCTTAGAAGGACATAGGAAACACTAACCATAAAAAAGTAATTGTTAGATTTGTTAAAATTAACATCTCCTCTTGAAAAAAGACACCATTATGAAAATAAAAAGGCAAGTCATAGGGAGAAATTATTCACAATACGTATGTCTGAAACAGACTTTTATGGAGAATATCTATGAAGCAGTCTTACAATTCAATGGTAAGAATACAGACAACCCAATGTTCAAAATGTGCAAAAGATTTGAACAGACACATCACAAAAATAAGATCTATACCATCATGTGATGATTAATATCATTAGTCATAAGGGAAATGTGGATTAAGCCTCAGTGATTTTCTACAAAATACACTAGAAAGGCTAAAATTAAAAAGACTGACAATAACAAGTATTGGCAATTATGAAGAGCCAATACAACTCTCATGTAGGTGGGAGTATAAACTGTTGCACCCACTTTGGAAAATGTATTGACAGTTTCTTAGAAAGGTAAGCATTCCCTTACCATAGACCCAGCAATGTTACCTCTTGGTATTTAAAATAAATCAATAAATCATAACATTTGTTCATACAAGGATTTGTACACAGCTGTCCATTGTAATCCTATATAATAAAGAGCTAATATGCTAATTAGACCAGATGGCAGAACAACCTTCCAGAACGATCAGTGGGCGGGGCTGTGAGGTAGCCGGGGCCACAAGGCAGCCGGGGCTTCGAGGGCTGAGTTCCTTGCACAAATTTCGTGCATCGGGCCTCTAGTTATACTATATCCCTCCCTGTTGATGTGATAGAGAATGAGGAGAAAAAACATTCTCCAATATTATTATTAAATATCTATATTTTACGGGCCTGTGCACCTGAGCTGTAACCTTCACAAGTTATAGTTCTTAGAATTTTTTTCCACTTAGGTGTTATAGAAAAGCTACAGGAGGCTGGAGTGGAGAGAATGCTCTTCCTCTTAGTTAGCTAAGGCTCTGGTAAAGTCTTTCCTCTGAAGAGTGGCCCTTCATTTGAGAACACTCTTGGAGTATTTAATAATGGCTGCTTTCCCCCTCCCCTTTGAGAGTACGGAGGAGATCTTTCTTGGCTCTTCAGTTTGAGAATCTGTATGTTTCCTGGAGGTGAAACCCCAAAACATGTATGATGCCCCCTTCGCTGCAGTCCCCAGAAATTCCTCACTCGCATGCTAGTTCATACTTAGCCTCTAGCACTCTATCAAAATTATCATTTAACTGGTTCCAGCATTCATGGCTCCAGTGGCTTCTTCTTGAGAAAAGGAGATATCGACAGTGACTCCACATTTTCTCATCTTTCTGAATTTCAGGGTGGGAGTTTACTGGGTAACCTCACTTCTTTGATAGGTCCAAGAAAAGTAATTGGATTTCAGTTTATTCAACATTTTTTTCTGGTTGTAAAAACAGGAGTAACAACTTCCAAGCTTTTCACATGTCAGAGTTGGAATCAGAATTTTAATTTTCTTTTATTTTAAACCACTAGTGCTCAAAATTATTTTTGCCTGCACAAAGTCTTAAAACCTCCAAAAGTAAGAAGGCACTTCTCTGTTGGTCTCATAAACGTAAATATACATCAAGGGGCTTGCCTCTCGTAGACCACAGAGAAAATCCGTGCGCCAGAGGAAATTGTAGCCCTGTAGTCATTCTAAAAGCTCTGGAAACCCCACATGTAAAAATATAAAATTGACATCCTCCTCCTCCAAGTTTTTATCTCACTGCTTTTAAAAGTAGTGAAATATATGCCACAATATGTCTCATTCTAAAGGTTGAAAATGTATGCTATGACTGTAATGACATCATCCTGCCTCCCACAGAAGGCTTTTGCTTGAAGAGTTCAGCAGAACAAAATTAGCAGGAAACGTCACTTTCACACACTCAGATGGAAATTTTTAACATCTCCAATCCTATGACAGTCCCCTCGATGGGAACATATATGTCACTGGAACGTACCAATGATGTGCAAACACATCTTATGAGCAGGTGCTAAACTGAGTTCATTGCTTGAAGATAGAAGTTTGGGCCGCACCGAGAACAAAGGGTTTCTCCTGTGTGTAGTTTCAAGCTAAGATGTAAGAATCATGTCTAAGATAAAACTTCTGGATGCTTTTGTGACAACGTGTAGAGGAGGTCTTCTATTGCCTCTGATCATTCTTTATTTCTTAGATCGTGCAGAAATCCTACTCTTTCCTTACTTTATGAAATGAAATAAAAATTCTCCACTGGTTAAGTAAGGTTTTAATTGTTCCATAATTAAAAAGAAATATGTTACTCGTGCCCTCTTTAAAGTTTTACTTCATAATATTCAATTATGAAAACAGTATAAAACTATCCAGCCAATTCATTTTACTCAAATTTTCTCTAAATACTCTTTATCTTAAAATGTGTTTCATGTTGCCAATATACTGAGAATAATACAGAATAGGCAAAAATATACATGGTAAATTATATATGTAGAGATAATATTAATGTGAGTTTTCTGAATATAAGATAAGGAAACAATTTTTTATTTGCCATGTGTAATCCTAAGAAGGTTTTTCTCTCTGTTCAAAGTGCTATAGAGTGAGGTATTTTTATATTTGTGGGAATATAAGACAAATGGGTACTATAAAATGATCTAGTAAAAAAAGCAATATTCTTGATAAGTGCATGGGAGAAGTAAATAGGAGTATCAAATATTAATAACCTATACATCTGGTTATTATTCAAAGAACTGAATGTAAAATCAAAATATTGTTGTGATCCTATCTCTCTTTCCTCCCAGTCCCACCAGACACACACATGTGCACACCACACACACACAAATATATCAATATTCTCTTCCACTACTCTTCTCCATTTATTTGCTCTTCTCTATTGCCTTTGCCATGTGTTCCTGTCTCCTTCCTTCAGCCTGGCAAAATCTTTTCCTCAATTCTACTTGCTTTCGAATTCTTCTGCCTTTGTAACTCTTTGCTTAAATACCATTAACATTTGAAATTGTGGAAAATTTGTTTCTATTTAAGCATTCGAGTTCATATCAAATACAGAAAATGGTGGGTAAAAGTTTTTTACCTTTCCCCTTTAACAGAATCTCCATCTTCCTCCAAGTAGAGACATGAGGAAAGTCCCTTTCAAAAAGTTTCTTTCGATTTTGCCATGCCTCCTCAGTGTCCTCTACCGCCAGGATCCTTCAGCTTCTTTTCTTAAACTTTATTTCAAATGTTAGTCTAGTCCATCTGGTTGTTTATATGTAGGTGTGTGTGTGTGTGTGTGTGTGTGTGTGTGTGTGTGTGAGTGTGTGTGTGTGTTTCTTGTGATTAATGGGGTTTTAAGTCCTTTGAGCATTTTTTTTAAAGGAGTCTTAGGGTGGGGGATGAAGGAGAGTAGCTATCTAGCAATATTCAGTAACTCCTGAAACTGTTTTATGAGTAAGACTCGAGTGTGCCTTTTTTTGGTCTTCCTCTTCCTCCTGCATAACTTTGCAGGATTTGAGCCTTCTATTGACAAGGTTTCACTTTTATTGGCCTCTAGAACAAAATTACCATTGTTTTTTTATCTTATAACATTAAAAATTCCTTCTCTGTCTGCTTAATGGAGCTTCTTTCTAAAGAAGGGATACTTATTCCTAAATATATGCATAGCTGAAGGTATGTGTTTGGTTTTCATCTCACTTTATATATATTCTTTGAGTCATCATACCTTTTCTGATTCATGTATATGTAGATGATTTCAAACTAGATCTGAGGAGGTAATATCTACTAGTAAACTGGGTCTTGAAGGATGTGTAGGAATATCAATGGACGATGGGAGAAAAATTAGTTAAGAAAAATGTTACTGCATACACAAAAAAAATATGGAGAGATCAATCAGGATGGCAAATCCAGGACTGTCCACAGTGTACTAAAAGAAACATTTTTTCATGTCATGTGACTGACAGATGAATAATTATTTCATGTGATCTACTTTCTCAGTGCTTATTTTTCATTCTTTTCAATAATATTTGTTCCTATATAAATTTGATTGATAGATATATTTAGTTACCATTATAGCTTAGACAGCCCAGCTGGTGTGGCCCAGTGGTTGAGTGTAGACCCTTGAACCAAGAGGTTATTGGTTCTGTTCAATTCCCCATCAGGGCATATGCCCTGGTTGTGAACTCAATCCCCAGTAGGGGGCATGCAGGAGGCAGCCAATTGATGTTTCTCTCTTGTCAATGTTTCTATCTCTCTATCCCTCTCCCCTCCTCTCTCTCTAAAATCAACAAATATATATATATACATATATATATATATATATATATATATATATATATATATATATATCCTCACCTGAGGATATTTTTCCATTGATGTGAGAGAAACACATTGATTGGTTGCCTCCTGCATGAGCCTGACCAGGGCCTAGGCCAGGGAGAAGCCTGCAACCAAGGTATGAGCCCTTGACCTGAATGGAACTCGAGACTCTTTGGCCTGCAGGCTGACATTCTATCCCACTGAGCCAAACCGACTAGGGCAATAAAAACATATATTTTTTTAAAAACAGTCAGAACTCACCATTGTTCTCTGGGTTAATCTCTTCAAATGATCCAATTTCTGTCAAATAAGCAGACAAAAATATTATCTCATAAGAAAGGCTAGAAATTAAGTTTTTTAAAAATTCTCACCTCATATTCCAGTCCTGCTGTTTCTCCTTTTTAATATCTCTCTTATCTAGAGATAAACAGTCCTGAAGGTAACCTAGTTCCAGAAATTACAAGTGAACAAGTTACTATGGCCTTCTACTATAGTTTGATATCAGATAGAGTGATTTCTTCCACTTTGTTCTTCTTTCTCAATTTTGCTCTTGCTATTTGGGATCTTTTGTGGTTTCATATACATTTTTGAAATATTTGTTCTCAGTTTGTGAAATATACCATTGGTATCTTGAAAGGAATTGTGTTGAATCTATAGATTGCTTTGAGTAGCATGGACATTTTAATAATATTAATTCTTCCAATCCATGAATACGATATATGCTTCTACTTATTTGTATATTCCTTAATGTCTTTCTTCAATGTCTTATAATATTCTAAATACAGGTCTTTTACATCGCTGGTTAAATTTATTTATAGGTATTTTATTCTTTTTGAAGCAATTGTATTGGTATAAAAACAGACGTATGGAGCAGAATAGAGAATCCAGAATAAACCCACACATTTATAGTCAATTAATATTCAACAAAGGAGACAAAAAACAAACAATGGATTTTTAATAGTCTATTCACTGAATAGTGTTTGGAAAGTTGAACAGATAAATGTAAAAAAAGTGAAACTAGACCACCTTCTTATACCATACACAAAAATTTATAAAAGATTAAAGAAGCATCAAACAGACCATCAAACCTCAGAGGGAAAGCAGGGGAGGGTGTGCAGGGGGGAGTGGGTAAGAGTTCAACCAAAAAACTTGTATGCATATAAACAAAATCAATGGACCCAGACAATAGGGATTGAAGGCCTGGGCTGGGGCGGGGGTGGGGAGGGCAGTGGTGGGCTGGGAGAGGTCAATGGGAGGAAAAGGGAACATATGTAATAATTTCAACAATAAAGAATTTTAAAAATTTAAAGTTAAAATAAAAATTATTTAAATGATAGACTCAAAACCATAAAAATCCTAGAAGAAAACATAGGAAGTAAAAATCTCAGTCATTTCACATAGCAATATTTTTCTGATATATTGCCTCAGGCAAGAGAAACAAAAGAAAAAATAAACAAATGGAACTAAATGAAACTAACAATTTTTTTGTACAACAAAGGATTCCATCAACAAAATGAAGACAACTCACTGAATGGGAGAACACATTCACCAATGATATATCTGATAAGGGATTAATATCCAAAATTTATAAAGAACTTATAAACTTCAACATCAAAAAAACAAACAATCCAATTAAAAAAATGGGAAAAGGAAATGAATAGATACTTCTCCAAAGAGGACATACAGATGGCTAATAGACATAAGAAAAGATGCTCAACAGCACTAATCATCAGAGAAATGCCAAGTTAAACCACAGTGAAATATCACCTCACACCTGTCAGAATGGCTATCATCAATAAATCAACAAACAAGTGTTGGAGAGGATGTGGAGATAAGGGAACCCTCATACACTGTTGGAGGGAATGCAGACTGGTGCAGCCACTGTGGAAAGCAGTACAGAGTTGCCTCAATAAATTAAACATGGAATTACCTTATGACCCAATGATTCAACCTCTGGCAATTTATCTGAAGAATCCCAAAACACTGATTTGAAAGAATATATGCACCCCTATGTTCATTGCAGCATCTATATATATAAAATCCTAAGCGGCCGTTATGACTGGTTGACCGAATGATTGGTCACTGGTCGCTATGATACGCACTGACCACCAGGGGGCAAACGCTTAATGCAGGAGTTGACCACTGGTGGTCGGTACGCTCCCACAGCCAACCTACTGAGGCCAGCCAACCTCCCGTGGTCCCTCCCCCCAGTTGGCCACCCTGATTGCCCCCTATTGGGACTGGGTGAGATGGCCCCGATCAGCCCCCATCACCTACCAGGTCGAGGGACCCCACCCGTGCACGAATTCATGCACTGGGCCTCTAGTTATTTATAATAGCCAAGATTTGGAAGCAGCCCAGGTATCTGTCAGTAGGTGAATTGATATAACAGCTATCGTACATTTACACAATGGGATACTACTCAGTTATAAAAAATAAGATAATTTTATCCTTTGCAACAACATGGGTGGGCCTGCAGAACATTATGCTAAGTGAAATAAGCCAGCAGAGAAAGACAACTACCTTATGATTTCACTCGTATGTGGAATCTAATGAACAAAATGAACTAACAATCAAAATATTGACAGACTCATAGAAAGCAGGCTAACAGCTGTCAGGTTGGGGAGGATGGGAGAGTGGAGGGATTGAGCAAAAAAGAAAAAGAAAAGAAAGAGAAAAACTCATGGATATGAACAAAAGTGTGGTGATTGCTGAGGAACGGGAGGTGGAGGAGAGTATATGGAGATAAATGGAGAAAATGGAGACTTGACTTGATGGTGAACACATAATACAGTGTACAGATGATGTGTTGTAGAATTGTGCACCTTGAAATCTATAAAATTTTTTTTAACCAATGTCACCCCAATAAATTTAATTAAAAAGAAAGGAAAAAAATAGAAGTGAACAAATTAAAAGACATAGCATGTTCTTGGGTGGGAAGACTTAACATCATAAATATGTCAATATAATAAAAATATCAGCTTTTTGTCCCTAAAGTTAAACAGAGTTCTGTCAGAAAAAAAATGTCATAAATTCCTGAAATAAAAGATAACTCCGAAAAAGAGAAGAATTAGAGTAACCTATGGCACATATTATAAAGCTTCTGTCATTAAAATGGTATGAAATCTATGCATGAAGAGACAGTGATATAACACAAAAAGAGGAGCTATTTACAGTGACTTTGAAACCCAAGATTGTGACTGTGTATCCTTAGTTGGATATATTCTGAGGTTTAAAAACAGAATATTGAAAAACTAACTAGCTATGAAGTTTGACATTGTAGGTCTTATTGTTGTACTGCTATTATTTTACTGTTGTCTTTGTAGTGAGAGAAGTGGCAACTGAGGATTTACATAATTACCACTGAAAACCAGGAGTCTTGGCATGAGAAAAACAGGAAACAAGTGTAAGATCAATAAGGTTAGTTAAAAACCATATACTCCTGATTTAAATTGGAACTTACAATAATTTTATTTTTAAAAACACACATTTTGTAGCATTGTTCTCTGAAACTATGTAAAATTGATGACTGACTGCACAATAATGAGCACCCCTAGTAACCATGTGTGGTCTCTAAATACCATTTCACAGTACAGGCAATAACTCCTCCTCGGGGATGGATGATTCTGAGTACTGAGTGGAAAACTTAAAATATCCTAGGACATCTTGCCACATAAGAAAGTTAGAAAGCACTCAAAGATACAGAAGTCAACCCAAAGAAGCTTCCAATTGAGCAAAGATAGGACAATTTAAACATCAATAGAAAGAATTATTATAGATTGAAATATATTAGATATATTTTAATATATTAGTTCATAATAATTCTTTTCTTTTTTATTGATTTTAGGGAGGAAAGGAAAGGGAGAGATAGAAACATCAATGATGAGACAGATTCATTGATTGGCTGCCTCCTGCACACCCTCTATTGGGGATCCAGCCTGTGACCCAGGCATGTGCCCTGACTGGAAATTGAACCCAGATCTCCTGGTTCATAGGTCAATGCTTAACCACTGCGCCATACCGACCGGGCCATAATAATTCTTTTAAAATAGAGAAAGAAACTCATTGGTAACTTTGAAAAAGGCTAAGAAACCAACATAAATGACAATAGACATTTATCCTGTATTTCATATATGAACTATAAGTCAAGGTAATCAAATTATTGATGGAACATTTATATTCATAGTAGTATTTCAAATAATAAATGTAACTAAATTACTGAATTAGAATATCATCATTTTGTAATAGTTGTTATAATAAAAAAGTGTCAAGTAAATATATTTACCTCCTGACATATTCACAAAACCAATAAACAATTTTTGCAAAAAAGAATATAACTAAATATAATTAAGTGTTTAAATTTAACTACCATTTTCTGGGAAATATAAGAGATAGAAGAACATTATAAATATTATCATAATTGTGCAATCAGCAAATATTGTCACTCTTTAAAAACTAAATGTCAATATTTTAAAAAGAGATGGAAGTTAAAGATTAAAAATATTCAGGAGTCCAGAAAATAAGAATATGGAGTAGCAGAAAGCAAATCAGAGGTTGTCTGGGGCTGGGGCTGGGGCTGGGAACAGAGATGGATTCCAAAAGGATATGAGGTTTCTTTCTGAGGTAATGGAAATGTTTTACATTTAAATTGTATTGTGGTGATGGCTGCACAACTCTGTAAACTCACTACCACTCATCGAATTGCACACTTAAAATGGCTGAATTTTATGATATATAAATTATACCTCAATAAAGCTCTTTTAAAAAGAATATATTCAAGAAACATTATCAACCAATAGCAATGAATGGAAATTACTTGTATACTGATTCACAGAAATTAATTTTTTAATTCATATAAAAATTAGAGAACCTGGATCTGTTTTGTTCATCACATCAGATCCAGAGACATTGAAACATACAACAGACTGACATATTTCAGAAGGGGAGAGGTGTACAGGAAGAGATTAAACAAAGAACGTAGATGCATATATGCATAGCCCATGGACAAACAATAGGGTGGGCAAGGCCTGGGGTGGGTCAGGAGCAGGGTAGAGAGAGTCAGTGGAGAAAGGGGGAGGAGGAATAAAGGAGACATTTGTAATAATTTAAACAATAAAATTTTAAAAAAGTAAAAAAAAAAAATTGGAGAACCTTGACCACTGATTGTATACTTAAGATTGATAAGTAATTGTTTTTTAGATATGTTAATGGTATTGTGGTTATGTTTTTTTAATGAATCCTTATCTGTTAGAAATGCATACTCAAATACTAAGTTAAATGTGTTGATGAATGGCTTAAAAAAACCTGGAGCTAAAGTAGGTAGGTACTAATGGAGCTAAAATAAGATTGGTTATAAATTAATAATTTGGAGCTGACTGGTGAAATGGGGGTTCATTATGTTATTCTGTCCTCTTTTATTTTGTATTTTTTCATATTAAACAATAAGAAAAAATCTTATTTTTCCCCATCCCCACATCAGGTTCTCATTTTTCTTTCCTAAAATATTGCCATAATAACTGGTCTCATCAACCTGAGTTTTCACTTTTAAAATTCATCCAGAACAGGCTCATTAGATTCATCATTTTAAAACCTTAAAATACAACTTTCTATAAGTAGCTACTTTGCTCAAAACTTATGATTCTCCACTTTCCTCCAAAATCAGTGATTATAAGTTTATAAAAAATAAACCATCATTAATTTAGCATAAAAAAATCTTACAATTTTTTTTCCATCTAACTGTCTCAATAACTTTTTTTAACTTATCTTCATGAACTTGATACTTTAGTGAAATTAGTGTTTGTCCACTTGTCCACTGTCTACTTGTCCTTAACACAGATATAGGAATGCCACCTCCACCTTTGCTCTTACAATGCTCCCTGCCTGAATATTTGCCCTTTGTCTATGTTTATTTTAATTTGTTTCTTCCTCAAAGTCCTATTCAAGTCTCACCTCCTCCAATAGGCTTTTCCTAAAGACTTTTCAACTATGGTCAACTCTCTCTTATTTGAACTCCAGTAGCAATTACTTTCCTATAATTTTATCCCATGCTACTCTACAGGGCTAGTGTATTTTAATGCATGTACTCTACCTTCTGTTGTCAGGGACTGTGTCAGATTTTTATGTACTCAACCACCTACTGTAGTACCTTACACATAATACTTGTTAAATACATGTTTGTTGATACTGTTGCTGTCATTTCTGCCATTATTATTGGTGGTGGTGGTAGTGGTAATCATTACTTTTTTAAAACTTCATTTGACAATAATGGTCAGGATTCCAAATTTCTTCATTGAAATGACCTTGGAACTAAAGACTTACTAGTATCGGTGAGTTAGAGAGTATTGACTCATAAAACTGAAAATTCTTGGAGAGTTCGTTCTAGGTCTGTGAAATATGCCTTTGGTATTTTAATGGGGAGTGCATTGAATCTATAGATTGCTTTGGGTAGTATGGACATTTTAATGATGTTGATTCTACCAATCCATGAACATGGCATGTTATTCCATCAGTTTATGTCTTCCTCTATCTCTTTTTTCAGTGTCCTATAGTTTTCCACTTATACTCAAATAAGGCCTGGTTCCCCCCAACTGCCCTCCCAAACAGCCCTCCCCTGCAGACCTGGTCCTCCCCAACTGCGCCCCCCAACAGCCCTCCCTTGCAGGCCTGCAGCCCTCCCCTGCAGGCCTGGTCCTCCCCATCTTCCCCCCCAACTATTTATAAAAATCACACAATTTTTTTGGTACGATGGTAAATGGGATTGCTTTATTAGTCTCTCTTTCTGTAAATTCACTATTGGTGTATAGAAATGCCATAGATTTCTTGGTGTTAATTTTGTATCCAGCTATATTGCTGAATTCATTTATTAAGTCTAATAATTTTTTGATGGAGTCTTCAGGGTTTTCTATGTATGGTATCATGTCATCTGCGAATAAGGACAATTTTACGTCTTCTTTTCCAATTTGGATGCCTTTTATTTCTTCTTCTTGTCTGATTGCAATGGCTAGTACTTACAGTACTATGTTGAACATGAGTGGTGAGAGTGGGCATCCCTGTCTTGTTCCTGTTCTTAGGGGAAATGGTTTTAGTTTTTTGCCCATTGAGTATGATGTTGGCTGTGGGTTTGTCATATATGGCTTTTATGATGTTGAGGTATGATTCTTCTATTCCCACCTTGCTGAGCGTTTTTATCAAGAAAGGGTGCTAGATTTTGTCAAATGCTTTTTTCTGCATCAATTGATATGACTATGTGATTTTTATCTTTCAATTTGTTTATGTGATGTATCACGTTTATTGATTTGCGAATATTATACCAACCTTGCATCCCCGGGATAAATCCTACTTGGTCATGGTGTATGATCTTTCTGATGTACTGCTGGATCCGATTTGCTGGAATTTTGTTGAGGATTTTGGCATCTATGTTCATGAGGGATATTGGCCTATAATTCTCTTTCATTGTGTTATCGTTATCTGGTTTTGGTATTAGGGTGATGCTGGCTTCATAGAATGAACTTGGAAATGTTCCTTCCTCTTGAATTATTTGGAATAGTCTGAGGATCGGTTTTAGTTCTCCCTTGAATGTTTGGTCAAATTCCCCTGTGAAGCCGTCTGGCCCCGGGTTTTTGTTTGCTGGAAGCTTTTTGATGACTGCTTCAATTTCTTCCATAGTTATCGGCCTATTGAGATTTTTAGATTCTTCCTGATTGAGTTTTGGAAGGTTGTATTTTTCTAGGAATATGTCCATTTCCTCCAGGTTGTCTAGTTTGTTGGAATAGAGTTGTTCATAGTATTTTTACACAATCTTTTGTATTTCTGTGGTGTCTGTTGTTATTTCACCTCTTTCATTTCTGATTTTGTTTATTTGGGTCCTCTCTCTTTGCTTCTTGGTGAGCCTGCCTAGAGGTTCATCAATCTTGTTTATCCTTTCAAAGAACCAGCTCTTGGTTTAATTGATTGTATTTATTTTTGTCTCTATGTCATTTATTTCTGCTCTGATCTTTATTTAATCTCCTTCCTTCTGCTCACTCTGGGATTTTCTTGTTGTTCTCTTTCTAATTCATTAAGTTGTAGAGTTAGATGATGTATTACCTTTTTTTTTTTTTTTTTTTTTTTTTTTTTTAGGTAGGCCTGTAGAGCTATAAACTTCCCTTGCAGGACTGCTTTCATTGTGTCCCAGAGATTTTGGATTGTTGTGTTTTTATTGTCACTAATTTCCAGGATGTTTTTGATTTCTTCTTTGATCTCTTTGGTAACCCAATCACTGTTTAATAGCATGCTACACGTATATTCCATGGCTTTGTGGTGAAAGTTATTATTGATAAGTACTTGTTTGTAGCCATTTTTATTTTTTGTGACTGTGTTCTTTCTTACTTTTTTATTTCTTCTTTTTGCACCAGTCCCTTTAGCATTTCTTGCATTGCTGGATTGGTAGTGATAAACTCCCTTAGCCTTTTTTTTTTGTCTGTGAAGCTCCTTATTTCCCTTTTAATTTTGAATGATAGCCTTGCTGGATAGAGTATTCTTGGATTCAGTCCCTTGCTTTGCATCACTTTGTAAATTTCCTTCCATTCTTTTCTGGCTTTATGTGTTTCTGTTAAGAAATCATTTGATAATCTAATGGAAGAGCCCTTGTATGTAACTTTCTGTCTCTCTCTTGCAACCTTTAAGATTCTCTCTTTGTCTTGAACATTTGCCATCGTAATAATGATGTGTCTTGGTGTGGGTCTTTTGGGGTTCATCTTGTTTGGGACTCTCTGTGCTTGTGTGACTTTTTTCTTCCCTACATCAGGGAAGTTTTCTGACATTATTTCTTCAAATAGGTTTTCTAACCCTTGTTACTCTTCCTGTTGTTCTGGCACCCCTATTATTTATGTTGCTCCGTTTCATGTTGTCCCATAGCTCCCTTGGGCTCTCCTCCAGTCTTTTAATTTTTTTCTCCAATTGCAGTTTAGTTTGGGTGTGTTTTGCTTCCCTGTCTTCTAATTCTCTAATTCAGTCCTCCGCTTCTCCTAGTCTACTGTTGAAACTTTCCATAGTGTTTTTTACTGAAGCTATATCACTCTTCATTTCTTCTTGATTCTTACATAAGTTGTTGATTTTTTCATCCATCCAGTTTATGAACTGTATGACCCTTATTCTGAATTCTTTTTCTGACATATTGCATGCCTCCATTTCACTTAGCTGCTTTTCTAGCGATTCCTCTTTTTCTTTCCTTGGGGTTTTCTTTGTCTACCCATTTTTGAACTCACTGATGGATCTAGATGTCGAGTCATGCAGGGGCTGCTCCTTGGATGGAAGTGGCTCCTCGGCTGCTCCTTGGGCAGTCGTGGCAGTGGCTGCTCCTCAGTTGGCATTGGCTCCTCTGGTGGGTGCTGTTCTCAGCAGTGGTGGCTCCTCTGGCTGGTGGGGGAAGCTGCTCGCACAGCTGCTGCTCCTTGGACAGGGGCAGGCTGCTCACATGTCTGCTGCTCACATGGTCGCAGTGCTCTGGGCTAAAGGATTGGGTCAGTCAGAGGGGAGCACACTTCAGAACTCACAGGAGCCTGCGCCTAGGGTGGCTGGAGTCTCAGTGACCATGGGACCACAGCCGAGTTAGCATGTCCCTGGCAGGTGTGGCTGTAGAGTCCCAGATGTTATCTGAGGGCACCCTGGGTGGAGGTGAGGCTGGGCTCCCAGTTACAGTAGTTCTCCCCTTCAAACAGGCGAGGCCTCTGAGGAAGAGCTAGCTTTGAAGCACTGTTTGCAACTGTAGCAGAGGCTGTCTTGTTAGGCGAGCTCGGTTTGCCTGCCCCTGAAGGTCCTGTGGGATCAAACTGTGCCACACACACACACACACACACACACACACACACACACACACCCCACACACAACCACACACTCCTCCTTTGCTCCCTCTGCAATCACGCTCTCTCCCTCACTGCCGCCTTCTTCCTGCCTCTGTAGTTGGGTATAGGGTGTTATTGACTAGTTCATGGATGGAGTTTCCTCTCCGGGTGTCTGGTTATGTGGCTCGCTCTCTAGCACATTGGCTGGGCAGGATAAAATTCACCTCGACAAGACACAACACAAAGGGAACAAAACATGAATGTACTCACAACACCAATAACACCAATATAAGTGACCACCAGAGAAAAGAGAATTAGGGGAGAGATAAAAAGCACAAATGATATTGAAGAGAGAAAAATGATAAGAGAGAAAAGAAAAAGGAAGAAAAAGGAATATATATATATATATATATAATAAAAGGCTAATATGCAAATCGACTAAATGGTGGAACGACTGGTCACTGTGATGCACACTGACTGCAAAGGGGCAGATGCTCAATGCAGGAACTGACCCTGGTGGTCAGTGTGCTCCACAGAGGGAACGCTGCTCAGCCAGAAGCCAGGCTCACAGCTGGAGAGTGCAGCGGCCTCTGACTACGTGGTAGCGCTAAGGATGTCTGACTGCTGGCTTAGGCCTGCTTCCCAGCAGTCAGATACCCCTTGAGGGCTCCTGGACTATGAGAGGGCACAGGCTGGGCTTAGGGACCCCCCTCTGAATGCATGAATTACATTCACCAGGAGATATATATATATATATATATATATATATATATATATAGAGAGAGAGAGAGAGAGAGAGAGAGAGAGAGAGAGAAAACACCACAGAACAAACAGATAAACCAAAAAAAAAAATGCAAACACCAAACACCCAGCAAAGAGGTGGGGGCAGAATCTATAGAGGCTGAGCTTATATATAGAAAATAAGGTTAAGAATTGGATGAATATGGGAAGGACCTCAGTTCAGTATAGAGGAAGTAAAAAGGGGATGAGTGGATAAGAAGAAAGAGAACGAGAAGAAAATAATAATAATAATAAATTTCCAAAAAAATGATTTATAAAAGGTATAAAAAGTAAAAAATAGCAAATAAAATGGAATGATGGAAAAATAATGCAAAAAGAAATAGAAAATAAAAAAAGGGAAATAAAGAAAAAAAGAGATAACAAAATAAAAATAAATGAAAATAAAATAAAAGTGAAAAAGTGAAGTGTCGTTCCTTTGGCTCTCTTAAGATCCCAGTCTTCTGTACTGTCTGCGGTTTCTCAGTTTCTTATTGCTGGGACTGAAGGTCTCTCTTTAGGCCAGTCCCTGTGGACTCTCAGGGACTATACAGATTTTTTTTTAATCCTTTGTACCATTCAGGGTGTATTCTGGGTGTGGCTGTATTGGTTGCCTGGAAACTGGAGGGAGGGAGTATCTCTTCAGGAGAAAATGGCTGCCCAATTCCCAGGCATCAGGTATGACTCAGCGCCAGACTCGCTGCCACTTCTCCTGGACCCTCTCCTCTCCCCAGCCTCTCCCCAGACTCCACAAGTCTGCACCTTCTCCTGCACCTCAGCAATGGGTGAGTATTGTATCTGAAAGTTCCTATGAACTAGGTTCAATGAAGAAAATCAAAGGCCATAGAGAAGGGAAAGAGCTACACCTCTGCAAACCCTTCTCCTGCTGGCACTGTGCAGTCTGGTCAGCCCATAAGGCTGGCCTATCTGGGCTCAGTCTATTGTGACTGTGGACCCAGATCTAGAATCCCCTGCTACCAGCAGTCCTGTGGACCTTTCTACAGTCAGATGCTGTGCCTGCCCCAAGGGATGTGGCCTTGGTGTCATGTGGTTTCCATCTGACCATCTGGGCTTGGATGTCTCACAGTTCTCTTCAGCCCAGATCCCTGATTTTACCATTCTTCAGGGGTCCTAGACCCTTCCTGGCTGAAAAATGTCTCACCAGCTGTGTCTACTTCACCAATTTGGGGTGGATGTTATTCTATTTAGTTGCTTGTTCTATCTGCTCTGGGACAAGGCTTGGGACACATCCGTCTACTCCGCTGCCATTTTGTCTCTCCTCTATGGCTTTTTATACACCAACTAGTGGCCCGGTGCATGAAATTCATGCACAGGGGGGTGTATCCCTCAGCCTGGCCAGCACCCGCTCCAATCTGGGACCCCAGGGGGATCGGGCCTAAACCAGCAGTCGGACATCCCTCTTGCAATCCAGGACCACTGGCTCCTAACTGATCACATGCCTGCCTGCCTGCCTGATCGCCCCTAACCACTCTGCCTGCCAGTCTGCTTGCCCCCAACTACTCGCCCCCCACCAGCCTGATCGCCCCCAACGGCCCCCACCTGCCGACCTGATCACCCCCAACGCCTCCCCCCCTGCCAGCCTGCTTGCCCCCAACTGCCCCCCCTGCTGGCCTGCTCTCCCCCTACTGCCCTCCCCTGCCAGCCTTATCACCCCCACTGCCCTCCCCTCCTGGCCTGATCACCCCTAACCGCCTCTGCCTCAGCCCTGCCACCATGGCTTTGTCCGTAAGGACATCTGGAAGGTCTCCTGGTCTAATTAGCATATTAACCTTTTGTTAGTATAGATAGAGGCCTGGTGCATGAGTGGGGGCCGGCTGGTCTGCCCTGAAGGGTATCCTGGATCAGGGTGGGGGTCCCATTGGGAGGGTGGAGCCGGCCTGGGCGAGGGGCTGTAGCAGTTTGCGGGACGGCCAAGCCCCCATCAGGGTGGGGGTCCCTGCTGAGGGGCGTGGCTGGCCTGGGTGAGGGGCTGAGGGCCATTTAGAGGTGGTTTGCAGGCTGGCCAAGCCCCTGGCTTTGTTCAGAAGGACGTCCAGAAGGTCTCCTGGTCTAATTAGCATATTACTCTTTTATTAGTATAGATAGTGAACTCACAGAAAGAGAAACTAAAAAAAAAAAAAATCCCACTTACCATTGCAATAAAAATATTAAGATAACTAGGAATAAATTTAACCAAGGAGGTAAAGGACCTGTACTCAGAAAATTACAGGATGCTGATAAAAGAGATAGCGGAAGACATAAACAAATGGAAGAATATACCATGTTCATGGATTGGTAGAATCAACATCACTAAAATGTCCATACTACCCAAAGCAATCTATAGATTCAATGTAATCTCCATTAAAATACCAACAGCATACTTTAAAGATCTAGAACAAACTCTACAAATTTACCTGGAATAAAAAGAGACCCTGAATAGCTGCAGCAATCTTGAGAAAGAAGGACAAAGTTGGAGGGATCACAATGCCAAATATCAAACTATACTACAAAGCCACTGTCCTCAAAACTGCCAGGTACTGGCACAAGAACAGACATATAAACAAGTGGAAAAGAACCAAGAACCCAGAAATCAACTCAAGCCATTATGCTCAGTTAATATTTGACAAAGGCAGCAAGAGCATCCAATGGACTCAAGACAGTCTCTTCAATAAATGGTGTTGGGAAAATTGGACAGAACCATGCAAAAAAATGAAACTAGACCACCAACTTACACCATACACAAAAATAAACTTAAAATGGATAAAGGGCTTAAATGTAAGACTGGAAAACATAAAAATATTAGAAGAAGCTATAGGCAGCAAAATAGCAGACATTTGTCGTAGCAATATCTTTACCGATTCAGCTCCTAGGACAATGGAAACTAAGGAGAAAATAAACAAATGGGACTACATCAAAATAAAAAGCTTCTGCATAGCAAAAGAAACCATCAACAAAACAACAAGAAAGCCCATTGCATGAGAGAACATATTTGCCAATGTTGTCACCAATAAGGGTTTAATCTCCAAAATTTATAGGGAACTCCTACAACTTAACCAAAGGAAGATAAACAATCCAATCAAAAAATGGGCAAAGGACCTAAATAGACACTTTTTTAAAGAGGACATACAGAAGGTCAAGAATCGTATGAAAACGTGCTCAAAGTCACTAATCATCTGAGAGATGCAAATCAAAACAATAATGAGGAATAATCACATACCTGTCAGAATGGCTATCATCAACAAATCAACAAATGACAAGTGCTAGAGAGAATGTGGAGAAAAAGGAACCCTCGTGCACTGCTGGTGGGAATTCAGACTGGTGAAGCCACTGTGGAGAGCAGTATAGAGTTTCCTTAAAAAACTAAAAATGGAACTTCCATTTGACCCAGTGATCCCACTTCTAGGAATATATCCCAAGAAACTAGCAACACCAATCAGATAGGATATATTCACCCCTATGTTCATAGCGGCACAATTCACCATAGCTAAGATTTGGAAACAGCCTAAGTGCCCATCAGCAGATGAGTGGATTAAAAAACTGTGGTACATCTACACAATGGAATACTACGCTGCATTAAAAAAGAAGGAATTCTTACCATTTGCAGCAGCGTGGATGGAACTGGAGAGCATTATGCTAAGTGAAATAAGCCAGTCAGAGGAAAATAAATATCACATGATATTACTCATTTATGGAATATAATGGACAACATAAACTGATGAACAAAAACAGATCCAGAGACAGAGAAACATCGATCAGACCATCAAACCTCAGAGGGAAGGTAGGGGAAGGTGAGGGTTAAGGGGGAGAGATCAACCAAAGGACTTGTATGCATGCATATAAGCCTAACCAATGGACACAGGCACCAGCGGGGTGAGGGCATGAGTAGGGGGGTGGGGGGCAATGGGGGAGATAAGGACACATATGTAATACCTTAATCAATAAAGAAAAAAAACTACTTGAAAAAAACCTGAACATTCAACTTTTCTATGGTCTTGGTAGTCTATGTTTCCAGATGCTTTAGGCTTGCCAATCAACATGGTTTAAAACTTACAAGCAGACACATCCAAAAACAACCAAACAAAAGCCTATTTTCAAAATTCTTCATTAGCTTTATACTCCTTAGAGAATGAGTTACAAAATCTTATATAGCATAGAGGTTTACAATCTGCCTTAAAATCCAGAACCAAATTTTGTTGCCATTATTTTGATGATGATAGATAGATAGATAGATAGATAGATAGATAGATAGATAGATAGAAGTATATATTCTACTTTAGTTAAAATAATCTAATTTTAAATATCTTTGGAACCATTTCTCCTCTCTATTTCCATTAAATTAACTTCACTGAAGCCCAAGGATTTATCTACTTAAAGTTCTTATAGGACCAAGAAGTATGACCCAAGAATCCATTCTCTCCTCCATTACATTGTACTGACTTTTCAAATCCTCTCTTGCTCATATATTTAAAAGGTCTCTTTTATCATATAATAAATTGTATTTTATATATAGGAAAATAGTGATACTTAGGCTGTTTATGGATTTTATATATACATTTACATATATACACATACATTTATAACTATACATATATATTTATATATACATATTCACACATATGTGATTATATGTGTGATATTTTAAAGTGAATCAAAGACTGGTAATTAGTTTATTTTTATTCCATGTTTCTCTGCTTCTATTAATTGATTAATTTGTTCATTTAACCGAATGATTTTTGCTTACCCAAATGTGTTCATTACCTTTTCTCTCCAAATGATCTCTCTTCTGTTTTTCTGCGATTTCTCTCATATTTTCTCACCTTTTTCATATGCCAACTTAATTGTAGAATTTGATCCAATAATAAGGTCCATATGAAATGGTTACATGGTTTTTGACAACTTTTGTGTTAATAAAATTCATGAAATATAAAGAGAGATTAGTTTCTAATTGCTATCTGTTGTTCTATGATACTGAAAGATTAGAAAAACATTCTCCCATTCTTAGAGTTCTTGCTATAAAAACTAAATAATATTTGCATTCAGGGTATGTTATGCATAATGTACAGCATGGTAACTATAGTTAATAGTACTGTATTGCACATATGAAAGTTGCTAAGAGAGTAGATCTTAAAAGTTCTCATTTTAAGAAAAAATTCACAACTAAGGTATAGTGATGGATGTTAACTAGATTTATTGTGATCATTTTGCAACATATACAAATATGAAATCATTCTGTTGTACATTTGAAACTAATATATGTCAATTATACCTAATTTCTTTGAAAAAATGCTTAGCTTTTTTTCAGATGAATGCAATATCTGTTCATGCATCTTGATCTCTTGAGACATTCTTTAAGAGGAGCATCATTTTAATGTCTCTCTGTAGGATGATTGAATTTCCATAGGCTCCTTTTTTTCCTTCCGTAGCAGAGCGGTATTAATCAGAACTGCCACCAGCTCTATTATAGACTCCTTCAAATGACTTCTCTCAACTTAATATACTTATGTTAGATGAAGCTATCAGTGAGTTATTGGAACACATCCCCTGCTCTATATATTGCAAACTAACACTGAAGTAGGCACTTAAGGAAACTGCATTAACTCTTTCAGGCCACCAGGGTATCATTTAGGGCCTTCATGTAACATTTTCCTTAAACTAGGTCATCATGATGTCATTTAATCATTTGAGAGCACTGAAATAGATATTTATAAGATGGCTCCCTAGTAGTCTGAAAGAATTATTATATGTCTCCAAAGCCTATGACCCACCCCGTAGCCAAAGTCCTGGCTGTACTTCTAAGACAGAATGTGCAACAGTGAACAATGGAAAGGAAATCAATTGAGATTCAATGACTTAGTTCAATTAAAACTATTCACTGAAAAATTATTCTTATTCTCCCTTCATTCCATCCCTGGTTTTAATGCACAACTATGTCTAGTTCAGGGCCTATTAACTGATTGTCTATTCCTACCAGATGACATTCACCTAAAACAAATTGTTGCTAATTGTAGACTCGTAGTGCTAGAAGGTGCCTTTAGAAACCATCGGGTAAAAATGGAATTCTCTAGAGAGAACCCTTGTTAAACTATTTTAGATTAGTAAGAAATTATCCAACTTTTAAAGGTCTCTACATTTTCTTCTACTAATTGGGTCTTATTCTATATTGAGATAATATTCCCTTTCTGATATCTTATTGAACATGTTAAGATTTGGGGGAAATATCACTTAGCTATTCTCTGTAGAAATTTCTCTGCTAGGTAAAAATCCTTTGACCTAATCTTGCAAGATCTGTGAAATTGTCAGAATATAATATTTTTATAGCCCTTAGCACAGGAGATGTAAGGAAAACTGTTTATATTGTCACTTTTTGTGACACCTTAATGAGGTGAATGTTTGAGAAATTGGGGGGGAAATGCATGAACTAAAGTGTTTTACTGCATTAGAAAAAGATTAGCCTTTAAGAAATTATCCAAATTAACATTTTCATACCTATTACATGCCTATTTTAATTTATTTAAAATTCAAGATATGAATTTATCAATTCTGTGCAAAATGTTTATATAATGCAAGGAATGCGATTATACCTTGTGATGTCATGTTGCTGTATGTAACAGATACTTCAAACTGTAGTCATTTTCATATCCCTGTTCAGAATTTCCATGAATCCAAAGCAAGATAACAGAACTGGAAGAAAAACGATATATTAAATTAGGGAAAGCAAGGCTTTTCAACTTTTATGGGGAAAGAAAAATTCAGGATTAATTTGATTTATGTCCATAATTTTCTAGAACATTTTCTTATTAGACTTCTATATATAAAAACACAGTACTTACTATTACATTCCCCTTCTTCATCTGCAAGTAGGAGAGTGTCCTTTAGGCTTAAAGCTGTATTCAAAATGCCATGCTAACTATAAAAACGGGTTTGTTTGCACTTATATACTTAGCTCCTTATTCAGGCCATTGTATGTTTTACACATCGCATAACCGAGATCTATATTCTGAATGCTCAAGGCAGTCTTATGTGGGTTTGTCTCTGAGCCAGATTTATCTTCGTAGTTCCCATTATAGCCTGAAAGAACTGTATTAAGGAAGCCTTTCTTCTCAGTGCCTGCTTGTGATTGCTAACATATCAAATTTATTCCTTCGTAATCCAGATCGTTTTCCTGCAGCTTTGAGGCCTGCATGTAGTAGTTTGTTAGAGAGCTCATAGTAACCCTACACTGACAGACCAAAAAGCCCTTCGACTGTCACTTTATGTCATTAACAATTTTCTAAAGCCATTACAGATGGGATGGACTGATTAGAACTGAGGAGGGAGGATCTTTTTCCCAGCCAGAAATATCCCCTGAGACTTCTACGCCGTGTGAAGTTTCTAGTGATTAATGGGAGAAAAATAAGGCCGCCTGTCCCACAGTTGCCATAGACTTTATTTGGGAAAGAGCTTATTTATATTTGGTGAGCTCTCTGGATAACTAAACATTAGCCAGCTAATGTAAAATACGGATAGAGCAATAGATTTTCAATGATATAATACATGTCAGTGTTAGGCCCTGCCGTTGGATTTTCTCTCCTTGTTTGAGTATAGCTATTATAATTGAATGTCAGTGCTGTGCCAAGATGAAAGTGTTTATCTTCTCCTGCCCTTTTTCCCTCCTCTTCTGCTGTTTTATTTCTGTAAATGAAAGCTACAGCTGGAATATTGTTTTACTGCAAATCTCACACCAGCACTGTCAGTTGTGATGTGACACCAGAGATTCTTATCTGTAGGTTGGGCTGGAATTATTAAACATTCTCACATTGTGCAAAGTGTTGGGGATGAACAGCAGTGCAGTGAGGTGCATCCAACACTTCTGTCTTTCCCACCTGATCCTTGAAATACGACTCCTTTAAAGGGCTAATGTTCACTTTCTATACCTTTATATAGAGCAGTGACAGTGCTCAAGAAGTAACATGAACTGAAAATTACAGCAACTTCCCATCCTTCTGTCTTAATGCATGCTTTCAAACGCAAGCTTAATGGTAGACCTCATTTGAAAAGAAAACATTTGGCTATTTGAGATTAAGAACAATGAGATTTTTTTTATGAAGAAAAATTGCTTGTAGCCTAAATATTGTAAAATATTTACATTTACTTTCTCACTTCTTTTTTCAAATAACCTTTCCAATGGCTATGATACCAAAGCAAAGCATTTTATCAAATTAAAACTGAGCCTCATGCTTTTATAAACAGAAATTATTATTAAAATAGTGAAAACATACGATCTTACATTATTGCAGCTATATCCCATAATTATATATTACTTGCCATTTTTCTGATGCTTAACAAGATGTGAATTTTCATCTTCAAAGCAGTCTATAAATGCTAATCACTGTGACAGTTCTCGAAGACTGGAAAGAAATATTACTTACAGTTTAAAGCGAAGGAGACAGAAGAAGTGAGATTCAGTGATTGTCCAGGAGCACTCATTTGGCTTTGACACTCAAGGGTTCCTGGATTCTAGTTTAGAGGGAACATTAAGTCCATTTCCCAGAGCTTTGACTTCAAATACACATTAAGGCTCCTGGGTCACTTAGATGCTCTGCTTTAAAGCTATATCTACATTCTGTGGAGAGATACTTCCACAAGTTGTATAGGAGGAATCAGAGCTTGTGAGATGATGTTGAGGATACAGACAATTTCTCAGAAAGCACAAAATATGCTTTCTGTGTTCTTTTATTGAAATGGGACTATAAAGCTAACATATTATATTAAATAAGATTCTTTGATTGCAAGTCGCAGAAAGCGACTGAATTAGTTTGGTGGCAAGTGATCAAAACTATGGTTCCGGACAAAATACAGGATGTCCAGTTATACTTAAACTAGAAGCCCAGTGCACGAAATTCGTGCACGGCAGGGGGTTGTCCCTCAGCCCAGCCTGTACCCTCTCCAATCTGGGACTCCTGGAGGGATGTCCGACTGCCCGTTTAGGCCCGATCCCACCAGGATCGGGCCTAAACGGGCAGTCGGACATCCCTCTCACAATCCAGGACTGCTGGCTCCTAACTGCTTGCCTGCCTGCCTTCCTGATTGCCCCTAACCGCTTCTGCCTGCCAGCCTGATCACTCCCTAACCACTCTGCTGCCAGCCTGGTTGATTCTTAACTGCTCCCCTGCCAGCCTGTTTGCCCCCAACTTCCCTCCTCTGCCAGCCTGGTCACACCTAACTGCCCTCTCCTGCAGGGTTGATCACCTCCAACTGCCCTCCCTTGCAGGCCGGGTGCCTCCCAACTGCCCTCTCCTTCTGGCCATCTTGTAGTGGCCATCTTGTGTCCACATGGGGGCAGGATCTTTCACCACATGGGGGCAGCTATATTGTGTGTTGCAGTGATGATCAATCTGTACATTACTCTTTTATTAGATAGGATAGAGGCCTGGTGCACGGGTAGGGGCCAGCTGGTTTGCCCTGAAGGGTGTCACAGATAAGGGTGGGGGTTCCCTTGGGGTGGGGGGCGGCCTGAGCGAGGGGCCTGTGGTGGTTTGCAGGCCGGCCACGCCCCCTGGCGACCCAAGAGGAGGCCCTGGTATCTGGAATTTATTTTCCTTCTACAATTGAAACTTTGTAGCCTGGAGCAGAGCCAAGCCTGGGGCTCCGGCAGCCATTTCTGTGGCAGTTAATTCACCTTCTACAATTGAAACTTCATAGCCTTAAGTGGGTGGGCCCGGCCAGGGTGTGCGGAAAGCTTTGCTTCCCCTGTTGCCGCCAGCAACCCTGGCCTGCTCTCTCAAGCTCCATTCTGCCGCCATTTGTTTGAATTTGTTTACCTTCTATAATTGAAACTTTGTAGCTTGAGTGGAGGCTTAGGCCTGCAAGGGCTATGGAAAGCTTGGCTTGCTCTGTTACCTGGGAAACCTTTCTCTCTGTGGCTGTAGCCATCTTGGATTGGGGTTAATTTGCATACTCGCCCTGATTGGCTGGTGGGCGTGGCTTATGTAGCAGAGTGATGGTTAATTTGCATATTACCATTTTATTAGAGAGGATATTGTATAAACAAGGAACAACTTTTCTGTGTATCCCAAATATTGCAATATCGGTTGGTAGTTATGTGATATTCAAGTGCAACTGGGCATGCTGTATTTTTATTTGATAAATCTGGTAATCCCAATCAAAACCCAGTTGAAGCAAGCATAAGTATATATGTGAATTCTTAACTAAGAAAATCTGTAAAAGGTTTAAACAAGAAAAGGGCAGAAAGGTAAAAGATGCAGCAAGTATAGGGTCAGCTAGAAGCAACAACATGAACACCTCTAGTATTTTCTCCTCACTGTGTTTCATGTGTTGGCTTCGAAGTGTTTTACTGTAGACTTGCATTAGTGGGAAAATGTTTGCATTTACTGAGAATTAGATATAACAATTTTTCCAGTGGAGAGAGAATGGTCTAATTTCTCCCTGCTTCCAGATGCAGAGATCCTAGAGAAGGGCTGAAGTTGGTCTAGACCTGGCCGGGTGCCACCCTCCGGAGTAGTCAACTATGGTCATTGCATAGGGTTTATATAAAAATATTGCACCTTCCACAGAAACTATATGAGTAGAGTAAGACTGAGTAGCAAAGAAAAGAAAGGATTTCTAAAAGAAAACGCATGCTGCTCCCAGATTAAATGGAGTGTTTGCATAAAATAGTAGACAACAGACACAAACATATACTCCAAAACAAACAGGTTCAAATAAAACATGGCTTTTATCTGAAAGAAGACATGGGGGTAGAGGGAGGGCATCCAGGCATTTCAGAAGATCTTGAAAATCAGTAGGAAGATTATTCAGCCACACTCTCCTTACCTCCTGTTTGCCTTTTTTTCTTTCTATTTTAATTATTTAATGTCTACTGGCTGTTCTAAGCATGTTTGGTCCTGATAGTCACAGATAAATGGTAGGAAATATTCCATAACTACTGGAGGCATAACTTAGAGACAACTTGGTAGGGAATAGGGGGATATTTGAGAATGTAGGGTATAATTTTATGAGAAAAGGTATATTTTACATACTGATATTTTAAAATAAGAAATTATTACTACTTGTTTTATTTATTTCCAGGCCCCAGGGAAAAGTACGCATTTTTATCTGATTATTTTGTTTCCTAAATTAACTGTACCCTTGGGATAACCATTCTTAGGGAAAACATGTAACTTAGTCATATTGATCCACAGCACTACAATGATCCATGGGTCACTGAACAATACAATCTGAGTGGTTACATTCTACGAATTCCATAAGAAGGAGTTCCATTCCAGTAAAATAACAGTTTCTTTTAAGCCAATTGCCCAAAAGCTTTACCTTAAAGAGAACATTTTAACTAAGATGCGTTTGTCATGTACATTTACAGAATACAAATTTATAGCATGAACAGCTTGTCTCATTGACTTAATACTGACAAACATTCATTTTGAAATTCGAAGAGGCAGTGGTGGTAGTTACAAGGAAATGAGAAGCTTCAAAGCTTCACATTTTCTTGGCATGACCTCTACAACAGCATCTGTTCTTGTCTTTTTTTTTTATTCTTGAGTAATACTAGGAAGTTGCTAGACCAGATGAACTTCCTATGACCTGTTTAGTAGACCCAAACAATTAGCAAATGGTTATTTAATCACTCCTAAGAGTAGATTTATGCTAGACAAGGAGAATATCATGACCTTTTGATTTATTTTATATAACCATCCATATACACTTTTTTTTGCAGTGCCTGGCACATAGTGAAAGGAAAGGACAGTCGGAAGTAAAGAATTAGAGCTGATGTGCTGTTATTCTCCATTGTCCTGAGTTTCATTCACTAGACAGCTTTCATATCTGGACTTAGAGGTGCTGACCCTGCAGACTCCATTTTCTTGATTCTTAGAAACAGTAAATACAAATGGTAGGTAAATCTTAGGAGTGGGTGTGACCATCTAGATATGTGTAGAGAATTAGAAGAATAGAAGATGTTATCCTAGGTACGCCTGCATATAATGAGTGCATGGTAAAAGCCCATAAAAGAGGCTGAGTCTTTTAGGTAACAAAAAAACTAAGAGAAACCAGACTAGGAGAGAGTTACAGAACTGCCAGGAAGAGAAAATATCAAGGAGGAAGGAACCAACAGCATCAAATGATGAGAAGAGGATACAAAAGCATCAATTGAATTATCAGGTTAGAAGTCAATGGTGGTATTATTGAGAGCATTTTCAGTGAAGTGGTAAGTTAAAGAGAATAAGAAGTAGCAAAGTTTAAAAAATGAGAATAAACTACCCTTAAAAAAGTTCAGTTGTGGCAAAACTAACAGTAATTTACCATATTTTAATATGAACCTATAAGGTTAAGAATACTTTGGAACTAAAAGTCACCAATGATCTGATTAAGACTCCATATAATTGTTCCTGGGAACTCAGAAAGGCAATTGCTACTCTTCGTCTTCTCTCTCTCTCTCTCTCTCTCTCTCTCTCTCTCTCTCTCTCTCTCTTCCTCTCTCTCTCCCTCCCTCCCTCCCTCCCTCCCTCTATTTTTTGTAACAATCTAACAAAGGGAAATAAAGAGAAATTATGTATCTGATTTTTTTCCCTTTTCCACCATTTTCTGAGATTAAAAAAAAATTCCCCATATCTCCAAAGTAGAAGTCAAATTGTATCAGTAGACTGTGCTTAAATAATATAGCTTATAGTAAAATAATCTACCAATAACACATTCTGCCATTGCTTTTCTGCTTTTGATCCTACCAAAATATTACAGACAGAACATATTATATGTAAATATAAGGCCAATACTACATAATGTTTTCAATTAAAAGAACATGTACCCTCAGAAAACAGATTTTAATAATGTAAGGGCAAATTTGTTTATATTGAAATATAAAGAAATATTTTCCAGTTAGGTAATACTAGATTTTCATTGAGACTTATGGACTAAACAGTCCACCATTTCAAAGGAGTTTGCTTAGCAGGCTGACTCATAGATACAGAGAATAAACTGGCAGCTGTCAGAGAGGACAGGGGTTGGGGAGCCTGGGTGAAATAGGTGAAGAAATTAAACACACACACACACACACACACACACACACACACACACACACACATAACAGCTCATAGACACAGATAACAGTATGGTGAGTACCAAAGGGAAAGAGGAGTGGGGCATGTAGTAGAGGGTAAAGGGGGGATAAATGGTGATGGAAGGAGACTTGACTTAAGGTGGTGAACACACAATACAATATACAGATGATGTTTCATAGGATTGTACACTTGAATCCTACCTATATAATTCTATTAACCAATATAACCCCAATGAGTTCAATTTAAAAAAATGGTGGAAATTCATAAATGACAGGTTCTCAATACTGACTGGATGGTAACATCTAAGTAACATTTTCAAGGTTACTATTTTATTTAGATGAATGACAAGCCTTGACTGGCAGCCATGAGACAGCCCATGAACATGATTACAACAAAGTAATTTGCCTTTGTCAGACATAGAAATTCTGTCATGGTGTTCTCTTGGCTTAATAAAGTTAAGTATCACTTATAATCAGTACTTCACCTTCCTTCTCTCAATCAGATAGTATGTTGGTTGTTCTGTTTTTATAGCAGATATCTGCATAGGTGTTCACTTATACTCACCTACTGTGTAGGTACTCAAATTCTCAAGCTTCTAGCTATAAAATAGTTATACAAAATGAAGTTCAATTTTCATAAGCCAGTATTTGTCATCATTACTTAATGTACCATAGCTTTGTACTTTCCAATATATATTTCTTAAAGTATTGGATTCTTTTAAATTGATTTTGAGAGAGAGGGAGAGAGAGAGAGAGAGAGAGAAAGAGAGAGAGAGATTGGATTCTTTTTAATTAATTAGGAGAGAGAATGTGAGAGAGAAACATCAATCAGTTGCCTCCTGCATGCACCCTGAATTGGGATTGAACCCACAACCTGGGTATGTGCCCTGACCAGGAATTGAACCAGCCAGCTTCTGGTATATAGGACAATGAACCAACCAACTTAACCACACCAGCCAGTGCTCCCATTATAACTTTATTTTAACTCTTCTTTATATGCATTGAAAAAGCCCTCTGTGCTTCAATATATGTTAAAAATAATCACTGAAAAACCTGTGCCATATAACTTAAAAACAAGCCTCAGTATTGAAAAATCACATAAAGGATTTTTAAATGTATAGACCATATATAACAATTTACAAATGACAGGTTTGATCACAATTTAATCAGTAATATTATACATAACTTAATTTTATTGATGAAAAGTTTGCTATTCTATTACTTAGTTAAGTAAACTATATTTTTTTTAAAAAAATATATATATATATATTATTGATTTTAGAGAGAGAGTGAGAGAAGGAGAGAGAAAAACATCAACTGAGCTGGTCACCTGGGCATAAGTCACTGAATAGAAACAGTGACTTCTAGGTGCATGGGACAACACTCAACCAACTGAGCCATACTGGCCAGGGCAGTAAGTAAACTATCTTAATTGAACATCTTTGGTTTCGGATCTTCAAAAAGTATAGAAGTATAAGTTTTAGATTTGTGCTTTGAGTTTTTCAAACACTGATTTCCTCTAAAGATATTCTCATAAAACAGCTAACAATTACATGCTTTAAGTTGAATAGAAAGTACAGTAATTTATCTTTAGGTTGGACTTGGACTTAGAATCTTAAAAGATGTTCATTAGTGTTTTAAGTAATGATGAAACACATTTGGAAAAAATATTTAATTATTACATGAACCATTACTTATGGAGTATCAGTGTAAAACCCATTAAGTCCCCCCTTTTTTTCTCTTCATTACGGTTTTTATTCTTTTCTATCCTCCTTCAACTTAACTATTCTCTCTTGAGAGGACAGATTGTCAAAACATCAAAGTAAGGTCTCCTTGGAATGCTTGAACTTCTGAAAGCTCAGTCTTCTCTACTATATCTTTAGCTCCCTTGTGTTTTTGGTTTAATCCAGTTACACATCAGGACTGAAAAGATATGTGATGGTGAAAATCTAGCTCAAGAGCCAAAATAATGGGTAGATAAATTGGGTGGCATAGATATTTGAGACGACAGGTAAGCACTTGAAATTGCACAGGCTTTCTCATGACAGGGAAACTTATTTCTTCAACTTGACAATTGAACAAGATATCTCTATGCGCTTCAAAACACATTCCAAACCTGAGAATCATAGTAAAAAGGCACTGCCTTTTCTCCAGGGCTACAGGGAAATTTTGCAGGAGTAACAGAACGGAGCAAGGGGCACAGGGTTAGTGGAACATTAGACAAGAGGTGAATTTACCTACTAAAAAGGAGATGTAGAATGATCCTTGATTATTTGGTAGTGCATTTGTAGAAGGATGTTTGCTTATCTACAATATTAGGAAGAAAAATTCCTTATTTATTCTTATCAGTAGAAACTTTTATAATCTAAACAAATAGCTTTAAGAAACTAAGAATGGTTTGCACACAATATACAATTATAGAATAACATCTCATGAAAATTTTGGTGTACTCATTACTTGTCAGGATCATAATGTGGCTTATGCTGAGTATGGATGATTTTATTGAACAATTAAAACATGTAATAGTTATGTTAATTACTGTGGCTTTGG
Organism: Cnephaeus nilssonii; assembly: GCF_951640355.1. Lineage (NCBI taxonomy): Eukaryota > Metazoa > Chordata > Mammalia > Chiroptera > Vespertilionidae > Cnephaeus > Cnephaeus nilssonii. Next base: position 27,369,026 of record NC_137075.1, on the reverse strand, counting down.
ATATCAGAAGGGAGGGTAACTGCTCTTAATTGTAACTCTAATTTGGGGGAGATGAAGAAGAAGTGAACTTAAAGCATCTCTAGGTGAAAAAAAAAAAAGTAATCCAAATTGGAAGAAAGAAGTAAAACTGTCATTATTTACAGATGACATGATACTACCATGGTATATAGAGGTAACCCTAAAGACTTCAGCAAAAACACTTTAGAATGTATAAATGGCTTCAATAAAGTAGAAAAATACAAAATTAATATTCAAAAATTGGTTGCATTTTTTATACACCAAAAATGAACTAATCCTATATAATAAAAGGATAATATGCAAATTGACCCTAAAGGTAGAATGATCAGGAATGACCAGTCACTATGATGCACTCTGACCACCAGGGGGCAGACGTTCAATGCAGGAGCTGCCACCTGGTGGTCAATGCGCTCCCACAGGGGAGCTCCACTCAGCCACAAGCCGGGCTGATGGCTGCGAGTGGCAGTAGAGGGAGCCTCTCCCTCCTCCTTGGCAGCATTAAGGATGTCCTACTGCGGCTTCAGACATCCCCCAAGGGCTCCTGGGCTGCCAGAGGGATGTCTGACTGCCAGCTTAGGCCCAATATAGGCTGGTAGTGGGCCTAAGCCAGCAGGGAGAAGGGATCCCGGACTGCGAGAGGGAGCAGGCTGGGCTGAGGGACCCCCCTGAGTGCATGAATTTTCATGCACCCGGCCTCTAGTAAAAAATAAATTAAGAAACAACCCATTTACAATGGCCTCAAAAAATACCTAGGAATAAATTTAACGAAAGCGGTAAAAGACCTTGGGAAACTATATGAAAATGAAGAAAAAAATTGAAGAAGATAAAAATAAGTAAAAGGCAGGGGAGGGTGGGAGGGGGCTAAAAGATCAACTGAAGGACTTATATGTATGCATATAAGCATAACCAATAGACACAAGACACTGGCGGGGGGGTGGTGAGGGCATGTGCTGGGTTTTAGGGGAGACCAGGGGGAGGTCAATGGAGAGAAAAGGAGACATATGTACTACTATTTGTAATACTTTGAACAATAAAAAAATAAAATGCCAAATAAATAAATAAATAAATAAATAAATAAATAAATAAATATAAATTTAAAAAATAAATGAAAGGTAATACCATGTTCAAGGATAGACATCATTAAAATGTCATACTACCCAAATCAATTCCTATCAAAATGTTAATGGCATTTTTTACTGAACTAGAACCAATAATTCCAAAGTTTATATGGAACCACAAAAAGCCTCAAATAGCCAAAGCAATCTTGAGAAAGAAGAGCAAAATTGAAAGTATCATGTTACCTGATATCAAACTATACTACAAAGGCTATAGTAAGCAAAACAGCATTATACTAGCATAAAAACAGGTACATATTTCAATGAAACAGAATAGAGCCCAGAAATAAATCCATGCCTACATGGTCAATTAATCTATCATAGAGGAGTCAAAAATATAGAATGGAATAAAGACAGTCTGTTCAGTAAATGGTTTTGGGAAAACTGAAAGACATGCCAAAACCGGTTTGGCTCAGTGGATAGAGCATCGGCCTGCGGACTGAAAGGTCCCAGGTTCAATTCCGGTCAAGGGCATGTACCTTGGTTGCAGGCACATCCCCGGTAGGGGGTGTGCAGGAGGCAGCTGGTCGATGTTTCCCTCTCATCGATGTTTCTAGCTTTCTATTCCTCTCCCTTCCTCCCTGTAAAAAATCAATAAAATATATTTTAAAAAAAAGAAAAGAAAAACTGAAAGACACATGCAAAAGAATGAAATTGGATCACTTTTTTATACCAAATACAATAATAAACTCAAAATGGATTAAGGACTTAAATGTAAGACCCGAAACCATAAAATTTCTAGAAGAAAACATAGTCAGTAAACTCTCTGACAATGTGCTTAGTAATATCTTTTTTAGATATGTCTCCTTGGGCAAGGGAAAAAAATAAACAAAAGGGACTATATTAAATTAAAGAGTGCTTACATAACAAAGGAAACCATCAACAAAACAAAAAGACAACCTACTGAATGGGAGAAATATTCACCAATGATACATTCAATAAAGAGTTAATATCCAAAATATATAAGGAACTCATACAACTTAATGCCAAAAGAATAAACATTTTTCCAAAGAGGACATACAGATGGCCAATAGACATATATGTTCAAACTCACTAATCATCAGGGAAGTGCAATTAAAAGTACAATGAGATAGCACCTCACACCTGTCAATGGCTATCATCAATAAATCAACAAACAAGTGTTGATGAGGATGTGAAGACTAGGGAACCCTCCCTCACTATTAGTGAGTTTATAAATAAGTGCAGCCACCTATGGAAATAAGTATAGAGATTCATAAAAAATAAAAAAATACAGCTACCATATCACCCATAAATTCTACTTCTGGGTATTTATCCAGAGAAATATAAAACATTAATTTGAAAATACATATGCAGGCCTATGTTCATTGCAGCATTATTTACAATTTATTTACAATAGCAATATATGGAAGCAATTTAAGTGTCCATTGATAGACGAATGGAAAAAGAAGTGATACATACATACAATGGAATATTACTCAGCTACACAAAGTAATAAAATCTTGCCATTTGTGGGCCAAGAAAGTATTATGCTAAGTGAAATAAGTCAGACAAGGAACTACAAATACGATATTATTTCACTTACGTGTGGAATCTAAAAAAACAAAATAAACAAACAAAACAGAAACAAACTCATAATATAGAGAATATTCTGATGATTGCCATATGGGAGGAAGGTTGGGGGGCTGAGTGAAAAGGGGGAAGGAAATAATATAGTACAAATTGCCAGTTATAAGAACATTTAATACAGATGTACTGTATAACATGGGGAATCCTCTCTAATAAAATGGTAATATGCAAATTAACCATCACTCTGCTACATAAGCCATGCCCACCAGCCAAGCCACGCCCACCAGCCAATAAGGGCGAGTATGCAAATTAACCCCAATCCAAGATGGCTACAGCCACAGAGAGCAAGGTTTCCCAGGTAACAGAGGAAGCCAAGCTTTCCATAGCCGTTGCAGGCCTAAGCCTCCACTCAAGCTACAAAGTTTCAATTATAGAAGGTAAACAAATTCAAACAAATGGCGGCAGAATGGAGCTTGAGAGAGCAGGCCAGGGTTGCTGGCGGCAACAGGGTAAGCAAAGCTTTCCGCACACCCTGGCTACAAAGTTTCAATTGTAGAAGGTGAATTAACTGCCACAGAAATGGCCGCCGGAGCCCCAGGCTTGGCTCCGCTCCAGGCTACAAAGTTTCAATTGTAGAAGGAAAATAAATTCCAGATACCAGGGCCTCCCCTTGGGTTGCCAGGGGGCGTGGCCGGCCTGCAAACCACCACAGGCCCCTCGCTCAGGCCGCCCCACACCCCAAGGGAACCCCCACCCTTATCTGTGACACCCTTCAGGGCAAACCAGCTGGCCCCACTCCTGCACCAGGCCTCTATCCTATCTAATAAAAGAATAATATACAGATTGATCATCACTGCAACACACAATATAGCTGCCCCCATGTGGTCAAAGATCCTGCCCCCATGTGGACACAAGATGGCCACCACAAGATGGCCAGCAGGAGAGGGCAGTTGGGAGGCACCCGGCCTGCAAGGGAGGGCAGCTGTGAGGGACCAGGCTTGCAAGGGAGGGCAGTTGGAGGTGATCAACCCTGCAGGAGAGGGCAGTTAGGGGTGACCAGGCTGGCAGAGGAGGGAAGTTGGGGGCAAACAGGGTGGCAGGGGAGCAGTTAAGCATCAACCAGGCTGGCAGTGGAGTGGTTAGGGGGTGATCAGGCTGGCAGGCAGAAGCGGTTAGGGGCAATCAGGAAGGCAGGCAGGCAAGCAGTTGGGAGCCAGCAGTCTTGGTGGGATCGGGCCTAAACAGGCAGTCGGACATCCCTCCAGGAGTCCCAGATTGGAGAGGGTACAGGCTGGGCTGAGGGACAACCCCCTGCCATGCACGAATTTCGTGCACCAGGCTTCTAGTATAATCAATAATATTGTAATAACTAGGTATGGTGTCAGATGGGTGCTAGACTTATATGGATGATCACTTTGTCACATACCTAAAACTAATATAATATTGTATGTCAACTGCAATTGAAAAAAATTAAGAAAAATTAATAAAGCATTCCTACATACATTGGCACATGATTTTGAACAACAGGAAATCCACTTGAGAGAGAATCCATGACAGAATGAAAGAGCAAACTTCAGTTCCATAGCAACTACTCACTCAGATCACTGGGCCTGGAACAGAGGGTGCCAGGATACTTTTTAAGGAGAAAATACTTGCCTCTGATTTAATAAGGGGTTAGTAATTCTAAGTGATACATGTTTCCAGGATCAGGCAGAGCTTTCTAGAGTTTACCTATAGTTAGATATCTATTACCTATGCCTGCAACTATCTATATGCCTATCTTAGAAATATAATTACACATGGGTTATTTGTTAACACCCATTCTAGTATTTATCCAAGATCCATCTCATTTGGTAGGCATCAAGCCTTTTTCACTCATATAGACCTCATTTTTAGAACAAAAAACAGTGGTTCCTACCATTTGTCCTTTGATTCTGACCTTCTCCAAATTCTTCTCAAAGTCTTGGACTTTTTTTCTACCCAAACCTAAATGGGTGAGGAGAACTTTTACTAGTATTTCATAGTATTACTAGAGGCCCAGTGCATGGATTCGTGCACCAGTGGGGTCCCTCAGCCTGGCCTGTGGGGATTGGCCACAACCAGCTCTCCGACATCCCCTGAGGTGTTCCAGATTGCAAGAGGGCGCAGGCCAGGTCGAGGTACCCCACTGGTGCAAGATCGGGGCCAGGGAGAGACTTCAGGAAGGCTCCAAGGCATGTCCGGCCCTTCTCACCCCATCCCGATAGGCCGGACCTCAGCAGCAAGCTAACCTACCAGTCGGAACGTCTGCCCCCTAGTGGTCAGTGTGCATCATAGTGACTGCTTGAATGATGGAACAGTCAGATACTTAGCATATTAAGCTTTTATTACATAGGCAATACAAATCCAATTTAGGGACATGTATCCAAAAATACAAATTATGAAGAGGAGTGAGTTAAATACAATTTATTTTACTTCTATTCACCTAGTTTTGTTTCATTATTTATTTTTTTCATGTTTTATTGTGTTTTTAATTTTATTTTTCAATTGCAGCTTACTTTCAATATTATTTTGTATTGATTTCAAGTGTACAGCTTAGTGGTTTGGCAATGATAAACTTTAAAAAATATTCCCCCTATTATTTCTATACCCACATAGCATCATACATAGTTATCAAAATATTATTAACTATATTTCCTATGATGAACTTTACATTCCCATGAGTATTTTGTAACTACCAATTTGTACTTCTTAATCCCTTCACCTCTTTCACACAGTCTCCCAAACCCCCTCCCTCTGTCAACCACCAGTCCACTCTCTTTGTCTATGAATCTATTTCAATTTTTTTATTTATTTTTTCTCTATAGTTCACATATAAGTGAAATCATATGGTATTTATCTTTCTCTGACTAACTTATTTCACTGAGCATAATACCCTCTAAGTCCATCCATTCTATCACAAAAGGTAAGATTTTATTCTTTTTTATGGCCGAGTAATATATGATCATCTATATGTACCACCGCTTTTTTATCCACTTATCGATGGGTGGGCACTTGGGTTGCTTCCATATCTTAGCTATTGTAAGTCCGCACTGTTACTAATTGTCAAAGACATGCAAATTAACAGCACAATGAGATATCACCTCACACCTGTCAGAATGGCTACTATCAATAAATCTGCAAATGACAAGTGCTGGTGAGGATGTGGAGAAAGGGAACCCTCATGCACTGTTGGGAGTGCAGACTGGTGCAGCCACTGTGGAGAGCAGTATGGAGGGTCCTCCAAAAATTAAAAATGAAACTGCCTCATAACCCAGTGTTCATTTCTGGGAAGTTATTCAAAGAAACCCAAAACACTGATTCAAAAGAATGTATGCACCAATATGTTCATTTTATTATTTTTAAAACTAGACCAAGAGATAACGATAACTTTGTATCAATTGAATAGAAGAAAAACCACATTGGCCAATGGCCTACCCAAAAATATACTACTTGTCATTTACAGTGCCAATTGTATTAAAACATACTAAAATGAATGTAGAGAATATACAAAATGAATCCATTTTGAGATTTCGTGCTTAAATTCAGCACAACAAATATTTATTGAATATTTAATGTGTTCAAAGTATGCGTAAAATATGACCTCTCTCTTCAAAGACTTTATAAGCTGAGAATCATTTGAATTATTACCTTAACATTTACTTAAAATGTTTACCTCCATAACGTTCTTATCAACCTTTAAGTTTATATTAACTTTAATTGCTGTTAACTATATTTACAGATGAGTGAACTGAAACAATGAGGGTCAAGTGAGTTTCTACATGATTAATGAAGCAAGAAGTAGAACTCACTGTCTCCTCTTATATTTAACCAAGAGCTCCAGAGATAGTAAATTATGAACTATTTAAATTAAATGGAAGTGTTAAAACTTACTGGAGCAATTTTGACACAGGTAGTCTAGGTAATAAATGATGCCCAGAAGCAATTTTAGTTATGCATAGTATTTATTATACTCTAAGAATGGTATAGCTTGCCTCAAACAATGATTACAAAGCAGCAATAGTATCCATCAATGGATATATTTTCTTTTTGAATTTACCGACAAAAAAGGTGCAGATGGCACCCCAAATAAGAGACTGGCTTGGACCAGTATCTTCTCTGTGAAAATGACTAATGTAACACTACACTTCTGCCAGAACTTCGTAAATAGACTGCCAAAAATTATCATATTATCAGCTAATGTTCCCAATTGTTCACTGTTTGTGTCACATATGGATCCTCTGAAATGCAGAACTCTTAACTAAAGAAACCCTAATGTCATTATAAAACATGAACTGTATGTATTTAAAAAGTTTTAAGGACACTATACTTGTTCTACAGTAAACAGACATAAGTAAAAAAATAATGAGTGCAAAAAATAATAAAGGAGACTCAAAGTTTTGAAAGTTGTATATGTGAAGCCAAATTAGAAAACAAAGAACATTTTATCTAGGTTTTCATATAAACCAATAAGCTTTGTTCTTTCATCTACTCTAGATATTTAGCTAACAGCCACCTACCAAACATCTAGCAATAACCATTTGCTCATATAGGGTCATTGATTTATCTCAATTTGTGAGGCTTTAATAAAGAGAAGTTGAATGGGATAGTGTAATGTACCTAGTTGCCATAATATACCCTATGGCATTAAAATGAAAATAATATTATATAAAAGGTTGATTTGGTTATATGTTACAAAGTAAGTATCTTTTAGCTTCTCATTAGTGCAACCGTGGACCCAAAAGTTAGTTGGTTTTTACATGAATAGACATATCTACATATGAAACAACAAGGAATTGGATAGTGACACACACACACACACACGTATATATAGAATATTTTGTACTACCAACTATAAAACAATAAAAAATTGGGATGTAGAACATCTTTGTATGTAAAATATTTCAAGAGAAAAAAATGATGGTTGGATAGAGAAAACTGTAATTTGAAAAGTAGTCTTGTGGGATGGAGGAGGGCTGAATAGGTGAAACAGGATTTTTAGGGCAAAAAAATTCTGTATGATTCTGTAATGGGGCATATATGACACTGTAAATTTGTCAAACTCATAGAACTTTGCAATACAAAGGTGAACTTTAATGTATGAAATTTAAAAGAAAACATTTAGAAAGTCATGGATCAATCACACTATGAATGTAAGTAGTGACAAAAAAATCTAACTATATTGCGCATATATGAAATAATCTCACTGAAGGAGGTAAAGGAAAAGTACTTTTCTAACTGGAAATGAGTGGACTCTGTAAGATTACAGCAAAAGAAATTGTGCATAAGTTCTATACCCTAGCTCATAAAGTTGGTAAAGGCTGACAATTCTGCAACCACTATACATGTATACTGGAACTGAATAATTAAGTGGATGGTGGGGGTCAGATTTTTCATTATTGGAATGGGAAGTTATAGACAAGCAAGACAAGGCTAGAATGATTCATATGGTCATGGATTAGAGTCAGAGACATCAATTTGAACTTAATATAGATGCAGATGAAGAGAGGTATACATATATATGTACACACACACAAATATATACAGAGAGAGATTAATTGATATAGATATACACACGTTATTTCATATTTTCCCTTACTCTGTCAGCTGAAAGTGCTCAAAAGCAATGACACCCCAGTAGTGATGAGTATAACTAGCACCAGATCTTGGCTTTTAATACCATTCTCCAATTAAATGAACTAGGGTTACTTAGGAAAATAGGACTGGGTAAGAAATATACAAAACAATGCTCAAGTATATTGTACTATCAGAGAATAAGGAAATGCTAACACACACACACACACACACACACACACACACACACACACACACACACAGTGATGGGGGTATGTCAAAAGGACATAGAAGCTAAATAAAATAATTCCCAATGGGCAAACCAGCACAACTTGAGCAACAACATAAATGAAATACCGGTAATAGGATTATAGCCCAAAATATAAAATAAATATTCATGAGTCCGTTCTGATATATAAATAATTGAATAAATGAGTGATAAGAGACAAATCCCCCATGCAAAAGAATCTAAATGCATGATGTAGATACTTCATCCCCAAAGAGGTGGATGGTAACTTTCCACTTCTTAACATGCATTTCTCATTATAACTTTCTTCCACAGAATACAACATAAAGCAAACAGGATTTTATTTTAAGTAACTATTCAGTGGAGAAACTTGACCAACACTACCTCATCCAGGGGATCTAGCTCAACATCAACAGTAATAAATCATGCTCTTGGTATTTTATGATGAAAATGGCATTTACATCTATGGTCTCCCTCCTAAAATCTCATAACTCCAGGTTGATCACAGTTAAATCATCAGACAAATCTCATCTAAGTGACATTCTAAAAAATGCCTCACCAGTACTCCTCAAAACCATCAAGGTCACCAAACACAAGAATGTCTGAGAAACAGTCAAAGTCCAGAGGAGTCCAAGGAGACGTGACAATTAAATATAAGGGTCCTGGAAAAGAGATGGGTGTTAGGTAAAATATAAAGCAGTCTGTATAAAGTACAGGCTTTAGTTAGTCCGGATGTATTCATATTGGTTCCTTAATTGTTTCAAATACCATACTAATGTGAGATGGAAATAATTGTGTACAGAGGGTATGAGGTATGTGGGAACTCTCTATACTGTCTTTGCAACTTTTCTGTAGGAAAATGTCAATCATAAAATAAAAGGTTATTTAAAGACAAACTGGTCTTGTTGATTAATTCAATTATGGAGGAGCTCAAAAGCGTTGTATTGTTATTGAGTATACTAAATGGAGGCTGTAATTAAATAGATCATAGCTCAGTAGAAAAGTTTTCTTTATTTGAACACTGACTTGAAACCCATGTTTAGTTAAGCAAGTGAGAGCTCTAACAAGAGTGTGAGCTGTCCCAGTGCCATGGAAGCAGATGGGAGTGAATGCACACAACTGGGAAACAAAACCCCGAACCAGTTGGAAATAATCATAGGATTCCTACTCCTGGATGTTCAAACTGTGACAGAATTTTTGTTTATTTTTTATTTTAGCAAACTCAGTTTATTGAATTAATTTCAATAAAGGATGTTACAGGTGACAGTATAGTAATTAGAAAACAGTAAGAGCTTCTTACTGGTTTGGACTATGAATTATTTCTGCCTTTAATAGAAAAAAATACAAGTTCCAGTTATTTTTAATTTTATGCACTCTGGGGTCTCCATTAGCTCAATCATTTGAAGCTTTTAGTTTCTAATATATAAGATGCTGAATCTATAAAAACAAATCACATATATAAAAATACTGTTGTGCTAAAACTAAAATGAATTTAAGGGAAAACCCTTCCAAAATTATACTGTGGTATGATCAGGTAGTTATTTCAAGTCAGCTTCAGTCATCATGCTCTTTGAGTATTAGTCCATTTGTCTGTTTTATTATATAGCTTAGACATACCTATGTCCCTGAAAAAATCTAAATGAGCTTATCACTACTTACATTTTATGGATAACAAGACCTTACAAATACAACCCCAGATGTGTTATATTTCCATCTTTTCCCAAAATAACCTTGCCACATATCAAAATAACCATATCCATGCATATTTTCATTTAAATTCTATTACTATTTCTATATCACATATAGAGGCATCTTTAATAATTTTCACCATATCTACAAATGCCAAATTCTATAGCAGTTGATGCAGACACAATACCTATCAGATCCTTTCCAAGTGTTTTATGATAAAAGAAACAAATTTTAAAAATAAACAGTTTTCTGAGGTCCAAGAAAAGTTGCCACAAGCCCACAAATATAGGTCCCAGGCCCCCAAAGACTTTCCTCCTTTTTTTCTCTATGTTTCATTTTACTGATAGAATTCCATATATGTTTCCCTCAGAAATATACCAATGATATCTTAAAGCAGAGAAGTGGAGTGATACAATACTATGAACTTTATGAGAAACAACAGAGTGGTTAAAAGTATGGGTTCTAGAACCACACTTCCTGGTCTGAATCTCAAATCCTTAACACACTAGCTGCGTGACACTGAAGAAGTTACTAAACCTCTCTTTGCTTCATTTTCTTCATCTGCAAAATGATACCTTGTGATAATTTAACAATATGTTATCTATTATTAATAAAGGTAGAAACTATTCTACAAGAACACAGTGCCTAACATGAAATAAGCTCAAGGTTTGTTGGATAAAGGAATAAATGAAAGAATGAATCAGCATTAAGCAGAAAAAGAGTGAATGTGCACAATAAGAACCAGTGGAAAATGTGAGTACGAAATGGAACTTTATCAATCACATTGATACTGGGAACATACTTGCAGTGTTGCCCAGTATTGGATCCAGTGGAACTAATTTGTCAACATTCTTTCTGAAGATGTATCTGAAATGTTAGCCATGTTGTTTTCTCAACTTATTTCCATTCGAGATGAAACTTCATCAGCTTCACACCTAATATAGGTGGTTCACAGGCTTTCAGCAAATTTAAGGTAATTTATGATTTCATCTTTCTCAAGTAATTTTCAATCAAGTAAAGTTATCCAACAAGACTGAAAGTTGCACATGGAAACATTTTATTTTAAGGTTTCATTAGTATGCATAAATTCACAGCTCCTCCCAATCTCTACCCATTTTTTTCAAGTAATTGAAAAAAAAATGACTCAACATATGTGGATACCAGTTTTTAGGTTAGCAAATGGGGCATGGCATTTTAAATGTGGAACATTAACTGTGTTATAATTTAATTTCTAATAATGATCCTCTCTCCAAAATGAAAACAGCATCTTGTGGTAAACATGAAAAGCTAGAGGGTGTCACAGGAAGCACATTACAGCATGAGGCAGATATCTGTTTTCCAGTCTCCTTATGCATCATCTACAGCTGATGCATTTTACTTTATTCACTTGCCTCAGTTTCTTCATCCATAGAATAGGAATAATCATTATATACCTACAAAAAAGCAGAAGCTTAACCAGTAACTTGCATTCACTTATTACCTACTAAGCTCCTACAATGTGCCAAGTTCTGTTTGTTTGTTTTTTTCCTACCCCCTTTAGTTGTTTGTAGGAGACCCCACAAAGGTAAGAACAAGGAAAGGAACACTGGTGCAATCATGGTGGTGACATTGACTTATAACTACTTTCTCATGCAGCATTCTTCTATATCCGATCCTCTTAGGCTTAATCCCAATGTCCCAGTTAGACCTGAGCATGGGCTGCTGGTGAATCCATCTGACTTTGACTTAGCAGCTCTGACAAAATCTAGCTTACAGTGCGTATTCCCATATGCACGGTCACTTGGCATTTGCTCCAAAGTCAATCATTCCATCTCAACTAGGTCCCAGTAATAAGTCAAAAGCTATTTTCTCAAAGAGTTTGTAATCTCTGCCACAGATGGCGTGGCCTTGTTCCAGATTCCGGGAGCCCACAATGAATTCTCCCACTGGGCCTTGCTGTAATCTCTATACTGCTGCTTTCCTGATACTGACACCTCCAACACCTTAGTCGGCTGCATCATATGGCCCAAGTGGCTAGGCGGAAGCACTGCAGCCTGGAACTTCCACAGAGCTGTTTTCTCATCCCAGCTACCCTTAAAGCTGGCAGCCTCCATGTCACCCACTATTGCACGAAAGCAGTTCTCCTAGGGGTGGACTGTGCTGCACCCAGAAGCCAAAAAATATTCACCAGTTACTATCTTTTCTTTTTCATTGTAAGGAATGCAAGATACAACAATTTATCTTTTATTTCAGAGGAGATTATTTTGGTACACTTCTGATCATCATGCCCATGAATGTCACAAAAGTGGCAGATCCCTGAGACTTCCTAACCCTCAGAGTATAGGTGTCATGCCAAATTCCCCAGCATTCTAATGACCTCTAGCTCATTCTGTCCAATTGGCCTCATGTCATTGCTGAAATGGATCTCAGTGACATTCTGTATGATATTCATGCAGTTCAGATCTCTTTAGACTATGTTATCACAGAAGGAGAAGATTTAACATATACTAGAGGCAACTGGGATATGCAAACTATTTTTGATCTACTTTCTAAGTGTTATGGAAAAGAATGAATTTTCCAAATCACTGGCTGCATACCATGTACCCAAGACCTTAGTAATTGACTCTAATACTGAAACCACATCAGCCAGAACCACCATGAACTAGACTGCTCCTTGGTTACATCTGTAATAGTCTACAATTACTCTCCAAGATGGGGCTTCTCTAATCCCAAACAGAAATAAGATAAATATCTACAGTAATAAAATAGAAATATGCAAATTGACCATACCTTCATGAAGCCCACCAGCCAATCAGGAGTGTGTATACAAATTAACCCAACAAAGATGGCGGGTTAATTTGCATACACAGGCAACAAGAGGCCAGGGGCGGAGTGGGAAGCTTGCACCATGGCGATGACACAGGCGTTCCGCACCACCCCAGCAGCTCCGCGCCTCTGGGCAGCATGGGAAGGTGGAAAGGCGGCTCTGTGACAGAGCGAAGGCAGTGCCGGCAGCCAGGGGAAGGAAGGCCCATTCTTGTATGAATCTTTGTGCATCAGGGCTCTAGTGGTAAAATAAACAAAAATATAATAAGGACAACCACAGTGTATCTTGTAGGCTTTTAACAGTGGCACTAATTGCCTCTCACTCCCACTATGGTCGCTTTTATTACACAAACCAAGGACCCAGTGTGGGTTGGTTCCAATTGCCAAATATACCAATTGCAATTATACACACTTGGTGACTTGGAAATGACCACTGAGTGGTCCACTGACTCAGGGACACACGGTGAACTGTTTCCTATCCAGGAATCCCTGAAGACACGAACGCTAAATGAGGTGTCATGTTACTTCTAATGTTGAAACACTGCCACCTGACCCTTTATTCATGTTCCCATCATCACAGACATGTTAATGAGCCCAGCTCAGTGTGACTGTCTACCCTATAGTCAGTCTGGACTGAGGAGCAGAGGCCCACGGAACTTCTTAGTGATCTTGATGCCCTTCTCGCTGATGTATTCCTGATGCCTTGGTTGTATGGTATTCATGTGGGCCCCTCTATGGAACACAGTCCTCTGGTGGACCCTCTACTCTTGCATAAGATCTCCATCCCAGGATGTCCAAGTCCCTCAGACTCTTTATTCCTTCTTTTATCATCTTCCAAGGCAAATCAGGATTTCCACGTTGCTGAGTGTTGGACATAAATTTTTCCAGGCTTCTAAAGGGAACTTCAGCAGCAAGTTGACCCTATTTTCCTGGGCTTACTTTTAGGAATTTAATCCAATGTCCCAAGAATGTGCCCCCAAATCAATGAATTATTTCTATTCAGTCTTATATTCTGCCCCACTTCATCCCTAATGTACTCTTCTAGCTCCTGCTGGTACATGCTAATGAATAATTGCAATTCTTTTGTCTCTTCCCTCCTTTATCACATCCAGCACATCCACAGATGGATTATGCAGAGATTTTAATCCTAGTTAGCACCTTGGCAGCCAAGATGGAAGGTGAGAGCCGCTCCCCAGGGAGGTCCCTGCTAGCTTGTGACAGAAAGACTTCCCCAGCACCATCCAGCAGAGGGGAGTTCTGGCTGCACCTAGGGAAGGGACATGACTTTTGCAAACCCAAAGAGTCAGTGGGTTCTATAGAATAAACATCATCAAGATAAATCAGCCAGATGCCCCATCCCATGTTATAAATTGTTAGGTATTCCCTACCAGGGATCTAACCTTCTATACTAGACCTTCCTTGGCTGAGTATTCAAACTTCTCTGGAACTCTGCAGCCCCAACAATGACATGGTCAGGCTTCTACTCAGAATATATATATATATATATATATATATATATATATATATATATATACTTTTCCCCTAAAGAAGATTAGGCCTTCTTTATAAAGTACCACAGAGACCCTTTGGTTGCCATGCTTAGCCATTAACTGCTCTTAGTCTGTCATTACCTCTCTGCAGTGCATCTATATAACTTTGTGATAACCAGCCAGCTCTGTATCATTGGCATTTTTTTCACCATGTCTTTCAAATTCCTACGTTATTGCACTTGTCAGAACATTCCTCTCCAGGGACATTTCCCCAGATCATTACAGGTGAACCCTCTAACAGTTGAGCTGCCACCTTGTGTCAGGGACTATTCATGCCCTATCTACCAACTAGAATAGCATTCTCTTCACCCACAAGTTGTAGGCAAGCCAGTTTCAAGTTGTCAGCCTATCGCAGTCACCATGGCTTTCCCAAACCACTCTCAGAACCATTTGTACTAGGCCAGAACTTCCAAGAAACCAATGGCAAGGCAGGATTAGACACACAAGAAACACCTGTGAGGGACCATGGGAAGGGAAGTAGAGGAGTCTGGGAAAGCCATCAGTCAGTGTTGCAGATCTGACCCTTTTGAAGGATACAAGGAAGGGGAGAAGTGTGGTGGGAAAACGTTAGATTGCAGTGCAATTCTAAGGAAGCTTAGCAAGTTGATGAGTGTCCTGGAGACAAAGTCAGAGTGTTCCCAAGTCTCCAAAAACTGGACCAGTCTTCCTGACTCCACCCCATCCATCATCAGCATGGAGCAGCCTGTGGGAGATGCAGCCTCAGGCAAACCTGGGGATGCATTTAGGAGCACACTGTTGAGGCTGTGGGTCAATGATGCTCTGCAGTCTGCTAGCTAAGAGGCACCTTGCCATGGCTTCCACCACAGCCAGCATTTACTGAAGATGCAAACCATGCCGGTTACCATCCTAGGCATACTGTAGACATCACCTCATCAATTCTCTACAACATTGTGACATTGTGTATTTTTTATTATTAGTCTGCTTTTATAGATGAGGTAAGTGAAGCTAAGTGGCTTGCCTGAGTTCACATAGCAAGAAAGTGGTAAAAATGGATTCAAACACAGCTCTCTCTGATTGCATAGCTAGATGCCTTTAGCCACATCACATGTTCCCTGTTCTCAAAAGCTTGGATTCTGCCTGGCACAGAAACATTGGAAAAGACACACATAATAAAATGTAGGTGCTCCTGATACTGATCATTACAAAGTGTCTCTAGGAAAGACCACTTCATTCTGTCTGAGGGAATCGGAGAGTGCTTTGGCTCACACCTAAAGGAGAATTAGGTATTTGTGTAGAGAGCAGAGGAATTCAGGGAAATGGGACAATGTTGACTAGGAGAAAGGCATGCAAAAGTATCACAGGCTGGCTCTGGCATGGACTTAAACATTTCCACACTAACTGAAGCACCAGCACTGTCCTGATCCTCCTCAAATGATTGCAAAGGGAGGAAACTTGTACTCAGTCCAAACTCCTAGCATCGGGTCACCTTCTACACCAGAAAAAGTGTTGTTGTTTTTTAAATCCTGCCTATGCCAAGAAGGGCAGAGAGGATGCTAATCACAGCAAAGAAGTCACAGACAGGGAGCAGTCTGTTGAAGAGCGAGACCCCTGAAGCTGCAGTTGTGGCCACTGCCATTCCCGGAGGTAAAAGTAAAGCCAGCATTTGGAGAGAATATGCAAAGGAGGCAATGTCATCTGGAGAAGTCAATTAATTCATAGTTGGTACTAAAATCTGTGGTGGAGGCAACAAAGACACATCACAGTCCACACTGTGAAGTACACCCCCTGGTGCTAAAAATAAATCTCATTACCTGTGTAAGGAAGGAACAACCCTGAGAAAAGAATTTGGGCTGCATAAATGGAGATTTTCCTCTTACATCTAGAATCAATCTAACAAGTGTTAAGATTCTGGTTCCCAAATACCAGAATTTTAAATGGTTACACCTATGACATGAGTCAACACTCCCATCAAGTCATTCTTACAGAATTGTAACATGAATATATGGAGATGGATATATAAATCCTATGAGGTACTGTTTGTAGCAGAAAATGGGAATAGATATTCATCCATAGGAGAATTATGATGCTATGGAATATCAAAATGCACCAAATGGGAAAAGTTATTTATGTGATCAATAAATACTTAGTGAGAAGTTCCCAGGGCCAAGGATTGTGGGAGGAGCTAGGGAACAAAAGTGAAGAAGACTGGTGTGGTCCCTGCCCTTGAGGAGCTTGTACTATGGATAAGTACCAAGCAAGCAACCATATGTGAAGATAAAGAGGAAAATAGGACGTGGTGATAGAGAACGACAGGGGTAGGGTAGAAGAAAGAAACTAACTTTAATATTTGTTAAATCGAGTGGTAGAAAATTTCTTTGAGGTAATTTAAGGTAAAATGAAGGGATAAATAGAACAGGCATTGCAAAAAAAAAAAATAACAGAACATTTTTTCTGGACAGAAAATTAAAAGTAAAACCCGGGGCAAGATGCAAGAGGGAGAGGGCTACCCATGAGGATCCCAAGTCGATGATATGGCATATGACCCAGCTTATAAGTGGATGGGTTTCCTTTAATAGGTTTAGAGAAACTGTGTGAATTTTAATATAAGAAAAATAAATAATTTGAGTGACAATGGGGGTAGGTATATGTCTATTTTCTGGTCAGAAGATGAGGGAATTAATTCTAATCTACTACTTTCTGTTTTCCTTCATGAATTGTATGTTAGTGAAGGATGGACAGGTAGGTGTAAATGTATGAGTGAGGTGAAAGGTGAGAAGAAAAATAAGGCATAAATAATTTTTTCAAAAAGTGGGAAGTAGAATCCATTAAAAAATATGGCAGAATTTTCAAGGCGCTGTTGAAAGTCCATAGATAATTGCATATAGTGTAGATATGCATATTAATTACTCTGACATAATTAATATACTTCATTCTCTTTGTTTAGCTTTCTAGTTGGCAAAACCTCCAGATTTAACACATTTGGGAAAAATAACTGTGGAAATGACAAATACAAAACAACTAAAAACATAATGAGATTTAAACAAGGATACATATATATATTATGAACATCCATGTAAATAGTGCTAAATAGAATTACATTCAAGTTATTAAAGTAACTAAAGTTGGAAATGAAATATGACTCATTTTAACATTATTTACCAAATGAAATAAACTAAAATGAATCTCTTCCTAAAATAACTTTTAAAAAATGTTATCTTTTAAAGTGTCTCAGTTGTTTTTTTTTAAAACATATGGGCAGGTAGGAAATTTAAAATAAAAAGCAGAACTCTTTGTGCAACTAAATATAGATATAGTAATGTGCCAAGTTTTAGCTGAAATTTCTCTATATATAACCTATAATGGGTCCAGTATTTACTTTTTTAAAGGTTTTATTTCTAGAGAACAAATAACATAGCTAATTAAAATGCCAATTAACAAGGTTTTTATGTTACCTTAATTATTACTTGCTTCATTTCTACACACATGTATGATTGGGGCATAAAAAAAAAAAAAGGCCACTCGACCATAAAATAAGGGGACAAATCATGAAGTGGAAATCAAACATAATACTTCAAACCAAATAGAAACAAAATTTTGAACCAATGTTAAAACTCTAAATTCGTTTAGGTTATTAAAATAACCTCTACTCCAGTAGTTCTCACACTTCAGTGTATATCAGAATTAAAGATAAATTCCTGCTCTCCACTCCAGAGCTACTGAGTCAGAATCTCTGTGGGGAAGCCCAGGAATCTGTCTTTTTTTAAAAGCTCCCAAGATGGTCTTGAAGTAGATGATTTTAACCACGTGTTGAAAAAATATTGCTACCCAATTTCAAGTTACATTTTAGACTTATGAGTTTAGTGCAAAAGAGTTAAAATAAAAATAACTTTAGTTACCCCATCGAACTTTTGATTCCTTCTAATGCTATGCATAGGTTGTCCAATCAAAGTTTGGTAAAATTAATTTGCTGTCAAATGGTTAAATATCTGGGAGACAAAGATTCTAACCCCAGCATCTCTTTATAAAGGTTCATCTTTGATTATAGAGTGTCTGTACATTTTTAAAAAGTAGTTTTTGTTCATTACGTGGGTCATTTGAAATGTAGAATTGTTAAAGACAGAAAAACTGGATTCTTGTGGCACCACTGCAGGTAGCTGTGTGGATTGAGAACAATTTTAATGGAAGCTGTGTAATACTCATGTTCTTGTCATGTTGAGTAAATTACAAAAGGTATGAGAAAGAACTATCCCTGGATTGTTAAGACTGGCACAAGAAGTGGTGAAACACTATAGCAAAGAAGCCAAAACCACCCAGGGATAAGCTGAAATCATCTTTATCTATAGAGAAGCTGAGTCACTCAGACCTTTCTGCAAGGTATTTACAAATTCTAAGGGGAAACTGGATACCTGAATAAAGGATGCTACCAGTGGTCTGAATCCTGAGGAGATATGGGAAGCTTAGAAGCCCCCACTTGCCAATCCTTCAGACCTACACTAACCACTAGAATAGCGACTAGCCTTACATACTACTGAACTTGAAATGTGTCTACTGAAAAAGCAACACTAAAATTTAAATTTTATGCATTTTTTCATTTGATTTAAATTTAAATATAATACTGGACATCCACATGCAAAAAAATGAATCCAATAGAGTCCTTGTATCCTTCACAAAAAATGAATTATAGATATAAATGCAAAATGCAAAACTATAAAACTCCTAGAAGATAACCTGAGAAAATCAAGATGACCTTGGGTTTGGCAGTGACTGTTTAGATAGAACTCCAAAGACATAATTATTAAAAGAAAGAATTCATAAGTTGGACTCTAACGTTAAAGTTGAAAACTTATAAACTGTGAAGGGAATACCAAGACAAGTCATAGACTGTCAGAAAATATTTGCAAAAGATGTAATTGACAAAAAAAACCACCACCATCCAAAATATACAAAGACCTTTTGAAACTTAACAATAAGAAAACAAAAACTTGATTTAAAAAAATAGGCAAAAAGACTTAGTAGCTACCACATCAAAGATATACAGAATAAAAATAAGCATATGAAAAGATGCTCCACAACATATGCCATTAGGAAAATGCAAACTAAAACAACAATGCGATACCACCACATACCTAATGGAATGACCAAAATTCAGAGCATTGACTAACATCACCAAATGCTGATGAGGTTGTGAAGCAACAGGAACTGTTCATTCTCTGCTTGTGGGATATAAAATAATATAGACACTTTGAAAGACGGTTTTAAACCCTGAACATACTCTTATTCATCCAGTAATGCAACTCAAAGGAGTTGAAAACTTACTTACACACACAAACCTGTTTATAGCAGATATATAACACAGCTGTTTATAGCAGTTTTATTCATATTCACAAAAACATGGAAGCACCGAAACCGGTTTGGCTCAGTGGATAGAGCGTCGGTCTACGGACTGAAAGGTCCCAAGTTCGATTCTGGTCAGGGGCATGTACATTGGTTGCGGGCACATCCCCGGTAGGGGGTGTGCAAGAAGCAGCTGGTCGATGTTTCTCTCTCATTGATGTTTCTAGCTCTCTGCCCCTCTCCTTTCCTCTCTGTAAAAAATCAATAAAATATATTTAAAAACAAAACAAAACAAACAAACAAAATAAAACATGGAAGCAACCATAATGTCCTTCATTAGACGATGGATAAATGAATTGGTATATGTAGCCAATGGAATACTATTCAGCACCAAAAACAAATGAGCTATTATCAAGTCATGAGAAGATATGGAGGAAACTTAAATGCATATTACTAAGTGAAACAAGCCTATCTGAAAACACTACATAGAGTAAGATTCCAACTATATGACATTATAGAAAAGGCAAAACTATAGAGACAGTAAAAGATCAGTGGTTGTCAGGAATTGGGTGAAAGGAGGGATAAATAAATGCAACACAGGATGTTTAGGGTAGTGAAATTTCTCTTCATGAGAATACAATGGTGGATATATTTCTCCAAAGTGTACAACATAAAGATTAAACCCTAATGAAAACTATGATCATTTTATTATAATATGTAATTTATCAATTTTAGCAAATGTACCATTCTGATGGGTGATATTGATAAGAGGGGAGGATATTCATCCCAAAGCTGCAGAATATGCATTCTTCTCAAGTGCAAATGAAACATTCTCAGATAGACCACATATTAGGACACAAAATAACTCTTCACAAATTCAAGAAGATTGAAATTATATCAATCATCTTCTCAGATCATAATGGCATGAAACTAGAAATCAATGGAAATAAAAACCTAAAAAAATTCAAACACATGGAGGCTAAATAGCATGTTATTAAACAATAAATGAGTTAACAATGAGATCAAGGGAGAAGTGAAAAATTACCTGGAAACAAATGAAAATGAACACACAACAACCCAAAATCTATGGGACACAATGAAAACAGTCCTGAGAGTGCAGTTCATAGTATTACAGATTGTGCCAAAAAGTGGGACAACCTGGGATAAATTCCTAAAAACATATAAACTTCCAAAACGGAATCAGGAAGAATCAGAAAACCTAAACAGACCAATTGCATCTAATGAAATCTAAGTAGTAATAGTAATACTAATAATAATAATAAAAAAAACTCCCAGCAAAATAAAGTTCTGGACTGATGGCTTCTTAGGTGAGTTTTACCAAACATTAAGGAACTAACACCTATCCTTCTCAAACTATTTCAAAAAATTCAGGAGGAGGGAAGACTTCCAAGTTCTTTTTGCAAGTCTAGTATTATCCTAATTCTAAAACCAGATAAAGACACTACAAAGAAAGGAAATTAATTATAAGCCAATATCTTTAATGAACATAGATGCTAAAATCCTGAACAAAATATTATCAAACCAGATCCAGCAATACATTTAAAATATCAAACACCACAATCAAGTGGCATTTATTCCAGTGATGCAACGTTTGATACAATCTTCACAAGTCAATGAATGTGACACACACATAAACAAAATGAAAGATAAAAATTACATGATCATATCAATAGATGCAGAAAAAGCATTTGATGAAATATGACACCCATTCATAATAAAAACTCTCAGCAAAGTAGGAATAGAGGGACCATACCTCAACATAATAAAGGTCATAAGATTTGGAAACAACCCAAGTGCCCATAAATAGATGAGTGGATAAAAAACAAACAACTATTGGATATTTACACAATGGAATACTATGCATCTGTAAAAATGAGGGATCGCTTATCCTTTGGGACCTGAATATTTTATTATTCTAAATGAAATAAGCCAATCTGAGAAAGACAAATATCACATGATCTCACTTATTTGTGAAATCTAATGAACAAAATGAATTGACCAATAAAATAAGACCCAAAGCATGGAGGCATGGAATAGAGTGGCATACCTCTCTCTATGTGGGGGTTGGTGGAATGAGAAGAGATAAACCAAAGAACTTATATACTTATATGCATAACCATGGACATAAACAATAGGGTGGTGAAGACCTTGGGGGATGAGTAGGGGTTGGGAGGTGGGGAGTAAGGCAGTGGAAATGGGAGACACCTGTAATACTATAAACAATTATATATACTAGAATATATATAATATAGTGGCATGCATTATATTTCCAGTTGCTTGGACATCTTTTAATAAGTTGTTGCCTATGTAAGTTATAAATAGTTTTCCATGTAATTTTGCTATTGTCTGTTGAATCAGGTAAAACAGAGATTTTGCACGTAATAATCACGATTTAAATTACATAAGGAAACTGAGGATTACTATTTGCATTCAGAGAGACATGAGAGCAAAGGATATTCTTTTTGGAGTCATAGTAAGTGTACAAGCTTGCCAGATTCCAGCTCAACAAAATGAAGCTATCGAGTCCACCAGCATCTGCTAGTTTGCACTTACCTCCAAACACCAAGAAGGCAAATACAGACATAGACATGAAGAGTAAAATCATGATTCATTTAAACTTTAAATTTTAAAAGGAATTAACAACTTGAGGAGGAAGACAAAGATGAATAATTAGAAACTGTATAAAAAGATTTTTCTGAAAATTGATATTCTTGGTAATAAGATCTAAAAAATTAAATTTCTGATACTAAAGACATTCTGAAAAATAAGGCAGATGGAAAGTGAACTCTCAGAAATCTATATTAAAAGATAAGAATTCCTCTGAACTTAAAATATTATTACTCAGAAATTTCTCTAAAATATAGAGATAGGATGGATGGGGTTTTGCATTAAGAACTTAGTTATGGTTAAAAATCACTTTGTTATCCATGTAAACCAATGGTAAGTTGAAAATTTAATAAAAGTCATTCTTTAGTCGAAAAATATGTTGCATTTTTATTATGTGAGCATTTATTCAAAATATATGTATTGAATGCCTCAATGTAAAAAACAAAATCTATCAAATTGCTTTGGAGAATGCAAAGGTGCACTATGTAGGTAAACTTCACTCTGATAGCAAATAAATCTCTATTCTCAGAAAATGCCCTCTCCAGATTTTGTCCACAGCACTCTTCCAACTTCCCTGTCTTGGATTACTGTTCCAGCTTTCATCTTCCCACGTTCTCTTGTTCAGTTCTGTATTTCTGGTCTAGGTAATTAAAGATTTCTCTTACCAATTCATTCAACAATCCTCTCTGGTGTATGATGATGCCCACCTGCTCGTACTCCCTCTGTGCATTATCCTTCATCCTCATACACATACAGCACATGTTAGAGAAATTGCAACACTTAAGGAACATGGAGTGTTGGTCCAGCAAATTAGGAAAGAAATGAAAGTGAAAGAAGTCTGAGTTAATCACATTAAATGAGGAATTCCTTACCTTTTCCATTCAGATTCCTATCTTATGTAATAAAAGGCTAACATGCAAATCAGCTGAAGGGCGGAACAACCGGTCGCTATGATGCGAAATGACCACCAGGGAGCAGACACTCAATGCAGTCAGCCCCTGGGAAGGCAGGGTCTCCGGCAGCTGCTGGCAGGGGGCTGTCTGTTTTGAGGGTCTGACTGTAAAACCCAGACCTTAGTTTGAGCTCCACATGAGGGACATGGAATGTTCACTACCAGCTTCCCACCCTGAGGTCCAGGAGGGGAGTCATTCCCGCCTGGCTGCCCTAATCCCTCCATTGCCCTCTCCCACCCCCCAAGCTCTCTTCAGTGATGACAAGTACTTATTGGAAACAAGCAAATAGTTTTATTTTTGGTACAAAAAAAAACAACAAAACAGAATGTACAGTATTATGGAAAGCAAACGTTGAAAACTAGGAAAACGAAGCCCCCCTGTGGACACAGAGATCAGCTGTGCCCGGAACCGGGTCACGGGTGACACAAAAGGGCTCAGGGTCCAATGCAAAGGGATTTCCCAGGTGGTCCGACTCCAATCCCTGACTCCCGCATCACAGAACATGAGACCAGCCCCAAGTCCCTCGGCCTAAGGCAATGCCTACGGTGCGTCTGGAGAAAGAAATGCTCCTGAGACGCTGGGACAGGGCGATCAGCATCCAGATCACTGCCTCTAACTCCCACCCGGAGTCTGTGGTGCTCCCAGGTCTGCCCCTCCCTCCCCCTCCCACGCCCCTCCCAGGTGAACCACTGATAGCCCTTCCCATCCTCCAACCTCCTCAGCTCCAATGGCAGGTAGGGAGGCTGGGCGGTCATGTGGGGAATCTGAGGGCCTCCAGGAAATGCCCCTTGAAGAGCCAGAGACAGTGTCTGTCCACCCGCCCCCCTGGCTGAACAGATTAACACAGAGGCCTCCTGAGTGCTGTTTAGAACCGTCCCCCTCCCTCCCTCTAACTCTGCCACTGTGTAACTTGGCTGCTTTGGGCAAGTCGACCTCTGGAGTGTTAATTCTCTCTCCTTTAAAATGAGAACAAGAGCCTGGCAGGCGTGGCTCAGTGGTTGAATGTTGGTTGACCTATGACTCAGGAGGTCAAGGTTTGACTCCCGGTCAGGGCACATGCCCAGGTTGTGGTCTCCATCCCCAGGGTGGGGCGTGCCGGAGGCAACCGATCCATGATTCTCTCTCATCATTGATGTTTCTCTCTCTCTCTCTCCCTCTCCCTTCCTCTCTGAAATCAATGGAAGATATCCTATATAATAAAAGCCTAATATGGCAATTGTTCCCTCCACCAGGAGTTTGACCAATTGCTATGACATGCGTTGACCATCAGGGGGCGGCAGTGAGGGTGCTCCTGGCCCTGATGGGCTGATGGGCTTGGGCTGAGCAGGGCCTCAGCTGCCAGGACCCCAGGGGCCAGTCGGGCTCACCTTGGGGTTCACACAGGAGCTGATCTGCAGAGGCCGGCTGGGGGAGAGTGGCTGCCTGCCCGTGGTGGGCGGCCCAGAGGCCCACGCTGCGCCCGGGCCCACAGCGTCCAGCTGTGCTTACTGCATCTCTGTGTGGGGACTCAGGTGCTGTGACTCAGGCGGAGGGGGGCGCACAGGGGCCCAGGTGCTGCCCAGGGCCCAGGGGTCATTGGGAGGTTATTAGATCATGAGAGTGATTAGCGCTCTTATAAGGAGAGGACAGGGAGCTAGCGCGCTCTCTGTCCACCACGTGAAGCTGTAACCAGAAATCCGCAGTCTACAACCTGGAAGGCAGATCTCACCAGCGCCAACTATGCTGGCACTCTGATCTCAGACCTCCAGCTTCCAGAACCGTGAGACATAAATATGTTTTTTAAACCACCACCACCAACAAAGAGAAAAGTCAGAGAAGAAAACAAATATCGCATTGTTTTGGTGATAAGAATTCTTCAACCTGAAAGTTTCAATAGTATGATGGAATCTGAGACAAGATCCAAAGTGTTATAAGATCATGGCTATCAATAAAATGGAGGCAGTGAACATTTATCATTCAGTGTAAAATTTGCCAGTGAAAGGAAGAAAACTTTTTAGATGGCAAAGGAAAATATTTCAAGTGAAACTATTTTTTTTTTCCTATCTTTTAAAAAGCTTTTTTTTCTTGAAGTGTATTTAAAGGTATAATATATGATACCAAAAAGGAATAAGAAGCTGGATGTGATGGAACTGTTAAGTGTGGGAGCAAATTTCTTGGAACTTACCTTTGCTTTGTGCATTTTCAAATTAAGAGGTCTCTCTGCTTCAGCACCTACTGAGGTTACCCCTATTTCTGCCAGAGCAGACATCCATGCTCAGAATGCTTCCATCTTCCCATCAATGTACCAGTCAAGTTTTGTAATGCCTGAGCTGAAGATTACTGATTCATATTTTAAAATATAGATCGACTTTTAGTAACTATCAAGTTAGGATGTTATTTTTTTAAATTGTATTTGTATTTTAAAGAACAGTCTTAGCACCAGTCAGAAAGGATATATGCCACCCCTATGTTCATAGCAGCACAATTTACAATAGCTAAGATTTGGCAACAGCCTAAGTGCCCATCAGCAGATGAGTGGATTAGAAAACTGTGGTACATCTACACAATGGAATACTATGCCGCTATAAAAAAAAAGGAACTTTTACCATTTGCAACAGCATGGATGGAACTGGAGAGCATTATGCTAAGCAAACTAAGCCAGTCGGAGAAAGATAAATATCACATGATCTTACTCATATGTGGAATATAATGATCAACATAATTTGATGAACAAGAATAGATGCAGAGACAAATGGTAGGGGAGGTGGCGGGGGTTAGAGAGCAACCAAAGGACTTGTATGCATGCATATTAGCATAACCAATGGACACAGACACTGGGGTGCTGGGGGCTTACCCCGGGGTGGGAATGGCTGGGGTGGGGTTGGGGGATCAATTGGAGAAAAAGGAGACATGTAAAACTTTAGACAAAAAAAAAAAAAAAAAAAAAAAAGAGCAGTCTTAGTCTGAAGAAATGATTCTCTAATGAAAAATTTAAGCCCTGAAGTAATCAGGCCAGTTAAAAGTAAATAAGTAGGATTAAAAGGCAGGAAGTCAGGGCAGACTTCCCAAAACAGTTCATAACAAATGAAATGCTCAACTTTTCATTCTATGAAGCTCTGAAACTCAGAGATCTCATTTATTTCACCTCTTTACAATAATCTATTTTTATGTCATCTATTTTCTATCTTATTACCTCGAAATTCCTAATATATTCAAGAATTTGATAGCCAAAAATTAAGAAATATGCAATATTACAAGTCAACCTAAATATCTGCTAAGTTAGTAGAAATAGAATTTAGAGATTCAAATTCTATTATTTTATTTGAGTTAAAAATATAAAATATTTTACCTCATCTTATGTAAAAAAATATAAACTTTTGCCATACTTCTGTTAAAGTCATATATGGAAGAAAGCAGCAGAAGAAAAATAATGGTGGTTGATTGGATCTTCTGATTTTGTGTTATTGTGTGTGCTTTACAATGCCTTGAGCTTCGAGTTGACATTGAATACATAAATAATTTTTTTATAAAAAATTCAGAGTGCAGTTAGATAATTTTGAAATAGCCCTAGCATAATAAAATTGGTATCCGCTTTGATATTTCAAACAAACCAGAAAACAATAAATTTTGAATTCTTACATATTGTATTACTTAAATGTTTATTTTCAAATAACAGCTCTGTTTTTGGAATCCAAAATAATTTAGTCCATGAAAACTATTTGATTGATGGTTCTTATTTTCAGTTTTATCTAAGTATTTTATTCTACTGCTTTGCTTTTTAAAAAATTACTCTTTGTAACAATAGCTGGCTATGACTGCACACATAAAAACTTTGCCACAGCTTTTCCTCAGTTCTGAATTCTCTCTTCAATTAAAATACAAGGGGGCAGCGGGGTAAATGCTTAGTTGGTTTCCTGGGCTTTCGCAACACCACATATATTGTGTTAATCCCTTAAACCCAGCAAACTGTTGCTGTATAAAAAACAATATTCTCCAAGTGCAAGAGGTCAGGTGGTGCAAAGATACTTAAAATGATGCAGAAGGCCCACGTCTCTACTCCAAAAAAAATTACCGAACTGCTGTTTGCAATGTTCTGTTTCTGTGTGTAACTTTTCTTGGCAACAGATGCAGTATTTATAGTAAAGTCTATCACCGTTTATTAATGTTATACATTAGAGATATTTGCTACTCTAAAAATGATATGCTAAAATATGCCTAAGCATTTTCAAATAAAAGAAGGCAAATGGACTGATGATTTATTAATTGCATCTTATTGTTTTATAATACAACATGATAAACCTTGAAAAAACTCAATGTAAATATATTGATTCCATTTAGCATCGTTGTGCAAAACATTTATAATAAAGTCTCCAGAATTTGTTTTTATTTCATTTTTTCCCCTAAAATTGCAAGAGGTTTTTCTTCCTTTCTTCCTTTCCTTCTGCCCTTGTTTGAAAACAGTTGCTTTCTAGCAGTTCATAGGCAAGCAGGAGGACACAGCAATAGCCTGGATGTGCATGTGTCTACAGCAATGATGAACAACTTATTCATTGGTATCTTTCAATTAAATGAGATTTGGAAAATTTGTTGCAGATATAGTGCATGTTTCATGTTATTTGTTGCAGGACAAACTAGATTAAAGTACTAGTCTCAAAGCTCTAATACAGTGGTTCCCAACGGGGGGGGGGGGGGGGGGGGAAGGGCGGGAGGAGGATTTGATTTTTAAGGGGGCAATTCGAGGATGAGTTATTAACAGTGAATTTTTGCATTTGGTATGGTCCTAGGGGCCTCATATACAGTATATAAATATATATATTGTGACATATTTATGCATTTCAGTTCTCTATCATATGTTTTCAAACCTTATTTGCTATTTTTCATATCACTTTATATCATTATTTTTTAAAATAATTTCTTAGTGATTTCTTCCTCAGTACTTCAACTGTCCTTTCGTTCTTTTATTTTTCTCTTCCATGGATGCCATGTTCTTTGGAAGCTTTTTTAGACCAAGTTAATGGCCTTTTAGGTTTCCTCCATGTGAATATGAGTTCACTTTTTGAATAATAATTCTATGTCACGGGGAGGTGGGCATCAGGATTTTAGAGATGCTCAGGTGGTGCATGACCAAAAAAAGGTTGGGAACCACTGCTCTAACAATAGACATTAAAATAGGTGCATTATTAAATGTATACCAATGATTCAGCCTGCCATAAGAAGCAATTCCACCATTGTTTAGATATTTTTGCTGTTGTGATTGATGTTGTTTTAATTTATCTTTATTGTTGAAAGTTATACAGATATACCCTTTCCCCCCTCCCATTGACCCCTTCTAGTGTACCCCCTCGCCCCCAACCTCCTTCAGACCCAGGTCTTCACCACACTATTGTCTGTGTCCATGAGTTATGCATATGTGCATATAAGTTCTTTGGTTAATCTCTTACCACCCACCCACCCCCACCGTCCCTCTGAGAGTCATCAGTTTGCTCCATGTTTCTATGTCTGTACCTATTTTGTTCATCATTTTATTTTATTATTTAGATTCCACATATGAGTGAGATCATGTGATACTTACCTTTTTTTGACTGGCTTATTTCACTTAGCATAATACTCTCCATGTCCCTCCATGCTGTCTCAAAGGGTAAGAGATCCTTTTTTTTTTTTTTCTTACTGCAGTACAATACTCCATGGTGTAAACAGCATTTTTATCCAGTTATAGATGGGCTGTTTCCAGATCTTAACCATTGTAAATTGCACTGCTATGAACATAGGGGTGCATACATTCTTTCTGATTGGTGATTCGGGTTTTTTAGGCTATATTCCTAGAAGTGGGATCACTGGGTCAAATGGCAGTTCCATGGCCAAGAGATATATGAAAAAAAATGCTCAAAGTCACTCATCATCAGAGAGATGCAAATTAAAATGACAATGAGATATCACCTCACACCTGTCAAAATAGCTGCCATTAACAAATTAACAAGGACATGTGCTGACAAAGATGTGGAGAAAAGGGAACCCTAGTAGACAGTTGGTGGGAATGCAGACTAGTGCAGCCGCTATGGAAAGCAGCATGAAATTTCCTCAAAAAATTAAATAGGTAATATGTTTTTAATGATTGCATAATAACCCTTCTTCAACTATGAAGAACAGATATATGTGGGACTACCCACTAATTCAACAGCTGAGTCAGATAGAGAGTCTGTGATTGTGATCTCCATGCTAAAGACACATAGAGCAGGAGAGGCACACTTACATGAAAATGTGTCTTTTAAAGGCCATAATCTCTTTGCATACATGTTTGTGTTTGTGTTCATGAGAGTTCTGAGAACATTAAACAGGTACAACATTATCCTTAACATGAGAGACCAGTCTCTATGTCAATACCAAGGAAAAGAGAATCGAAAGAAAGAAGGGGTTGGGGGGAGCAAGAGAGAAAATAGACTCAACTGTGTGTAAAAGTTTAGTATCTAACAAAGTCAGTGTCTCACAAAGGCAGAGAGAAGATAAACCCCTTAATTAATAGGGTGGCTAAGTTAGGATATCCACATGGAAGACATAAAAGTGGATCGATACTTCACAAAAAACTGCATCTGTAGTATGCTACTGTTTATCTAAGGAAGGAGATACATATAATATTATAAATCACATTATAATGTCATAGTAACAGAAAATTTATATTATAAAATTTAAAAATGTATAGTTTGCAACAAGCATAAAATTCAAAATATAAAGGTTACCCCAGAAGGAGAAGGAATACAGGGAAAAAACGAAACTTTTTGTTGGTCTTGTTTGTTCTTTTTTTCATTTTTTAAAATTCTTTATTGTTTAAAGTATTACATATAGTATTACATATGTCTCCTTTTTCCCCCATTGACCTCTTCCCAGCCACCCCCACCTCCCAGTACATGCCCTCACACCCCTAGTGTCTGTGTCCATTGGTTATGCTTATATGCATGCATACAAGTCCTTTGGTTGATCTCTTACCCCCTCCCACAACATTTTTAATATGTTTTGTTTTATAAATTTTAAATTTGACTTTAAACCCACCTAAACATTTTAAATCATTTTAAAGCAAAATCAATTTCAAAAATCATTTTCTAAAAGTTCATAGTAAAATCCCTGTATCAAACTGATACCACAACCACACAAGAAAGAATTACTCCAAGTAATTTATAATTTTATAAAACATTCTTAAGTGGGATATAAAGTAAAGGCAATATAAACTGCAAATATATATACATATAACTTTCTTTTAGTTAATGAGTGTCAATATTGTTATTCTGGGACTCTCACATGTGTACTGTGAGAAACAACCAATGGGTAATTACTATATACTGGTATCCTGGTTAAACTAGTATTTAAGATGAAGAAAATGAAATGTAATTATAAGATCAATGAAGTTAAGTAAAAACCTCACAATCCTGAATCTGAATTGCAATTACCAACAGAATTAATGATATATTATATACAATAAAGGGAATACATATGTATTTTCTATTCTTATCTACCAACATGTCTTGAAATAATGACCAACCTAGCAACAATGATTAGCCTTTGGTCATTAATATCTGACTAAAAGGAACAAAGTCTTCTTAGATAAATAGCTGATTCCAGCGCTAGGACAAAAAAATGTATAATATGAATCTGTGTCACCTAAAATACCAAAAGCAAGTTATTATCAAAGTCCATCAGGGTTATCTTTAATGGACTAGGGAAGTAATATAAAGGCTACCACTGGCAAGACGGGGCTATTTGAATATCTATAAGAATAATGACTGCTATGGATTAAAACACATGATATATGTGTAAATCTATTACTTATTGGACTCCTTTGAAGGACATTAATGAACTTTTTAAAAAACTGGTAAATAAGGAAAACATCAAGCATTTATCATGCTTCTATACCAAATGGAATTCAGAGTCAACCAATAGTTGGTGAGGGTAATTTTATCTTTATAGAATTATTTCAGTTAATAAATGAAGAAGAAATTACAAAATTAAAATATCCCAATTGTATACATCTTAATGAAATGTGAATTTGAGAAGTGATTATCAATTGCTGAAACATTTAAAAAGTTAATATTTTTGTTAACTGTCTGCGTTTTCTCCCAGGTCCTGTCTGTGTTTTCTCCCATCATCTGTGCAAATCAACAACCCTAAATCACTAACCTGAAGGGCAGGGTAGGTTCTTCCCTGTTTGGAATATGACTTTTCACCCATTTCTTCTAGTTTTTTCCCCTAAAAATTATTTTTCTCCCCTGTTCCCTTTCTTCTGTTGCCAAGTGTATCTGCAATGCTAGCTTCCTTTAAAGCCCAGGATGCACAGGTGAAGGACACATCTATCACACGCGAATAGATCTTGGCTAGATGAATCAGATAAGAAAATGAAACTACAAGCCTAAGAACTGGAAAAGTAGAAACAAAGCTGTCATTATTGGCAGATGATATAATTGTCTACATGAATCCAAAAGAAACTATGAACAAATTATTAAAAATATGTTTAGCCCTAGCTGATTTGGCTCAGTGGATAGAGCATCAGCCCAGGGACCGAGGGGTCCTGGGTTTGACTCAGGTCAAGGGCACCTACCTCAGTTGCAGGTTCAATCCCTGCCCTGGTTGGAGCGCATGCAGGAGGCAACCAATTAGCATCTCTCACATAGATGTTTCTCTCTCTCTGTCCCTCCACTCTAAGTATCAGTGGAAAAATATCCCGGTTGAGAATTAACAACAACAAAAAAATAATAAGTTTAGCCAAGTGTCAAGATACAAGATAACTAGGGAAAAAAAACAATTTCAATGTTGTACATAAAAAACAAACTGATCATAATTTTTAAAAAATACTATTTATAATAGCAACAAAATGTATATATTAATCAAGAATAAATATATAGATATTTAAATAATTTGTGGGGATAATTATAACATTTATTAAAATATCATAATAAAGACCTAATAAATGGAGATATATACTATGTTTACAAATAAAAAAACTTAGTGTCATAAAGATGTCAATTTCTTTATTTTTTCATTTTTAAATAATATTTTATTTACAGTTGACATACATTATTATGTTAGTTTCAGGTATGCACCTCAGTGATTAGACATTACATAACTTACTAAGTGAACATCCCAATAAATCTCACATCCATTTGTCATCATAGATAGTTATAAAAATATTTACTATTTTTCCTAAGCTATACTTTACAACCTCATAACTATTCTGTAACAACCAATTTGTACTTCTTAATCCCTT
The DNA here is from genome assembly GCF_951640355.1 of Cnephaeus nilssonii. Lineage (NCBI taxonomy): Eukaryota > Metazoa > Chordata > Mammalia > Chiroptera > Vespertilionidae > Cnephaeus > Cnephaeus nilssonii. The sequence continues at coordinate 27,336,357 of NC_137075.1, read as the reverse complement.
CACCTTTTTCACCCATTCCCCCATTCCCATTCCCATCCAGCAACTGTCTAAATGTTATCTGTATCTATGAGTCTGTTTCTAATTGAATCTAAAAGAGAAACAGATTCAATTCCTTTAATATCTATAGATTCTATGTAACTCAAAAATCTTAACAAATTGTTTTAAGAATTTAACATTACAATTTTGTTAGAAAAGAAAATTTCCAAGTATAGCCAAAGCATTTCTAAATAAGATTAATATGAAAAACATTTCCTCCCAGATATCAAGAATTATCATAAATTCAAGTATTTAAGACAGTATGATACTGAAACAGTGATAGGCAAATAGATAAATAGAACCAAATTAGAGCTAATATATAAACACATGTCTACATATGAAATTGTAATAGGTGAAAGATGTTATTATAGAACATTGTGAATATGAATGACTATTCCCTAAATGATGTTCAAATAATTGTTTATTTATATGAGGTGGAAAATGAAATCCTACCTCATATCATACACACAAACACACACACACAAAAAAAAAAAACTTCCAAGATTTCAACACGCAAAGCAAAACTTTAAAATTTTTATTTATTTATTTATTTAATATATTTTTATTGATTTCAGAGAGAAAAGAAGAGGGAGAGATAGAAACATCAATGATTATAGAGAATCATTGATTGGTTGCCTTCTGCACACCCCCTACTGGGGATCGAGCCTGCAACCCAGGCATGTGTCCTTGACCGGAATCAAACCAGAGACCCTTCAGTCCACAGATGGATGCTCTATCCACTGAGCCAAACTGGCTAGGGGAAATTTTTAAATGAAAATATAGAAAAATTGTTTTATGACTTCAGAATAGGGATAAAAAGAAAAACTCAAAAATTCCTCACCATGAGGACTAATACTGATATATACAACTGGAGGCCTGGTGCACAGATTCGTGCACCAGTGGGGTCCTTCAGCCTAGCCTGTGGGGATCGGGCCAAAACTCGCTCTCTGACATCCCCCGAGGGGTCCCAGATTGTGAGAGGGGGGTTCTCAGGTGATGCACCCCAGAATCGGGCTCCCTCCTCTCTTCTCCCAATATTATGTCACTTTCTCTCTGTATCTGTCTCACTTCTTTCATCTCACTTTATCCTAAGTTTGGCGGTAACTGACAACTTGTGGGCAGTTAGCTGCAAAATGCAATTATTTAGCAAGCGTGATTTACTTAGCCTAGAATCTAGTCGGCCTAGGACAGGACCCTGCTCAACGTCAGGCTCCTGCCCAGGCCCTTCCGCCCAGGTGGAGTCCTGTGGTGGCAGGAACCTGCTTCTTCCCAACTGAGCTGCCCCCCGCTGCTAGCCAGGTCTCCCCCAACTGCCCCTCCCTGCTGACCTGGTCACTCTTAACTGCCCCTGCCCCTGCTGGCCTGGTCACCCCTTACTGCCACCCCTGCCAGCCTGGTCGCCCCCAACATCCCCCCTCTGACGGCCTGGTCACCCCTTATTGCCCCCCCTGCCGACCTGGTTGCCCCAAACTGCCCCCCCACCTGCCTGGTCGCCTCTTTCTGCCCCCCTGCCAGCCTGGTCACCCCCAACTGCCCTCCCCTGCTGCCCTGGTCACCCCCAACTGCCCCCCCCCCCGCCAGCCTGGTTGCCCCTCACAGCACCCCTGCTGACCTGGTCACCCCACACAGTTTGCTGTTCAGTCTTTTGGTCATCCCTCACTAACCACCCTGTAGGCCTGGTTGCCCCATGCAGCCTGCTGTTCAGTCATTTGGTCGTCCCTCACTAACCCCCCTGCCAGCCTGGTCGTAGGTAGCCATCTTGTGAGGGCATGAGGGTTAATTTGCATATTACCTCTTTATTATAGGATGATATTGATAGTTTAAACATTTGTTCATCAAGAGCCATTTTTTAAAAATTAAAAAAATAACCATAAAATGGAAGAAAATAATTGCAACATTTGTAATTGACAAAAATATGTATCTCAAATACACTGAGTGGCCAGATTATTATGATCTTTGAACGCATAATGATCTGGCCACTCAGAGTATATCCTATATAATAAAAGGCTAATATGCAAATTGTCCCCTCGACCAGGAGTTCAACCAGCAGGCAGGCTGGCCAACCGCCCATGTCCCCTCCCCCTGGCCAGGCGGGCCGGACCCCACCCATGCACGAATTCATGCACTGGGCCTCTAACATTTTATATATATATATATATATATATATATATATATATATATATATACACACACACACACACACACACACACACACACACACACACACTCACACACACTGAGTGGCCAGATTATTATGCATTCAGAGATCATAATAATCTGGCCACTCAATGTATATAAGACTAGAGGCCCGATGCACAAAAATTTGTGCAAGAGTAGGCCTTCCTTCCCCCAGCTGCCAGCACCAGCTTCCCTCTGGCACAGGCTTCCCTCCAGGCTTCCCTCCTCCAGCTGCCAGTAGACACCTGGGACCTGGGCTGCTTCCCTCCTCCAGCCTCCTGCAGGCAGCCGGGACCCAGGCTGGCTTCCCTCCGGCCCCGGCTTCATCAAGAAGGATGTCAGGAATGACGTCCAGAAGACATCTGGTCTAATTAGCATATTACCCTTTTATTATTATAGATTCCTCTAAAACAGAAACAAAAGTATAAAAATATATGAACAGCTATTTTAGAGAAGTTTAAACATGTACGGCCAATAACTCATGCAAAATAAAGAATGTGCAGCATCATTATTAATCAGCACTCTGTCAAATAGGTCCACAATAAGATACTCTTTGAAACAGTTTCTCAAATATGAATTCTGGTAGTTCCGAAAATTGAAGATGTCATTGACAAATAAAATTGATTTTTTTATATGTACTCTTATATACTATTGATAGTAATGTAAAGTGGTAAGCTACTTTGGGAACATGTTTGTATTACTCAGTAATGTTGAACGTGTGCACACAATTAGACGTCAATTCTGCTCCTAAACACAAGCCTTAGAGACACCTTGGGGCATGTGCATCAGAAGACATGTAGAAGAATGTTCACAGCAAAATGTGTGAAACTGGAAACAACAACCCAAATGCACAATGATAGGAGAATGAAAAATAAATGAGCAAATGTCATTTTACATATAGGACATATATAAAATATATATGTCATTTCCCTAATATATACATATTAGGGAAAATAAATAAATTAGTCAACTACTTGGAAATATAATTTGAATAAATACATTCAGTAGTAAATAACCACTACATAGTGTGCCATTTTAATAAAGCTCAAAAAAGAAGACTAAATAGTGTTTATGGATGGATATATACAGAATAAAACTAATTTTTACAAAGGAATAGTCATCCTATGTGAGGAAGGCGAAAGGGAGATGGGATAGGCTGAATCCAAAGACCACATTCACAATGTTCTAGATAGTACACTGAATATGGATTCACTGTGTAGTCATCATGCTTTATAATTTACACTAGAGGCCTAGTGCATGAAATTCGTGCATGGGGAGGGATCCTCTCAGCTTAGCCTGCATCCTCTCATAATCGGGGACCACTGGCTCCTAACCACTCACCTGCCTGCCTGCCTGATCACCACTAATGGCCTCTGCCTGCCAGCCTGATCACCCATAACTATCCCCCCCTGCTGGCCTGATCACCCCTAACTGCCCCCCCATCAGCCTGATTGCCCCTAACTGCCCCCCTGCCAGCCTGGTCACCACCAACTTTCCCTACCCCCTGTGCCAGCCTGGTCGCCCCTCACTGTGCCCCCCCCCCCCCTGCCAGCCTGGTTGTTGCATGCAGCCTGCTGTTTGGTTGTTTGGTCACCCCTCACTGCCCCCCTGCCAGCCTGGTCACTCTTCACTGCCCCCCTCTGCCAGCCTCTCATGGCCACCCTTGCCAGCCTGGTCACCCCCAACTGCCCCCACCCCTCGTGCAGGCCTGGTTGCCCCTCACTGCCCCCCTCTGCTGGCCTGGTTGCCCCTCACCGCACCCCCTGCTGGCCTGGTCCACCCCATGCAGCTTGTTGTTTGGTTGTTTGGTCACCCCTCACTGCTCCCCCTGCCGGCCTGGTTGCCTTGCTGTTCAGTCGTTGCGTGAGGGCATCCCAACCAATTTGCATATTACCCTTTTATTAGTATAGATATAGCTAGTGCAATACCATTATGCGTCACTTAAAACGGTGATATGTTCTGAGAAATGTATCATTAAGTGATTTTGTCTTGTGAAGTTATAGAATATACTTACACAAACCTAGATGGTGTAGCCTACTACACACTTAGGCTACAAACTTGTATAGCATATTACTGTGCTAACTACTATATTAAATTGTAACACAATGGAAAGTATTTGTGTATCCATCCTAGGGGAGTGGAGAGGAAGAAAAAAAGAGAGCAGAATGTGGCACACAAAATTGGTGGGGATGGTGGAGTGGAGAGTTAGAAATTAAATGTCCAGTTTTAAATGTGAATTGATTTACAAAATATATAGTTTGTATGACAATTTATTAATTTTTATCTCTTTTTGGCAGAAATAAGTACCTTTATGTTTACAAAAGGATGCCAATGGAAAACTGAAAATTTTGTTAATAAATGTATTAAAAGTCAAACAGCAACAGAAAGAAGTATATGTGAAATAACAAATTAAAAACAATATAACCTGCTACCAGCACATTTGAGGGTTTTGTTTTTTTTCATATTCTCTTATACATTAATTATTTTCTGAAAGCTTGGTTTCATTTTAGTTTATCTTGTTCTTTTCACATAGTTTGTAAATATTCTACTTTGTGGTTAAAACTAATAACTCTCCTTATCATCAACCCAGCCTGGTTCCCTAAAGCATTTTGAAATTTCAAAGTTAATTGAGCTCCAGAGCAAATTCATGCACGGAATTCTAATTTGCAGAGGGAAATCTGCACCAGGCCTGGTGACGTCTCCCTGGAGACAAAGCATCAGGTAGCTTTGTCAATCAAGTCAAAGTCATCATGTTCCCTTCTAATTTATTATAGTTATTTATATGTTTACTTATGTCTTCAAGGGAGATTTGATTATGAATTATTTACTGTTGTGATTTACTTGTAATGCACCAATCACCACATCGAGACCAATTTAGGAATGATGTCTACAAATTTCCAGATAAAGAATACTAAACAATTTATGGGATAAACTAATGACACCACAGAAAGAAGAAAAAGTGTTCTATGTGAAATTCCTTCCTTGAAATCTTAGCAAAGTTTTAAAATTTTTTATTTTCCTCCACAAAGCCCCCTTTAATAATTGTTCTTTATACCAACAGTTTCCTTCTTGGATAAAGAAATATATCTCATGTCATATAGATGACTACTAGAGGCCCAGTGCACGACGTTTGTGCACTCAGGGGAGGAAGTCCCCTCAGGCCAGCCTGCACCCTTTAGCAGTCCAGGAGCCCTTGGAGGATATCCCACTGATGGCTTAGGCCCACTCCCCAGGAGAGGCCCCCGCCACCGCTGCTGCGCTCGCCAACCACGAGCCCAGCTTCTGGCTGAGCAGCGCTCCGCCTGTGGGAGCGCACTGACCACCAGGGGGAAGCTCTTGCATTGAGCATCTGCCCCCTGGTGGTCAGTGGGTGTCATAGTGACTGGTCATCCTGCGGTTCGGTCAATTTGCATATTACCCTTTGATTATATAGGATAGGCCATATATGTTTTCTTTATTTAAATTTCAAGTAATACTGTAAGGAATGATTAATTTATCTTTCCAATAACTTATCTATTATTTCATTAGAATGTTTTGTATTATTATTGCCAACAATAGCTGCTATTTTTAAATTTTTTCAAAATATATTTTTTTATTGATTTCAGAGAGAAAGGGAGAGTGAGAGTGAGATAGAAACATCAATGATGAGAGAGAATCATTAATTGGCTGCCTCCTGCATGCCCCACACTGGGAATCAAGCCCAAAACCCGTAGATGTGCCCTGACCAGGAATTCAACCGTGACTTCTTGGTTCATAGGTTGACATTCACCCACTGATCCATGCCGGCCGGGTAACAATAGTTACTATTGAACTTATTGATTGAATAGTTCTGTGGTAAATTGCAATATTGATCAAAATTCTTAAATACTTCATATATTTACATTCTTTGCCATGTAATTTTGAAGTGTTCTTTGATGGTAAGAAAGGGGACATAATTTTCCACCTCCTGGAGCTAGTAATGTGACAGGCATTGGTCAACATAATGTTAGCCGAAGTAGCATCAGCAGAGGCTTGGAATGGGCTCGCATACTGAGACTTGTTCTCTTACACCTCTACAAATTCCATAAAAAGGACATTCCCAGATCAGCCCAGGAGGACCAGAAACACTTGCAGCAGAACTGATTACCCCGTAATCACGTTTGAAACCAGGCTATATCAGCCAAACGTCAGTCACCCCCTATATGTGTGAGCAAGATCAGTAGAGCTGCCCATGTGATCAAGCCAGAAGCATGAGAAATAAAATATTTAGTATGTAATGCCACTGAGTTTTTGTAGTTATTTATTATGCAGTATTATCATGGGGATAAATACTGATGCAAAACCTAACAAAATATTTTAAGAGAATTTACAAAGAAGTAAAACTAGAGAAAGTTTTGTTGTAAAGTTTACTAGTGTTTTTTTTTTCAACTAAAGTGTGATAGAGGGAGGATATTTAAGGTAAGAATGTATTTATTTATTCATTCATTCATTCATTCATTCATTCATTCATTAGGAGAAAAAAAACTTTTATCAATCTGCTACTGTGAACTAGAGTCCCAGATCAGCACATTTTGAAGGAGAAAAAATCATTGATATTCCTAGAACACTAGGTATTTATAAAAGCGAGGTTGGAAAGTTAGGTAGAGCCTAGAAAATTGGGGTCTTGTTAGAAATGATAAAGACTTTGGACTTTATTCAGAAGGTTCTGAGAATCGATTATAATTTGTGTAAAGAGGAGTGATATGATAAGGCTTATATTTTATAAAGATTACTCAGGTGGAAAGTCTGAGGTAGGACTGGAATGAATAAAGGAGTCCAGGTGAGTAATGATGAGGCCTAAACTGAGACAGGACAGTGAACATTATAGTAAAAGATGTTAAAGGAGCAGAATCAGCTGTCATGGTAATAGAAAGTAGACCATACATTGGAGAAGAAAAGAATCCAATATTATTGTATAAAAACATGGTCAATGAAGTGAGGGTGGATATAAAAAGAGTAGTTTGGGAAGGGGATAAATGAGTTAAGTTTGAACACCATGTGGAGATTAGGTATTTTCTCCATCTGGGAGGAGATCGCATAGTAAGTTGGGGACAAAAGAACAAGAACTTTAGGTAGATATGGCAATAGAAATATGAGCATTATTAGCATATTTAATTATAGTTGAAACATGGGTGAAATGTGCATATACAGTGAGACAAAAAAACAACAGTTAGGACAATTTCTGGAAAATACCACCGTTAAATTGTAGGTGGTAAAATGCATTAGGTTTGGAGACTGATTCAGTGGATTGAATGGAAAGATAAGAGATCAGGGATATTGATACCATCAAGAGCGATGGGCAAGTGGTCTAAGTTGAATAATGAAGGAAACAAACTTAGAATTGTGTATTTTTCTTAGATATGAAGGCAACATGTAGAATATAAGAAAAGTTCTAAACTGTACTATTTGACCCAGGAAAGAACTGAAAGGGTCTAAAATGTGGAGTTGAAGATTCCACCTGAATTATGTAGAGAACCAAGTGCCATAGTTAAAGGTTAGTGTGACTGTCTTTATACTGTAGCCATATGTAGACCAAGAGGAGTATGTTTCTTGCCGCTAGAATTTCTTGGCACTAATCATGAATATAGCAGATTGTATTTTCCAAAAATAGGCATGGCAGTACTTTCACTTCTACATGCTCTTTCAGAACCTTGCTGCTTCCCATCAAGAGGCAGTATATTATACCCCCACACTTGAGTCAGGGCAGGATTATACACAGTAATTGCCTCAAGGAATAAAATGCAGTAGAAGTGACTCAGTGGTTTCTAGAGCTGGGTCATGAAAGGTGACACATACACTCATTTAATGTCTATAACAACCTACAAAGGTAGGTTCTACATCATTTCCATTCCATATTGGAATCTTGAGACTCACAGAGCTTGGCTAACATACTCAGGATAGCATAGGTGCTAAGTGGCAGAGCCGGAATGACTTTATGTGTAGGACTTTCTTTCAAAGCTGTTTGTAGATTGTAAGCCCAGACTCTGTAGCCAAATTGTCTCAGTTTGACTCACAGCTCACTCTAAGATATCAGCTCTGCTAAACACTTAAAACAATACTAACACTTACTTCATTTAAAATGCAATGTATTGAAGATAATGGGCTATGTAAAATATTGGGATATGAGTTTTAATGTATTCTTTTGGTAGTTTTCATGTACAATCACAAAAGCTAAACCTAATTAAGAAATATGTGTGCATTATATATATAAACATGTAACATTATATTTCAGTGTTGAAAGTTAAGTAATCCAGTTAAATGAGATATAACTTGATCTAATATAGTAAACTCATTTTTTAAATTTATTGATTTTAGAGAAAGAGAAGAAGGGAGAGAGAAAGAGATTGATTTGTTGTTCCACTTAACTATCCATTTATTGGTTCTTCAGAGATAAACCCACAACCTTAGTGCATCAGAATAATGCTCTAATGGTGCCAACTGAGTTACATAGCCAGGGTCTATAGTAAACTCATTTGTAATTCAGTGATTTCTGTACACGTGTATAACCCCCAAAGGGTGTCCAAGAAAGTCCTAATAGTGCTTTTTCTTTTTTTTAATTGTTTTTTGCTCAGACTCCAGCTAGTTGATGGACTATAGGAATTTCCTTTTAGGACCACAGGATTCAATTCAAATAACTACAGAATATCATGATCTCAGTCTGGATGAGTTTAATTATGGCAACAGGAAGGCTCCAAAGCAAAACATCACAATGCTCAAATTTTACAATATTTTATTAGTGATATGGTTATGATTTTCCCCAAATCTTGAAATTGTTCATTTAATACACCTTTACTATAGAAAACAATCAAAGAGAGGTAATGTGAGTTGAAGGGTCATAAAATCATGAAAAGTACAGAAAATAAGTGGAGAATTGAAAGCATGGGAGGAACACTTTGGAATGAAGAGTTTTGGAGTTTTTACTATCCTAGGCGACACCAAGTCCAATGTATAGTCATTGGAGAGGTTGAATGGCGTCTCTGGTGCTGAGAGTTAATAAGTTGTTATCTAGAGTTCAAAAGTGTTATATTCATGACAAGGAGTTTGGGACATCACTGTGGAGGTGAAAAAGGGTGAATCACTTGCCAGAGTTCTTCTTCATGACTATATGCATTTACAACGGCTGTTTCTTCTGCCTGGGATATCTTTATAACCACCCATTTTCCTGTCAAACTTCTATGCCTTTTTCAAGTACCAGCTCAAATCTCTAACACTCTATGAATCATTGCCTCTGAATCATGTGAAATTAATTCCTCCAAGCTCTCTGATCTTATAGCATTTTATTCTCATCTTGATTGCATTTAACAGATTGAATTGTATATTTATTTTTACAAATGCATATCACTATTAGACTGTGAACTTCTCAGTGGTAACCACAAAGTCACATTCTCTTTTGTAAGCTTCATAGCACATATAGTGCCTAAGATGTAGCCCGTTCACAATATTATGTTTATTAAGTTAAATATGGATAAATAAGCAAAGCCACCAAAGGAACACACAGGAAGTTATCATTAATCCTTACTCAACAGAACAGGGAGAGTGTCACATAAAAGGAATCAGTCAAATCCTAACCTTTAAGAGGTATAGGTTTTCACAAATCATAGAACGTTACGAAGGGCAATCCAGGCTGAGCAAACCACTGAAGCAAAAGCTAGCATGTGAAGAGGCCAAGTGCATTCAGAAACAATATGGATTCATCATTCATTAGCGCATTCATTCAACAGATATTTATTGATCACATTTCTATTCCATGCATTGTACTAAGTACAGGGAATAAAAATAAAATAATAATACATTGTTGTTACCCTCAAGAATCCATAGTCGTAACAAGGGAAAACAAACATGAAAAGAGAAAATTAACTATACAGCATAGAAGTGTTACTGCAGGAACATGAACTGAGCAGTGAGGTAGCACAGAGAATGAACAGGGAATTGAACCAGGCCAGGGGGCTTGGATGAGGCCACTCGTGGGTATGATGTTTCACTAAGTATTTCAAGATGAAGAATGGAGAAATAGACCTTCTTGAAAAATGAGGAATAGCATGTGCAAATGTTTTTTTAAGAACTGCATTACAGAGGATCCTGTGTCTTCAGGGAAGGAACTACAAATGTTATTTTGTAGACAATAGCAGGCCAATAAGAGATTTTAAAGTGAAAAGAGATTAGTCAAATTTATTTTAAGAGGAGGCAATGCTGCCGAGTCTGTAGGAGATGCACTAGAATGGAAGGCACTGGAGGCAGAGACCAGTTAAGAGGTTTGCAACAGTTCAAGCAAGAGATGAAGAGCAGGTACACATGGAGAGGAGAGAAAAGATATTCAAGAGACTTCGACATGGGAAGCAAAGAATTTATCCTGAAACATGATGTCAGAAGTAATTAAATATGTTGAAGAGAGAAAATGACTTGATTTAAAGAGCATTTTTGATGTTTCTTGTAGCAATGTGAGCCAGGTTAGGAAGACAAGAGACCACAGGCAGAAAGATTGGATAGGAACTCATTACCAAGGCGTAGGGAAGAGATGTTGAGGGCTCAAACTAGAACTACGGAAGGGAAAATTGAAAGAAATCAAAGGAGGAATAATAGAACAGAGATGTGAAAGTTAAAGGAGATGGTTCCTTCATTTACTTATTTATTCATTTGACAGGTTTTCAGAGATCATGCACTTTGCCTCCTACTGAGAATTTAAGAGTCAACAACATAACATTCCTGCCCAGGGCATATGGCTCAGTGTAGAGAGAGATAATTTCAGTGGGTAATTATATAAAGAGCTGATAAATGTTATATTGTAAAAGTAGAAAATGTTGTGGAAATATGTATGCATAACACTCAGAGGTGGTGATGTTTAGGCTACAATCTCAAGTACGAGTAGGCATTAGCTAGGCCACATCATCCAGGGAAAGAGAATTCTCTATGGAAGGAATAGCATGCGGTGGTTGCCTTACTGGAGTGAACAATTGTGTGTAAAGCTGAGAGGAAGGTAAGGAAATGGAGAATACAAACGGAATTAACTTGTTTAAGAAGTTTGGCTCTTAAAGAGATGGGTTTTATTGGGAGGTCAATGTGTGATCTTGTTTTCTTTTTAGTTCTGATTTACATACAAGAAAATACACAGATTGTAAGTGTACAGTAAAAAACTTTGAACAACTATACACCCTTGTAACCATCACCTCATCCAATGTAGAAGAGGTGAGAATGTTTAGATCCATAAAACTACAAATCATTTGTAAGAGAGAAGTTGAAAATTCAGAAGAGAAAAAAATTAAAATAGTAAGCACTTGATGGGAAAGAGTGTGTCCAAAGCTTATAACCTATGTTGCAAGTATTGGATAAATGATGCATTTGCTCTTCTAATTTTGTTGGATGGAGGCTCTGGGACATTTGGTCTTTACTACTGATAGTATGACTTAGAAAACATCTAGAATGTGTTGGGTAATAGCTTATTATTATCCCAAATCGCTTTTTCTGCTACAGATTAGCCTCTCCTGATTTTAAAATCCCATGAAATTTTGTATGTGCTCCCAGGAGATACAGGTGTCCTGCATTTGAAGGAGGCCATAGTGCATATACGCAAACATGGCGTAAATGAGGTTAGCTAGCTTATGTGATTAAAATCAAATCAAGTCACTGACTCTTCTGAATATTAAAAAAGTTTGTTTCTAAAGACTATAGAAAGAAAATACCTATAACTAATGTTTAGTCAGGCTACATAAAATATTTCTCAAAAGCAGCTAAGAGGATTACCTATACTGCAAGGGTAAGAGAATACAAATGTCAGTCTTTGAGTTTAATGATAACCTACACCTGCATTTTGCCATTTTACAATAAGCTAGTTACTAATAAACACTTCAAATGAGTAATATATTTTAAGTAGAGACTGACAATATAAGGTTTTGAGTTTTATAATTCAGTGCATGGTTTTAATGACAATATATTTTATATGTAATCTAATCCATAAATGGTAGTGGTAAACAAAATAGAAGTGACGGATTGTGCCAGTTTGGAGTTTACTTTTCTTGACATGTTGATTTGCCTCAACTACTCACCCACAACCTATCATATAACCAATGCTCAAGTGTTAGTTGAGGTGTTATTTTCAGCTCTATGCAGTGGACTACAGAAAAATAAAGTTTCACAAGTACAAAGTTCGACTGCTTTCTCATTCCCTTCCTTCTGTTGCAAAGATTATCCCCAAAGTCAAATGAATAAAGAGGAAAATTATAAGTCTGTATTTTAAGGTTGTTAAAGTTTTTTTCTGTTTCTGACAGTTTGGCTTTCTTTTGTCATTTTCTCACTTAAATGTTGTAAACTCAGAAAGTGTTACGCTAAGACTCTTTATGTAGCGTTACACATGCCAGAAGACAATATTATTTTACCATGTCAAAGTTGTTTGCACCATTTGGAGCACATCTATCATCAAAACTCAATTAAATGGAGTCTTTCTATCTTCAACTAAAACAAACTGTTTACTTAGATTTGCTCAGTGTTTACTTCGCCAGAGGTAGAAGACCCAAATAGCACAGCAACATAGGTGTCTGGGGATCTACCAGGGGTCAAAAAATTTAACCCAAAGAAGGAGCCTTCTTCTCTGGTTGCAACAAGAGACTTTCTTTTCCTCTTGCCAAGTAAATGGCAGCATTATAATGTTATTCATACCTCACTGGGGTCCTAACAATTCCTCTATTCAAGCTGAAAAGGGATATATTCTCTTTGTTGCAAAGTATTAAATTTGTCCCTAGAGATTAGTGTGTAGGCAGTTTTCAAGGATGAAACAGGATTAGATAAGGTTTCTTTACTGAGAAAGAGTTCTGTAACAGTACAGCGGAAAACTCCCTTGTATTACTTGTATTGGAAAAAAAAAATTCCCTTTGTTTTAAACACTTCAAATCACAAGTCAAATTTATTAAATTATAAATTGACAAAATGTTTTCTTAAGGGGGTTTTGTAAAAATGAAGTAAGTTACAAATAGAAAAAAGTTGACACTTGCCTTAATTGAATTTGAAATTTTTATCTTTGACATTGCTCTATTTCATTTATAATTTAAATATCTTTACTAGTAAGAGATTATATATCTTGCGAAGTAAACACTGAGCAAATCTAAGTAAACCGGAATTATAGTTATCAGCTTAAAGATTCAGAATGTTTCTACCTTTCTTAGGGGGGGGTTAAAACCATATTACGTATCTGCTGAACTGAAACAATATTTGTTAAGTTTTAAACTGTCAAAATTATTTTGAGTGCAGTTCTAGAATATGTCAGTGGTTCATTTGGGGTCCACTTACTTGTTTACAGTTAATGATGTTGTACACCATCGGAGGACATGAGTATCATTACCAAGTTTTCAGGAGAAATATGTTTTATTCAAAAAGAAAAAAAGTAGCCTGTACGAATACACTCTTCCTCTAAGTGATATGATTCGGAGGTTATAGACCTTCCCTAATTACTGGTAAGAGCAGCAATGGGATTGCACAATAAAGGTATTTGTGTTGGGTTTTTATAAACTTTACCTGGTAAAGCAGAACCTGGGTAAGGCTTTCTAGACCATAGTATTTTCTTCTCCTTGGAATTTTATCTCATTCGACAACTCAAGCTTTTGTTGAATGTTACGAACCACAGGGGAAGAGTTTCATTAAATAAAAATGAAAAGATTTGCGATTAGGACCCCCAATTCTGGTTAGAGTTAAAAAAATCTTAAGGCTAAAAGTTTATGTTTCTGGCATGTGTACAGATTTTAAAGCTAAAAAAAAAAACGAATTGGAAATATAAGTTTTCTGCTAACAAAACGAAAAATCAAAAAAACAAAACACAAAAAAAGCCCTTCCTTCTCGGTAGCACCTTGTCATCTGAAAAGCAGGAAGCCTTCCACATACACTTCCCTTTTCCACGTCGCTGCCAGGTGATCGATCTTCCGTGGCCCAGCTCTGCTGGTGTCAGCCCCCGCTTGCAAACTATCTGTGGTTTCCCACTGTCCCCAGAACAAAATGCAGACTTTTGGGCTTGATAGTCAAAGCCCTCTACCACCCTTTTCTACACTTCCCATCCCCACTTTTCAGAGTTAATTTTGTACCAGGCTCATTGACACCCCCTACCTAGACTCCTCCACCCTGTATTCTTAGCAATCCCCATATGCATCACGATGCTTTGTGGCTTTCATAGTATTGAGTATGCTCTTCTCACTCCCTTAATCATCCTCTAAGTTTTTGCTTCGTCAGTTTCACCTTTCACCTGCTAGTACCTTAGGGCGGTAAATATTTGCTGGTCGGCTTCTGATAGCTATCACTTGGTTGGTCTACACTATGAAGACATTCTGATGTAACAGCCCTTCCCTGCATGGAAACTTTGAGTCGCTTGAAGGTGGCTTGGGTAATGGCAGGCCAGGAAAATCCCTGTGTTTGCAGGCTGCCGCTTGCTCAATGGCTCTGCAATGTTTTTGATGTTTCTCCTGATTCCCACTTACCCATTCTAGTTCAAAACGTTAAAAAATGTGTTCATGCTTTTTACAAATATGATTGACATGGAAAAATTCTACGTGTGCAGTAGTTACACAAAAGCAAGCATTGGGATGTCTACAAACACTCAAATATTGGACTAAAATTTTTTCTCCCATATTTATCCTGATTTTGAGGTCATGCTAATAGAATCCTGTGGTCTAGTGGTATTAAAAGACAGACACTAAAAGAAGGTCCATCAATTTCTAACATTTTTATGATTATCTACCACTTTTGTATATATCTTCCTTAAATTGTATTTTGAATATTCTGTATTTAAAGTAGACTCTATTTCTATGAAAGTAACTGCAACTAATTTGAGAACTTCTGGAAAAAGACAACTAACGTGAATGAACAAAAAGAACTGATATTGGATGGCATGGAAGAGAGAAAGATAAGATTTGAATAAATGAATACAGCTTTTGGAGAATTGTTTTCCCACACTCACAGGACAATATTCACTGTGACAAGGTGGGCCTGGGCATGGGGCTGGCAGATGAGATTGTTTGCTTCTTGTTGATGATGCTGTTGCCTTTTGCTCCAAATTTATTTTAGGACTTTGAGAACCATATAACAATAAGAGATAAAGTCCTAGTTTATTGGCACTTTCAAGTGTTAATTAGACTTGATAGTTTCCACCCAATTATACATTTGAAAAGAAAACTATGCTCAAGTAATATAAGAAATATCTGTCCATCACTTCAGGGCTCTGAGAACCAAATGTACAATGTCTCTTATTTCAGTCAGTGGCCATGAACTGTAACCTTAAAGATGAGGAAATGTGTACCCCAAACCCTCGCCCAAGTTAATAGACTCTGTTTATGGTAAATCAAGATGATATTTCAGGTAGTTTCACTCCCTGTCTGGTCTTTTTATCTCAGATATAATTAATATCCTCTTTGATAAGGCCAGATGAAAGATTAGATTTTGTATGATACATATTTTTATGTAGTTCAGCATGGTTTAGTTTTTCAAAAATATATTTGGTCAGATTAAAGATGGTTCCTATAGCCATGCTATATGAAATTTGTGTATAAAGTCAGTTGATCCATCACATGGATTTAAGAGTATAGCACCAGATTTGAAAGTAACAAGTTGAGAATACAGTATAGAGAGAAGATCATATATGACCACAGAAATACTTTTGTCATCCAGAGGCCTTTAAATGGTAGGCATTGTTGATTTTTTTAAAATATGTTTTTATTGATTTCAGGGAGAGGAAGGGAGAAAGAGAAAGGAACAGAAACATCAATGATAAGAACAATTTATCGGCTGCCTCCTGCACATGCCCTACTAGGGAGTGAGCCTGCATGTGCAACCCGGGCATGTACTCTGACTGGGAATCGAGCTGTGACCTCCTGGTTCATAGCTCAATGCTCAACCACTGAGCCACACCAGCAAGAGGGCACTATTGATTTTTAACCATAATAACAGCTGGGTGTTTCCAATGTGCCATACATTCTGCTCCTTAAATACACAAAACACATTTCTTCACCTAAGTGATACAATGCTAGGCATTCTTATCCCAATTAAGCAGGTGAATAAACAGACTCAAGAGAATTTAAGTGATGCATCCAAATGCACACAGATAGTAATTAGTAGAATTGAGATTTAAATCCAGATATTTTTACTTAAAATTCAAGTTCTTTTTTTTTATATACTCAAGCTTTTATTTATTTATTTATTATTTATTTTTTAATTTTTTAAATTTCTTTATTGATTAAGGTATTACATATGTGAAGTTCTTTACTGCTTAAAACTACTAATACTGTCTGGTGGGTGTGGCGTGGTGGTTGAGCATAGACCTATAAACCAGGAGGCCAGGGTTCAATTCCCTACCAGGGCACATGCCAGGGTTGCCGGCTCAATCCCAGTGTGGGGCATGCAGGAGATGGCAGATCAATGATTCTCTCTCATCATTGATGTTTCTACCTCTCTCTCCCTTCCTCTTTGAGGACAATAAAAATGTGTTTAAATAAAAAACAACTAATACTAACACTACTTTAAAATATAATAGCTGGCATATATTGAAATTTTTCAGTGTAGTATCAGAATACTAAACACTACATTTGATATCTCATTCAATCTTCATAACAACTACTAGAGGGTAGTTATTATGATCTCCATTTTCCTGTGAGGATAAGAAAACTTAGAAAAGTTAAAAAATGTCCTTAAGATTACTTGGTTAGAAAGTAAAAGTAGGTTGTTGCTTGCTTCATCCACAGTCTCCTTCTCTCCATGAGCGCATGGCTGTTCTGGGAGATTAGTCAGGAGAGGATAAGCAATGTGTCATAGCAAATGAAGGCAGAAGTCCCATGCCTTACAACATCAGAGGGATATTTCTAGCTCGTACTCTCTGTCCATTGCAGCTGCGGCTCTGTTCAGAATGTGCATAACAGGATCCAGGTGACTGGGCAGCCACTATCCAGACCTGGTCTCATTGGCAAAGGAGAAAAAAAAAAGACAGAAACAGAAATATAGTGGCTTCTGCCTAGAGGTTTTATGTCCACTCCTGGTCTTTTGGGGTTGGGGGTGAGGGAGTAAGGTGGCACAGGGATCAATAATCTTGACATTGCGATGGGCTCCCTAGGTACAGAAATCAGACTATTTGGGGAATAGTTGAACTGATATCTGGCATAGTACTGCCAGGAGGTGCATATCCATACATAAGATGACAGGATACAACTGCGTGGTCTTGATTGGTGCTTCTTCAGACAGCCTTAGCTCTTAGACAGTGGAGGAGGGGGGCGGACATTCACAAGCCAGTAGAACAGCTTTCATGAGTGAAGAAACTTTACCATGTTACCATATGATGGGCTAAGATAACATTCCTCACTGGTACATAACTTATAGTTTAAGAATTTATTCTGCTAGGGATATGGAACTTATTTTTAAAACTATATTGAGTGAAGAAAATAGATCATGTCAAATTTGGCTGGCAAGAGGTATATTTGAATAAACACCTTAAGTGGTTTCAAAGATATATCAATAAATATAGATGTCTACTGCACTGTTTAGAATAGAGAAAAAGTAGAAACAACTAGTAAAATAATATGGGCTAAATGAATTATATTGAATATATTATTAATAGATAACTACGCAGAATGATTAAAATGTAATAATACAGAAACTGCTATTGATATAGTAGAAAAAACAGGTTATATATTAATATTTCATGATCTTTTTTCAGAAGATGTACATATTTTATTTTTAAAAAGGTATACATTAGGAAAATCATCAAAATGTTCAAAGTTATCATTGGGTAAGAATTTTCAGAGATTTTTTTTTTAAAGTTTGGGGCAAGGGGCTTGTCTAAATTTTCAACATTGAATACTTAATACATTTAAGAAATAAACTAATAAACAACTATTAAAATTAATAGTGATGTCCAGGAAACACAGAATAAAACGACATCTTTCATCATGTAGAAAACAAAACACTAAATGGAGATAACTCAGTGATCTGTCAGGTCAGGAAACAGTGATCATTCTGAATCACTGTTGACCACTTTCCACTCCACATTCTACTTTCTCCTTAGACTCACCTTCTGCACAGAACCTCGCATGGTCCTGGGCTCCCACTAAGAGCTCCCTGCGTGTTTCTCTCTCCCAGTAAATTGTCAAGTACTTAGTGCCAGGGATGCCAGCTCCTTCCTCTTGGTGTCCTCTAGCTAATATTCCTGGTTCCAGACTTCTCCATGGCCATCTGTCCTCCACATTACTGGCAGAGTTCCTTTGACGTAATACAAATTGAAATGATGTAATGTCTTTTGGAAATTCTTTATTTTCTTAACAGTTAGCTTATTCTAAGTTTTGCTGTAGTAACAGATAACCCCTAAATCTCAGGGGCTCTCAAAAACATGGGTTTATTTCTTCCTCGTGCTACAAATCACCCCCGGTTTTTATTTCTGAGTTTGTAAAGGAACAGCAACCATATCTATCACATTGAGGAAAGAGTAATTGCACGGTCATGCCTTAGCTCTGACAGTTTCGGCTTAGATGTGATGTAAATCATTTGGGCTCACAGGTCATTGGAAAAATCAAGTCCTGTGGCCAGGCCTGAGTCAGTAGTCAGTGACTGGTATAATCCTGTCTCGCTGGGGACTGCAGATAATTGAAAATAATAACAGGACAAATAACAGTAAATGGTCCCCTTTACATTTTCATATAGTTTTCACAGCTATTAATAGTTGAAATTAGGAAAACTGAGTAGGAGTTGCTAATGTTTACATCCTAATATAACGGCTATTTTTTTTGTAAGAAACCTAATATAACTTTACAATCTAGTGTTGACAAAAAATTCAAATAAAAAAGGATCTAAAGCTGCTGTTTAGGTCCATGTGACTTGGCAAAATTGAACTTGGGTCACATAATTAGCAGGAGGATACTTTAAAAATTGACATGGAAGCTCTGGAACATTCTAACTTTCCAAGAAATAGACATGAATATTTCTTAGGGTACATCATACCTATTTCTAGAGAGGTACTAAAGAGCCATATCAGCTAGTAATGGCTGATGGCACAATCTAAATTTTCTAATGCAAGAGTTGTATACTGGGTGTCCCCCCCCCAAAAAAAAAATGTATACATACTTTAACAGCTGATAGCTGAATTTTGAAAATGAAATGTATTTTAATAAACACTGCCTTTCTAATTATTCAAAATGTATGTATATTTTTGGGGACACCCTTGAAATATATTCTCTTTCTCAATAGAGTCCAGGAAGAGTCTATAAAATGCTCATCTAGTTCCTTAGGTTTTTTTATTTGTTTGTTTGTTTGTTTGTTTGTTTTACCTTTGGCTATATTGGTTCCCTTTAATAGCCAGAATATTCCCAACAATTAAAATATTTCTTAAAAATGCCGCAAAGTTAAAAACTTGCTGATTGTGTTCCTTGATTTTCTAGTGGGTCTAATAGCTACTGACTAAAGGTTAAGCCAGAAAACTTCATAACTCATACTTCACTAGATAACTATTCCAGTAAACTTTACTAATGTACAACAACAAAAAGACTTGTTGAGTTATTTAAAAACTAAAGTGTGGCACATTTTTAAGAGTTCAGTCTTACTTCATTCAGCAGTAATTTGATCTACGTTTAAGCTAGAAGACATCTTTGGAAACTTCTTTTAAAGAATGGATAAAAATTATTTGTAATTACCGTATCAATTTTTTTGCTTATGTAGATGCTGCCAAAGTATTTAAGAGTGCTGGAGAACAGTTTTTCTTAAATATATTTATTTTACAGTTTTATTTACATTTACTAGCCTGGCAAAACCTTTTATCAAGAGCAGTGATTTTCAAGCTTTTTCATCTCATGATGCACATAAACTAATCACTAAAATTCTGCTGGCACACCAAAAGATAAAGACATTTTTGCTGATCTGACAAAAAAATGGTATAATTTTGATTCATTCACACTGGACGGCTATTTTGTTTTGTTGCTGTGGTTTTTCTATTTGACACTATAAGGGAAAAAAGGTCAGCACCCCTGACTAAATAGTCTGGTATTGCACATTTTAAAAATTATTTCTGCACATCGGTTGAAAATTGCTGATTGAAAGCTATGAGAGACACAACTGGTTTTCATGTAATTAAAAAAATATAAGCAAAGCTGCTATTTTGTGTCACACAGACAAAGGAAAATTCTTTTAGGAATATGAACATTATAAAAAGAATCTGCCCTGGGTGGGGGCTCAGTTGGTTAGAGCGTTGTCCCACAAACTAAAAGGTTGTGGGTTCAATGCCCGGTCAGGGTATATAACCAAGTTGTAAGTACATACAGGAGGCAAATGATTGGTGTTTCACTCTCACATCGATGTTTTTCCCTCTCTCCATTTTTTCTCTATGAAATATAAAAGAAAACATATCTGTGGGTGAGGATTAAAAATAAATACATACATATATACATACATGCATAAATAAGTAATCCAATTTAAGATATGCTGCTTAGATGTAGAAAAAGTATTTCTGTGTTCTTTGGTAAAATATTTGCAAAGAATGTCAATCCATATTAACATATTTAGAGAGAATATATATATATGTATATTTATAGATATATAGAGATACAGTTATATATAGTTATATGTATAGTTGCAAATATATGTAAATGTATCTGAATGTGTTGATAAATACAGATATATAGTTATAGACTTACATATAAGAGGATTTATATTTATTTTTCTTATAGTGAAGCATTAGAGTTTGATCACTTCTCATTTCCTGGAAAGGTTGTACAATGTATAAATGCATAGTTTGGGAGAGAAGTAAAATACAGGGTACATAGTGCTCTGAAATCACTAGGTAGACCAGAGAGCTAAACTGTCCTTTAAGGGAAATGCCACAGAGAAAATCCAGCCTCTGAAAGCTAACTGTAGCCTTGACTATGCTCAGCAAAGTTACTCACTGTTAGAATGTATATTTACAAAATATCCAAAATTGGTCACAGCATCACATGTTGACAGTTTTATTTGTATGTTTGAGATAAAAGCAGTAGGCGCTCTCCCTATAAG
The DNA here is from genome assembly GCF_951640355.1 of Cnephaeus nilssonii. Lineage (NCBI taxonomy): Eukaryota > Metazoa > Chordata > Mammalia > Chiroptera > Vespertilionidae > Cnephaeus > Cnephaeus nilssonii. The sequence continues at coordinate 27,315,135 of NC_137075.1, read as the reverse complement.
CGACACTATATTCTAAGCTTATGAGCCCACAGTGTCTGTCTCTCACACGGTGATGACATGGGAGTGTGCTGCCACATTACTTCGTGCGATTTCCTGTTCTATACAAAACAAAGAGAGTGCTTTTAATAGTCCCGATATCATACTTCCACATTTCAATGGAAATCTTAAAACCGAAGGCAGGCTGCAATTCTAACTCAAGGTACATAATGCTTTATTTATCATTTCTGTTGAAAATAATTAAAGTAATATTTAAAGCATTAAGGTTAATCTGGAGCTTTGTTTTCATTTCTATTTTGGTTGTAAAAGTATGTCAGTTATAAGTATACCAAACTCATATGTGTTTGCTAATTTGGTTCAATGGATGCTGCTGCTTAGAATGATCACTTTGAATTGAAATATGCTTACCAGCACTTCAAGTTTAAAACAGCAGTGTTTTTTAAGCAAGGTGAACACATGATAACAGTCATTCCATAGCTGTAAATTTCTTAATAGTGGTATGTTACAAACAATATCGAGTACAAGTCAAACTTTTTATATTTTTTTTGCATTTAACCTGAACTGGGTTACTGTATAATTTCAACATATGACATTCCATTTGAAAAGTTATTTTCCATAGGCAGTTATTTATACTTTTAGGCATTTTAATTTCCTGAATTAAAGGACGCAATGTAGGTAAAGATATTCCTATATTTTCAAGTTCTCTTTTGATTGGTAAGGGACAGTGCAGGCCCATCTGTTTTGCAGCAAAGAAAGCCCCAAACCATCTGTGTAGAACCACATGCCAGCTAAAACACAGAGATATGCACAGTTTTTTTGTTATGAAAAATTTTGCAGTATTTTTTTCTGTATTAGTGTGAATAAATTAGCAACAACTAAATTAAAGAAATCTTTAGAGAACATATTAACTTTCTAGTGCCTACAGTAAATCATATCCATTTAGAAATTATGAGAGTTGCATTGTCCCCATATGAATTTTTCCTTACTATTCTGAATTTGATACTGAAATCACCCATCTGAAAAGTAAAATTGTTTCATTGTTGGTAATGTAAATTCATGTTTATAAAATTATTTTGATTGAGCAATTCTTTGACTTTCAAACAGAAAATAATTGTTTTTTGTTTAGCTACAAATACTAGCACAGTAAAATGAATTGTATAGTTATAACTAATACATCTTGAATATTATATTACTTGAACAATATCTGCTTAGTGTAGCACATCAGAATGTTTTATGGCATATTTTGGAGAAGTGTTTGTTTTTCCATTGAAATAACTCTGCTAAAGTATTTTTTAGGTTCTACTACAGTAATTGAATATATAAATTAAGTGCTAGTTTTCAGGAGTCAACAAGAATATTGAATAATAGCTTAAATGTTAATTACATTTTATAATTCTAAGGCTCTGAAGAATATATTAATATTTTAAAAATAATTCTAGATTTAAAATATTTCACAGAGCACTTAATGAGGCTTTTGCCTACCATACAAAGTTGGCTATCTGAGCTGTTTGTTTTTTTCCCCCCAAAATCAGTAAAATATGTGCAGGCCAATAATCACTTTCATAAGTCACAAAAACTATTTCCTGATCTTCTCACTAGTCTTCTATCTTCATTCTGCATTCGCTTTTATGTGATTGCTATTTGATGACTTAGAAAATAACAAATAACCGAAATATGTGAACGTATGTCAACTCCTTAATGCAAAGTAAGTATTAATGAAATATGTCACTCTTTGAGAGACCTTTTCTATTATGTTTTACAATGGTGTTGAAAGTGCTTATTATCTGTTTGAAAAACATTAAAAGCTTTAAATTCAAGCAGCTCATTTTTCATTTTGTTAATTGCATAACATACTAATGTTGCACTAGGTTGTTTTTTTCAGTGGTATAATGATGCAACAATATTTACATACCAACTCTGGTTTTCCTTTAATGGTTTCTATAACAAGATCATAATTTCCTTTAGCGTAATCACTGGCAGATTTATTTGGCGTCCCATCTTCGCTCCGCTCTGGCTTTGGGGGCCTGGGAGAGAGCACATACTACTTTTTCTCCCTTTTGCCATTAAGTACACTCTGCTCAAGTGGAGTTGCTGCAGGACTGGGTTACACTCCTGCCAAACATTCACAGTTAGAAAGCTTTTAGGACCAAGAATCAGTAGGAATCAACTGATTCCTCTAAACTCTGTCCAAAAGCTGTAACAAATTGATTTGCCCACCGTCATTTTATTGCACAGTAAAGACGTGAATATGTGAAAGTGGGTGGTTGGAGGAAAATGCCATTTTAACTAGTTTCAATAGATTCATAGGAGAGGTAACGTTATAAAAAGGAACATTATGGTGTTAATGCTTTTCTAATCTGTGTGCTGACTCTGAAAACCGTGGTTTCAAACCAGACCTACATCATACTGCCTGAGAAGTCCTTGTGACCTGCCCTCCACCTGCCATGAGCAAGAAATGCTCTATAACACTGTGCAGCACTATAAACCCCTAGTCTGAATTTTCTATTTCCCACATAGAATAATAATAAGGCCTTAGGATTTGTCTGGCTACTTTGCCCAATATGCCTTGGAAGCAGCTGAAAACATCATAATATGACATTCCAAATTTAGCTCCATTTGTCCTGCATAGAGAAACAAATCAAAAAACAAAAAAACAATTTCAAGCTGTCTCCTAAACTGAGCTGATTTCAGAGAAAAATACCATTAATCGGAGCACTACAGATTGGTGCGACTTGCTCTTTGGATGACATTGCATGACATAACTTTCCAAACCTCTCATTATGTTTCAGAGGTAGTTTGCTACATGCCTAGATTCGTTTTTGATAAGTAGTGAGTGGCCTGTTTTAAACCACAGTAAAGCAGAGTTTTGAAAAGAGAAACTCTGCACATGATGGAGTTGGGTAAAGCTATGATTTTCTGCTTGGCTGGAACACAGTCTATGATTCAGTTACAAGGTTAATCAATCTGAACTAAAGGTAAAGGGATATGCATAAAAGATACACATAAAACAGGACCCTTCATGTCCCAGACGAGCATGTATTCATGTGTTCTCACAGCGGTGACTCAGGCTAATGTCATTCCCTTCATGAGATCTCTAATGGTTACCTTGAGTGTTGTTAATTCACTCTGCTTGGGGAAAAGTTACAAATATGTATCAAAACCTATGGCATGGGCCTTGAAAAAAATCCGTAGCATAATAAAAACTGACATAATTATTATTGCAAGCAATAAATGAAACATTTAATATTTTATAAAAAAAATTCTGATCATAATTGAAACTCAGAGCAGGGTTTCTTTCAATTAACTTGGGAAGCAAACTAAATATTTAACTTACTTAGCATTCCACAATTAAGATCTATAATTTAAATGAGATGTAATCTGTTTCCTCTCTTAAGTGATGCCATGCTCTACACAGCGTGGGCCAGAGCTTTGTTTTACTTTACTCATTCACGGGCCCTTTGGTTTTGAAGGTCTTTCTTTTATCCTTCATTTAATCTGTTCAAAAAGAGTCAAACAACTGCTCCAGTACCTGTATAGTCAAGTCTTTATTCTATTTTATAATGTATGTCTGCTTATTAAAGTTTTCAAGACATCCTAGACTTAGGCAAACAGTGTCCAAATGTACCATATTTAGCTTCTATCTCAAAATCTCCCGAGCTGTCAATTTAGGTGTTAAAGAGACCATTTGTAAAGCTTGGCTGGGAATTGCCATTATTGACTGGAATGTGTGTTTATCATTACATTCAATGATGAAAGTGGAACATGTAGCATATGAATAAATGTCAGCAGATGTTTCTTTTAAATGGCCTGATTTCAACCTCCTGTTGTTTGTCTTGAATACAAATATTAAAAAAAGGGAAAAAAGGCAGAATTTTTTTATGACATAAGTGCAAGGGTAGTTAGATTTTTTGAAAAACAACAAAATAATGGCTAGAATATCAGCCTGAGAGAGGAAAGTAGAATTAAGAGTTGGTTGGCTGTGTTTGACTACTGTTGTGGGCTTTTAAATAGATTTAGCAAAAGGAGAGATTTGCAGTGTGTGGTTATAACAAAATTTAATCTCACAGATTTTTGTGCTTAACAGCTGTTATTAATGATTTTTAAAAATAGCTGAATTTGATTACTGCACGGAGGGTGTTCAACTTGGGTAAGGGTCTTAAAAGTCTTTCTCTCCTTTTTGGAGACTTTGAATGGAAATATGCAGTAGCAAATAGACATTGTTTTCTAACAACTCTTACTTTGAAAGATAGACATCAAACAGAAAGTGTATTTTACATATTTTAGTGAGGAAAAGGCACCATAAACTCACTGTATACAAATGAAACAGACATGGTAGATGGAAAGACACAGACTCGTCCTTTGTTCGCATCCACAGCGATTTTTGTGAATGTACTATATTTAGTGGAACTCCTGTGGTGCTTTGGGGGCTGTAAATATTTAGGTGTCATTTGAAGAGGTGTAAAATGACTAGAGACAAATTCTGGGTGGGCTGTAAGAGCAGGAAATGTTACTTGAAAAATCAGGCACTCATATTAAATTTCCAGCATAAGTGGTCTAAAATACTCCAGAGAAAATGTTCCAATAGAATATATCTTATAATAAAATTGTTCAGAACTTGTCGCCATTTCCACTTTATTTAAATGATAATAATTTGTACTTCAGATCGTAAGGAGCACTAGAGGCTACTGCTTACATCTGTCAAAAACACAGAACTTTCAAAACCAGAGAACTTACGAGCAAAACATGGTTCAAGCTTCAAAAAGGGCAATGACTCGAGGCCTGCTTCTCATCCCTGGCTTTCACTTTGGTAGCAGGATTGTCTGTAGCCACTGTCACTGGTGGGCACAGATATTGCATATACTATTAGTCATTTCCTTTCAATTTTGAGAGTGTAAATGCCTAATTGCTTGTGCAATTAAAGGAAGCCCGCAGTTGCTGCCTGTAAAACAGAAGGCTAGGGTGAAATGTAAATTAAAACCATTAGTGTAATTTTCTGACTTGTATAACAACAAATTGTATATGTTTTTCCTCTGTGTTTAGGATTTCTGGAGTATTGATCGTAAAGCTAGCCTTGAAAATGGGCTACGCGCTCACAGAATGCTTAATTAACTGAAGACAAAGAACACGGTGACAGTCGTGCTAATCAAAATGTCGAGTTTGGTATTTAACAATCAAGCTGTTAATCATATTTTTAAAAGGAATAAAATACTCTGTGTGTTTACTGAAGCTTTCTTTGGAAATAATGCCGTATTTATTTTGATAAACCCTCTGAAATTCAAAATTGAACCTAAAATCTGCTTTTCTATTCGTTGGCACATATACACCATTCATCCTTCAGGTCAGAAACAGCAAAACTACACTTACTTATATTGCTGTCACTTAGACTGAAAACATGCCCCAGCCAGTACTCCATTCCCACCAGACACTTTCAATACCAAACCACCACCTTTCATCACTACACACACTTAACACATTCCTTCAGTTCAGCACTTTGCATAACCTCTTTCCGTCACAAAAATAAATTGTAGTTCCTCTTCTAAAGAACCCTCGGTCAGGCCATAATCACCTTCCTTCACATTCTTCCCCAAATTTGTTTTCTTTTTGCTTTTTGACATTTTTTTCTGTCTTTGTTTGTTCCTTCTTAATCTGGGCACGCATACATACCTACTCCCACACTAATATGTCTACGACACCTATTCCAGGGCTCATCTTCATCTACAAAGCTACTTGACATTCGAAATATGAAATGCCTATTAATTAACTCTGCTCCATTTAACTATGCTTAACCAGGATCGAAATTAGGCTCTGAGGCTCTATTATGATGAAAAGGGATGACAACCTCGCTGAAGAGATCTTTGGATGATTATAACCTAAAAGGACCTGAGAAATGCTGGGATTTGGTTCTACCTCATTTGTAACATGAGAAAATGGGGCACTGAGGCACAGGGGGCCTGCGCTGTGTTCGGCACGAAAAGGTCAAGAATACCTTCAGTCACTCTGCCTCTAGTCACGTGCCAGACATGAGTTTACCCCCACACCCGGGTTCTTCCACACATCATGGGCCAAAGGGTAGGTCACACAACCTTTCTCAACTGCTGTTTGCTGTCCCAAGCGTCCCAAGCCATCCCCAACTGTGGGAGAGGCACACTGACTTTCCTGCACAGCGCGTTGTAAGTGGAAGGCACGGAATAGACGTTTATTAGGATTCCACTGAATTAATATTGGCTGATAAGAAATTGCATTTAATCCACAGAGCGAAACACAACTGTTATAATATGGAGCTTTGTAATGAACTTTTTAAAATAATGCATCTCATATATTAAGACTAGGTAAAAACAACAGGTGTTCTATGATGATATGTTGCCTTCATTCTCATTAAACTGTTTTTATCTGCCAACAATAATTAATGTCATTTTTTTATTTTTAATAAGCCTAAAAGGCCTGAATATAATGATGTATTCAGGGAAATAGAGTCAATAGAAAATTTAAGGATTTGATGACTTGTATTCCTTTTACATGAAGAAGAATGGCGGCTAGTTAAAATATGAGGATTGCCAAGTTCTTAAAGTTTGCTTTCTCACTGAAGCTGTCTAGCATCTTCCAGAATGCGTTTTAGAAAATGATCATTTGTGGGGGACACTGGATAAAACAACATTAAGAAAATTTTATTGTTCAAGAACTAACAGACATTTTGTTAATGTCATTTTGTGACTCTAAAAGATAGGGGGTTGAGGAATGGGGCATAGTACACAGCAGTTTCAAATGCATTTCACGATATTTTCTTTAGAATATTTCATTGTACTAGTGTTCTGGGAAAATCTTTGTACCTGATCTAGTTTAATGCTCAGGTGCTCTAATTGAATAATAAAAAGGTAAAGCAAACTACTAGGTGTCACACTTAAAAAGGGAAAGAGCAAAGGACTTGACAACTTAAGCCAAAGTTGTGTTGTGGTGTAGTGTGTTTGTGTTGTTTTTTCACTTTTCTGTGGTAATCTCAGTAGTCATCATGGTTCTCACATTAAGATTTTTTTTTTTTACTTTTTCAACTTTTCACTTGGTGTGCTGTTAGAAATAGTTTATAGCTCCTCATGACTTAGATTTCCGGTCTCAACTAAGTCAGGTAGCAAGAATTACATAGAAGCTGAGAGCAGAAGAGTTGAAGGTGCCGTGAGCAGCAGCGAAGAGTGTGTCGGGGAAGGTGGTCCCCATATAGCATGATTTAAGATCATGAAACATCCATTGGCTCCTAAAGCTCTCCTTATCCAGGGCTCCGGCAGTTCTCATCACACGGGAGGGGTGCAGGGGAGAGAAAAATAGATGGGGAAAGATCCAAAATGTATTAGCACCTTCCATGTACAAGACGCTATACAAAGATTATTTCCCAAACACTTTGGAAAGTAGGTAATGTCATTCTTATTTTCCAAAAGAAAAAGTGATACATAGTTGTTAGGAAAGACTAGTCAAAAGGACATGTTTCTCTTCAGGGTCCCCCTCCTGAGCACATTGGGGAAGAGCAGACCAAATAATAGGTATGAAGAACCAGGGTGGGGGAGGACAGATATTAAAAATGCACAGCCTTTTACAGAGTTTATTGTAATCACTGAAACCAGGTGGCAGTAAGAGTTCTTTAGTCCATCGGTAAATTCTCATTGATATTAAAGATGGGGTTTTAATAGTAAGAAATGCTCAATTTTTTCAACAAATAAAGGAACAGATGCTGAGTTTCAAAGTAGCCTCAAGTCTCAACATTAGCCAACTCAGGTAAAGTAAGTTTGAAATTATAAAGAGAATTCTTGATACCTCTTATTAATGCTTTAACACATATCAAATTCAACTCTAAAGGGATCTTCAGTTCACTGCACTCACGTGTTTTGTTGAGTTTTATTCCTTTTTTCCTAATATAAACAACTAATTAAGAAAATCACTGTGAGAGTTTCTGTGGGCAGGATACTCCAGAGGTTTCTTATTCTTTCACTAGCTCAACATTTTGGTTTTCATACATTCTTAAAAACAATGTTTTTTGTGTTGTTGCATGTGTTTGTAAAAGTTGTTATCAGAAACAAAAACTTATTTTGCTTAAGAGCTTTAAAAATGATTAATCATATAAAAGAAAGAAAATAGTTTTTTCTCAGACATGTATAATATTTAATTAGAAAACCATCTGATACTCATTTTGACATTAATTTAGATATAAATCTTTACTATTGGTAAGACTAAAGATGCAAAATTTATGTTTTCTACTTTATTAAAGTGACTATAAAAACTGTACCTACTAATTTTAAATTCTACAAAATAAAGCAACAGCTATATTTAAATTTTACTCTTCCAACATAATTATCTGACTCATTATCTTTACATGCTAACATTGCCAGAGTTAAATCACAATCTATCAAATATAGAAACAGAATGATACAACATGGGATGAGCCAAATATGATCAGATAACTTTTAATCTATGCAGTTGTGAATCTCATATTAATGAGGGAATCCACATTAGTGACAGGAGGTATCTTACAGATGGATGGTGGTGAAAAAAAATATCAAAAATCCGATCTCAAATGAAAGTAGCAGCAATGCAAATGAGTGCAAAGTGTAACTTTTGTTCATAAAAATAAATAAATAAAAATCAAATTGCACAGATTTAGACTTGTGTTGAATCCAAACTCAGTTTCTTTGAGAACCTCAATCACTCAACTTTCTGAGAATATAATGAAAACTGTCTTAGACAAGTGTCCTGGTCTAAATGGTGCTTTCCCGATCCTTCCACATTGACTGTATGCTTACATACCTTTCAACCATTAACAAGTGAAGAGCTCCAATCTAAAGGCCTACATTTTAAAGAAAAATATTTGGGAAATAGAGTTCAATGCCCAAAGAGTTGAAATATTCTGTGTTAATACCAGCCCTCAACAGAAAATTTTCACTGAGGAAATTAGAATTTTGCAGCATTTTGGAGCAAAGGAAAATAATATTTCCTCCCAAACATTTCCAGCTTAGAATATTTAGTGAGCAAACTGGAATTCTCAAAATTTGGGGGGGAAAAGAGAAACAGAAAACATTTTGGCTGATAAAATGCTCCTGAATAAAATATTATCTGAAACAAATGTTTAATTCAGAAAACACCTGCCAATGTAGATGTGCCCTTCAATAAATATGGCATCTCTATCCTCATTTAACATGTTTCTTAGCAATGAAATGTTGGCATTAAATTTAAACATAAGTGCAGTATAAAACTGGGATATAGCTATATCCTGTGGACATGGTGTTACAACAGCTAGGCCAGGCATTTTCAATGTTTTGAAGTCACAACATTTTTATATTAACACCATTTAGAGATCATAATTAAGTAGCAAGGTGTTTAATGAGATACACAAGAGAATAGTAATATACCACAGTGATACTGGTCTGTTGTTGATAACCTATCTAAAAGTAATAATCTGAAAATAAGAATTACCATAATATTAAAATTGTAAAGGTTGAGGATAAAGGCTTTGAGCAATATAATATTTCCATTTTCCTTTTTGTGTTTTGATTCCTAGATCATGCAAAATATCTTCAAAACTTCTTATCTACAAGTGAAAACACATATACTACTTGTTTTTATTGCATCCTTGAAAGCCCTTGAGGCAAATGCATCTTTGTAGAAAAGAGGTAATAAAATAATTTATAGATCTGAATGAAAATGGATTTTCATTTTTATGGATTTGTAAGTTATATCCCTTCTAAAAACTTATTATATAAAATAAGAATCTGTAATTTCTAATAAAAATACCTAATGGGCATTATACTTGCAAATCATGAAAATTGGCCAACACAATACATTATTTTGAAGAATAATGTAAAAAGTTCTAAAACTAAAAAATTGTAATTGTCAAAATAAATAAAATCAGATGCTACATTGGTCAAAAGAAGTTTCAAGGCAAAAGAATATCTTAATTACTATGATACTGATAATATATGCAGCAGGTTTGAATTGATTTCTAGAGGAAAAATCTTTACAACTTATTAAAATATAAATGTTTATAATCAGAAAGCTGTCATTTAAAGACTCATGCAAATGCTTGATAAAAAGGGATTCTTTAAAATTACATATATAACAATGCTATTAAGATTTTATTCAAAAGCTATTATAATGAAGTATTTTGCTTAAGATATATTTAAAGCTTTCCATTTAAAACTTTTATCTTAGTATATATCAGTTAATCTCAGTGTTTTACAACCTTTTTCATATCATGACACACATAAATTAATTACTAAAATTCTGCGACATACCAAAGAATATTTTTTTTGCCAACCTGACAAGAAATATAGGTATAATTTTGATTTATTCACACTAGACAGCTATTATTGTGTTGGCTGTTGTCATTTTTTTTTTTTTTTTACAATCTAAGGAAAAATAGCTCAGTGCCTCTGACTAAATAATCAAGCATACCAATGAAAATCGCTGGTTTATCTGATCAAATATGTGATACTTATGGCCTTAAAATGATGAGATACAGGTCAGGTAAAACTACATGGGAGAATGGGAAGGAGAAAAAAATGGAATTAAACATCCCTGAGAATAAAGATACTAAGATACAGAGGAAAGACCAACCATGAATTTGATGGTCTTTTGGTGCATACAGTGATTGTGCAATGTCAACAAGGAAGTAGGTGCTGACCATAACAGTTTGAAAAATATTTCATATAATATAAGGTTTTACTAATGTTTTGCTTTAGAGTAATGGATTACAGAATCCACCTCACTTCTGAAATGTTTTAGATTAATGTTTATATCGATTCTTAACTAATTGAAAGCTATGATTCTGAAAACTCATTCTAACAAAATTCAGTGTTTTTTATACTGCTGAATGGATTTCTTGAACTTTATCCAAGAAAATTTAATTAGTGAGACTATTTGAAAACACCTACATAAGCTTGTACCCAAGAACCAAATATTTTGATAATCTTATACCCTAAGAACCAACTATTGTGATGCCCTGAGGGATGTTTTCCCTCTTATTTTGTTATCATTTTGTAATTAAAGTGCCATACACCAAAACTATAGCATTAATATCTCAAAATATAACTATGTTTCTGAAGTATATAATACATATCTTTTAAATAATAATTGGAAATTATCTGAATGTAAATGTACAATATATATACTCAAGAAAGGGTACTCAAAAAAGTTATTGGAGCTTCTTATAATATTAAGCAACACACAATTTTGAGTGATTTAATTTTTTAATTGTTAACATATAATATTTCACTCAATAGTAGCTAATTTCATCATTTCCAAAAGAAGAAATATATAGGGAATTACTTTCACTTCCAGATACCATGGAACAGCTTGTAGTAGATCAAGGCCCTTGCTGAGAAAAATTAGGAAAAGTTGGATAACATACAAACTACATAAGGTTTAAGGAATTGGAGAGTTTCTGAGACAGCCAAGATTTGAAGCCCAAGTTTCTGAAGAAAAAGCAGCTTACTAAGTCAAGCCCAGTGCTGTGAACACTACTTTTCCGCTCACGAAATATACCCATTCTTGGCTTGGGTCAAACTTGGAAGTCAGGTGGAAGCCAGCTGCTATCTGCTAAGAAGTAAAAAATGAGTTTTGTGCTATCAAGGCAGGCAGGAATTTGAGGGGCCTAGAACACACACAAAAAAAGGAAGAATCTCTTCACAGAAGTTACCAATAAAGTTTCATTGATCATCGGGTTAAGAACAGGTAGAAAGCAAACATAAAGCAAGACATAGTATTGGCATTCTAATTGCCCTTGGAAGAGTCTCTGATGGAAGTCCAGGAAAGCTATAGTCTTTGGAAAGGGATGAATAAGAAGGCCAAGACTTACAAAGACAGAAAATCTGCCTTCAGTCAGCTCAATTCATCATTAGATTGATATGTTCTGTCCTTTTGCTGCCTGCCATAGGATGGAATGAATCTCTCTAGAATGAGATAACGTAAGTCAGTTTCTATAATCAAACACAATGTCTAGGATTCTGCTTTGATAAATTACAGTCTTATTGAAGGAAAAGTATTAAAATAAGTAGACAATAGAAACAGACTATAGGTGACACAAATATTAGAGATATTACACATGGATTTTAAGATAAATTCATCAATATGCTCAAAAAACAAAACAAGCCAGATGATTTTATTATACAACTGCAACATATCAAAAATCAAAGACGAATTCTAGATCTAAAAAGTATACTAACTTAAATACATATTTCAAAAAATAGGCTTAACAGTTATTTGGAAAGAGCTCAAGAAGGGCTTACCGAGCTGAAAGCTAGGTCATTAGAAAATATCCATACTGAAGCATGGAGAATAAAGTAAATGGAAAGTATAGAAAAGATCATAAGATATATGTGAGTTAGGGCAAAAACTATCTAACATTCATGCAATATGAGTTCTTGAAAGAGAGCAGAAAAAGAATGTGAAACACAATATTGCAAAGTTTATTATCAAGAATTTTTCAATACTGCAAGAACAAATCCAGCATGACTTACAAACCCAAAACAGATAAGTACTAAAAAAAAAAAAAAAAAAAATTACACTAAGAAAATCAGACTTAATTTGTTCAGCATAAAGGAGGCAAAAAACCATAGAGAAATAGTTTAATCTTAACAGTATCCAGAGTGTGAAACAATCACTACTTTCAAGGAAGTAAAATAAACAATGGAAGTTGGAAGATAACGAAATATCTTTAAAGTGCTGAAAAGAAAAGAAAAAGCCTACTAAATTAGAATTTTATACCCAAATGTAATATCCTTCCAACAAAATGAAGCTTAGATAAATATACAAAAACTAAGATTATTCATAGCAGTAGATTCAAATTAAGAATATAGCAAGATACCTTTTAACAGAATGAATCTAGAACAGAGATACAGTGAGAAATAAAAAATAATGAAAAAATGTGTTTATACATCAATATTGATATTAAACCTACAAAGAGAAATAATATAGCTTATAATTTAAAATACAGTTCAAATTTGATGTTTGAAAACAATAATACAAAAGTGAAGAAATGGGTAAATAAAGTGTTCTATCTGTATACCTTGCATTGTCTGGAGAGTAGAAAAATTACAAATTAAAAATAGATGGTCACAAAATAAGAATGAGTTATAATCTCTAATCAATTAAAAATATGTAGTGAAGTATAATTACTAAACTAGCCAGATTTCAGAGAGGGGGGCATGGATTGGTAAAAATTTGATTTGTATAAAGTCAAAAAGAAAGAAAAGTAACATAAAGCCGACACTCTATGCAATGAGCTAAACTAGGTAGGGCTATCCCCACTTTTGATGGACATGGGTTATTTCCAATTTTGAGCTACTATTCATTCATCTTCTAGTATGTTTCTTGGGCATGTAAGTATACTTTTCTGTTAACTTTATACCTATGAGTGGAAATGCTGTATAATAAGGTATGTTCAGCTGTGGTAGATTTGACCGAACACTATTCAGAAGTTGTATCATTTCATGTTTGCACCAGAAATGTCTGATGTTTTCTATTTTCACCAGCGTTTGGTGTTATCACTTTTTAACTTTAGAGTTTTGGTGGGTATGTAGTGATATCTCATTGTAATTTTAACATGCACTTCTTTGGCAACAAGTAAGGTTTGGCCACTTTTCCTGTTATATGGACCTTTGGATATTGTATTTCCTGAAGTATCTGTTGCCCATTTTTCTTTTGATTTATCTTTTTTTCTTATAGATTTTAGTACTTGACATATTCTTTATATATCTCCTTCGTGAGATAAATGCTTTGCAAGCAACTTTTCCAGACTTTGGTTTATCTTTTTCACTTTCTTAATGGTGTCTTTGGATGAACATAATCTCATAATTTTAATGTAGTTTTATCTGCTATGGTTAGTGCACTTTGGGCCCTGTTAGAGATACCTTTAGTTACCCTAAAAGTGTGATAATATATTCCTATTTTGGGGGAAAGCTTATTGTTTACCCTTTAATTTTATGGTTAAGGGTGACCTGAATTGATTTTTGTATATGCTGAGGGATATAAATCTGTTATAATTTTTTTCTTATGTATATAAGATTGGCCCAACACCATCTATTAAAAAGACAGTTTTTGCAATATTACAGTGTAGTGTCACCTTTGTCATAAATTACAGGTGACACTACTGTGTGTCTGTGTAGTTTCAGATTCTCCTTTAAGTCCCTTTATGCACTATACTGACTTTGTTATGCTTTGAACTAAATCTGAATTTCTAGTAATGAATATCCTTTGATTTTGTTCTTTTTCAAGATAATCTTGGTTATTCTTATCCCTTTGAATTTAAAATTATCTTTCTGACTTTAACATTTAAAAATATTTCCTAGGCCCTGTCCAATGTGGTTCATTTGGTTGGGTGTCATCCTATGCTTTGAAAGGTTGCCGGTCCAATTCCTGGTCAGAGTACATGCCTGGGTTGTGGGCTTGATCCAGTAGATGGGGTGTGCAGGAGGCAGATGACTGATGTTGTGCTCTCATATCAATGTATCTTCCCCTCTCTCACTCTCCTATCCTCTCTCTCTAAAAGTCAATTTCAAAAATCTTAAAAAAATAAATATATGTGCTAGAATTTTGGTTGGAAATCCATTAAATCTATATATCACTTTTTTTGAGAAATGCTGTTTTCAACATTGTATTCTGTTCATAAGCATGGTAAACCTTTTCATTTGTAGTTTTTATAATCTCAATTTTTCTCAATAATACTTTATGGGTAGAGGTCTTATACATATATTGTTAGTTTTATTCTTTGGCTTGCTTTTTTTTTTAGATGCTATTGCAAGTTGTATGTGTATGTTTAAAATTTCATTTTCTAATTATTGGTTGATAGTGTATAGAAATATAATTTATTTTTTATATGGACCATTTACCCAGTTCCCTTTATAAATTCATTTACAAATACTAATTGTTTTACTGAAGGAGCCTTTGTAGTTTATAAATACACAGTTATGCCCTGGTTGGTTTGGATTAGTGGATAGAGCATCAACCTGTGGACTGAAGAGTCCCAGGTTCAGGGTGTTGGGGGCAAGTCCGGGGTGGGGCCGACTGGGAGGTTGACCAGCTGGCCCCACCCCCTGATCGGGCTGATGGGGGTCAATCAGGGCCCAGATCAGGCTGGTTGGCTGCCACAGTGTGCATCATAGCCAGCGGTCATTCTGGTCATTCTGGCCATTCCGCCATTCTGGTCGCTGGGCTTTTATATATATAGATTTGTACTATAGCAGGGGTACAACAAAAAATATACCATATGTTATTGTTTATATAAAAGTCAACAACAAAATTAATTGGAAGAAATGGGAATCAAAATAGTGATTTCTTTTTGATGTCATGACAAGATGGGACAAAGGGGGACTCTTATATGCTAATAATGTTCTATTTCTTAAAATCATTGAGAATTAGATGTATATGTTTTCCTTGTTCAAATATTCAATAATACATACATTTACATTTGCGCACTTTTGAATATGGGTTTTACATCAATGAAAATTTAATTAACACAAAACATAATTTCCTGGTAATGAAAATAGGCTTCAGAAGTTTTAGCCTTGTCTTCTAATGTGCTTTACTAACTTGCTATATCAATAAAGAAATTGTTCCATAGCTTTGAGTTCCATACTGGCTTCACGAAGAGTTTGGTCTTCAATTTTACTTATGGCAAGAGAAGTTGAGACCTTCTTATGTATAAACACCTCCACAGTAATTACTCCAAAGGAAAGCTCCATAAAATAAATCACAATAGAGTGCTATGTCTTAGAGTTTTATGTGCTTGCACTTTTCCTCAAAAGTTATTATATTGAGAAGTAATTATCTTATTGTGTCCTGGCTACTGACATATGAAGTGAGCAGGGGGTGATACTTTTATCCTATCTCACAAGTGAGGCAGAATTAACCAAAAACACAGCCAACCCCATTTGGATTTTTACTAAAAGAGGAAAACTGTTTCCAGATCTTGGCTATCCTATCTAATAAAAGAGTAATATGCAAATTGACCATACCTCCACTACACCCACAAGCCATGCCCACCAGCCAATCAGGAGCACATATGCAAATTAACCCAACCAAGATGGCTGTGGCCACGGAGCGAGCAGGAGACTTGGGTTTCCCCGGCAATGGAGGAAGCCAAGCTTCCTGCACATCCTGGCCGGCCCAGGCCTCTGCTGAAGGCTACAAAGTTTCAATTATAGAAGATAAATAAATCCCAGATACCAGGGCCTCCGCTTGGGTCGCCAAGGGGGCATAGCCAGCCTGCAAACCACCACAGGCCCCTCACCCAGGCTGTCCCATGCCCCAAGGGAACCCCCACCCTGATCCAGGACACCCTTCAGGGCAAACCAGCTGCCCCCCCCCACTCCCCGTGCACCAGGCCTCTATCAAATAATTAAAGCAATCATTTATTTCTCATCAACTATAGGCACCAAACCCTGAGTGGAAATATGGTTTAGTGCAATGTGATAGCTGTGACAAAATCCAGGTTAAGAAATTTAACCAAATTTATTTCTTCTCATTTCAACTCTAGTATGTTCTTCCAGGGATTTTCTAAATTGTATGATGTTAGCAAAGGACATAATAGTGAGACATGAATTATAAATGACAGCATGCAAGCTCTGAGCTTGAGAATTTCCACTACCTGGTCTTCTTGGTTCTAGTTCCCCATCTATACCTCTCTACTGCCCATGCTATATGATCCCTAAGTAAATCTCCATAAAACTCATGTTGTTGACAGTCTTAGAGAAGCAATATCTTCTGGTATACTTTTGGAATTGAGTTCAAAATTATAGCTGAAGATCATGATGAAGTAACTTTTCCCATTTCATCATCATTTCCCATCATGGTTATCCCTGTTTGCATTGTTTAATTTTAGGCTCATTGACTATTTCACTCAACTGGAGGAAAATCTTCATTTACAAACACACACCATGTTTTTCCAGGATATATGCAAAGAGATTACATTTACTATTTAACTAATCAATACTATCATTTTGAAATGCTAGAATTCCATGCAGGGAATAAGCTCTAAGATGAGGAATAAAATGCTCATATGACATCTTACCTAAAATTCTAAGGGAATTTACTAGTTATTCTGTACTTGGCAATTATGAGATTTAAATATTGTGAAAAGTATTAGATTCTGGATTTGCAACTATAAAAAGGACTAGGACTGAGAATAAATCTTTCTAGCCTCAAGTTCTTGTACTTTAAATTTTCACTTACAAAATGTATAGCTGCAAATAATATTCATGAGCAACCAAACAGTGTAACAGGTTTCCCCACTATCTGAAAGTAGGGTGTTCCTACGAACCCTTTTGTCAGTCTAAATGGCTGAAGACACAGAGCAATTACTTCAGGACACATCTTGTTAGCACCTGCACAAAATAAACTGAGATAAAGCACAGATGCTCACAGATATAGTGCAAAGCCCTGGGGCTTGAGGCTGAGTGTAGTTCCTAGGAGAGGACATTGGAGGCATCATGCTCTCTTCTCGGGGTGCACCTGTCTCTACAAGGGCTGGCTGCAAAACAAACACTGAGTACAGATTACACTTTTCCTTTTTTTCCCTAAAAGTGAAAATCCTCTTCAGATGTCTTTGGTAGTGAAAGCAAGCACTAATGCAGGTCTTTCATAAAAATGAAGTTGCGTAAAGCAAACATTTGAAAAGCAGGGCATATTTGTATATAGTCCTTCATCCCATAATTTTTTACAGCATACCATTAATGATAGAATCACTTTATATACCCAAAATATTTTTAAAGAAATATCATAACCGGCCTGAAGAATAAAATTACTTATTTATTAGTATTTTGATCCAAAAAAATATTAAATGACCTTTGAAAGACATTTCAGAGTAGCACAAGACCAAATTAAAGTACTAGAGTAAATTGAATTTTGTCACCCAAATTCCTTATTGGATTTCAATTCACTTCTTGCTTACTTAGATATTGTGATTTTTTTTCATACTGTGGACCTTGAATATTAATTTTCATTTAAAAATTTTAAAGAGTTGGTGTTCTGCATTATAAGTAACATAAACTATGTGGGTATTTAAAATTGAAGAGAGCTGAGAAGAGTTGCTTTTAGAAAGAGCAAAGAGGA
Organism: Cnephaeus nilssonii; assembly: GCF_951640355.1. Classification (NCBI taxonomy): domain Eukaryota; kingdom Metazoa; phylum Chordata; class Mammalia; order Chiroptera; family Vespertilionidae; genus Cnephaeus; species Cnephaeus nilssonii. The sequence goes on along the minus strand of NC_137075.1, from coordinate 27,297,054 downwards.
CAAGTGAACAATTTAAAAATGGAATGAATGGAATTTAAAAATGCAAATGAGTGAATCATATTTTTCCAGAAGCCAGATGTCCACTTGCTTCCATGTTACAAATCAGTAGAAAGGCTTATTTGTAAGGCAAGGTTTACACAGTGAAAACAAAATGATGTATTTAGAAAAACAGTCTATTGATCCATCTGGGTTCAATGTCTATGTAAGAAAGAAGAAAAAAATATGGCATTTTGGTTAACTTCACTTCAATTATCAAGATCGGAGTTGTTAATCTTCCTTCAAAAAGCCCATCGAAGTGCACTAGTTTGTATGCTGCATTTCTTTGTGTGTACTCCCTGAGCATTCTCTGTGAAGGGGAGCCACAGCTTTGATAAAGGGCCATATTTCCCAAAGGTTAAGAACCACCTCTCTTCTAGTCCAAAGGACTACATTTTAAAATCATATTATCTGCAACTTTTTAACATAGATATTAACTAAAGACACAAGTAGGAGGTCTTAAAAAGTCAAACATTCTGCAAGTAAAAATTTGCTTGAATAGCCCAATTTCATGATTAGATCAGAAACTAACACCCTTTGGAAATGGGAAAGATTAGACATTACAAATGCACTTGTTCATAAATAATTATTGTAAAGATTATCATTTTCCTTATAAATGATAACACAAAAAGTCACATACCCCAGGCAAAAAGTAATGTTAAAATTATATTATTACTTTAAGTATTTATACATGTATTTGTCTGAGGGCTTGTATATTTACATTAACATGATCAGATATTTATCTAGTCCACCAAAAATGTAAATAAACTAAGAATTGAGAAATTTACTTTTAACTATGCAAAAACCATGTTAAGTCGCTGAATTTCACAGTACCATATCACTTAAAAGTTTATAAATGGGAGGGTTATAAGGAGAACAGAAATATATGCATCCCAAGGGTGATTAAAATCATTCAAAGTTAGCCAAAATACAGGTGTCTCCAAAGCATGTATGCATACACTTTGAATAATTACAAAGACAGTGTTTATTAAAATACATTTCATTTTCAAAATTGAGCTATCAGCTGTTAACATGTGTATACATTTAGGGGAACATCCTGTATATAGTATAGATGTTATTCCTCTTATTTTTAATTTGAATGTTCTGTTAGCAATGTCTACTCTAAATCCCTTAATGTATTACCATTGCTGTCATTTCACTTCTCTATTTTTTAAATGTCTACACATGAGAGAAGGTGTAGAGAGTTATCAATTACTGAGAAAATATAGGTTGAAGACAGCCAACAGGTATCAGTAGGCTTTTTCACACCACACCCATATAATCCATCAGTGACTGTTATCTGATCAAAATTAAGTATATTTTTCAGCTCATCTCACTAGATTTAGTTCAACCATTTCCTTACATGAATAGACCTTGTCTAACTAAGTAGAATTTTTAACTGGGGGATGGTGGGGGTCAGGGCTGGTCCAGGTAACACAACCTGAATAATGTACTGTTTCTGAGATACTTTATTTTTGGAGAGGTTAGATTAATCCTTTTTAACCTTATATACACAATTTATCAGAATCAGAGGAATATAATGCATTAAATACAGAGTATTATTTCATTTCTAAAAGTCCAATATAAGGTAGTTATAGAAGCTACTTAAAAGAAACCCATATTTCACCTAATATTTGCAGTAACTAGGACAGGCATTTTACCAGAGACAGGAGCTCAATAAATACTTCTCTCAGTGAGATAGGAATATTTGTTCACATAATGCACAAGAATAAATATTAATAATTATTGGCTTTTGTTGGTAAGGATAGAAGTCTATTTGCTCAGAAGATAAACTTGACATTACCATTTGATCCTATTATTTTCTGAAATCAGCAAGCCATGCCATATGACTTGGACTCACAATGTAGGAAGTCACCTAAGACCTTGCTTCTCACATGTGTTCTTCAGCTGGGCAGCATCAGGCATCATCTGAAATACAAATTTTCCCACGCATGTTAGGCCTTCTGAATCAGTATCTTCAGTTTGACAAGACCTTCAGGTGATCCATATACAGGTTAAATTTGAGAAGAACTGGTCTAGATTAGTGGTTCCTAAAGTGTGATCCTCAATCAGCAGCACCAATATCTCCTGTGAGTTTGTAAAAAATGAAAATTCATCAGTTCAATCCCAGGCCTGCTGAACCACCTACATGTTCTCCAGGTGGTTCTTATGCATATTATAGTTTGGGAATCACTGGCCTAACCCTAAATCATTAAATTCTGATTTTGTTTCCAATATTTTCTATGTAACAAGCTCTCCTGCTACCTGCTTCTTTTGCACACTCACTAGAATGAGAGTCCTTCTAACATCTACACTAATAAAAGAGTAAGATGCAAATTGACTGTACCTTTGCGACACCCACCAGCCAATCAGGAGTGAGTATGCAACTTAACCCAACAAATATGGTGGGTTAATTTGCATATACAAGTGCCAAGCGGCCAGAGGCAGGGTGGGACAGGAAGCGTGGGAAGGTAGAAAGGCAGCTCTAGACGGAGCGAAGGCAGTGCCAGCAGCCAGGGTAAGGAAGGCCCATTCTTGCATGAATCTTCATGCATTGGGCCTCTAGTATTGTATACTAGAGAAAGAAAAAGGTGCTTGTATATTTAGCTGTTCTTGGAAAGCCCTAGAATCCCCTATAATGTTTAAAACAATTTAAGTGTAGGTTTTTCTATTTGGATTTGGTAACATGCCAACATCATTCCTGTTATCTTAATAGAAATCATAATCACATTTACTTATGTTTACATTTTCATACATACACACACACACATAAAGCATTAAAAAATAGAGGTATTGAATGGGTAAAAAGTAGTCATAATAATAATCATACATTTACATTTAGTAGTTATGGTTTTCCCCTTTCCTTCCTATATAAAAGAAGACAAAGAAAAGCTAATATCAAAACAAATTGGTAATGGGGGAATAAGGACACATATATAACACCTTAATCAATAAAGAAATTAAAAAAAGAAAACAAATTGTTAGAAGCAGAATTTCACAATGATGTATATTTTAAAAGCCACACACACACACACACACACTCACACACACACAATGTTTTAAAGCCAAAGGCTGCTAAACTACACAAATTAACTCATCCCTCCTGTGGCAATATTTGATCTATTAGCAAGAAATTGAAGTGGTCCCACTTTTACCATCATTCCAGTTCAGCAATCACCTCCTCTATGAAGCCTTCCAGGCTTTCTGAGGCAAAGTTAGCAGCTTCTCCTCTAACTTCTCATAGAAATGGTGGCATTCATTTATCATAGCCCTTGTTAAAACTGTATTGTTAATTTTGGCTTATTGCCTCATTAACCATACTATGAATATTTTAAAGGTTTGGAACTTTATCTTAATAGTCTCTGAATAACTGGTAACAAGTATAGTCATGCCTTTTAGTCAATACTCAGATATATTTGAATAAACAAATGAGCAAATGAATTAAACTATCAGAATAGAATATACCCTTTTAGAGCATAAGAATTCAAACAACAATGGAAACATCAGGTATCAGAAAAAAATCTGAAATAATATTTCATTCTTTCTTATGATAAATGTCAAAATCTCGTTTTGTACCCATGTAAGCCTTAAACAGTTAAATGACTTGCTCAAATTTATGTAGCATGATATTGAAAAACCAGAGAGACATCATCTTGGTTTTTCGATTGCCCAACACTGCCACTTGAAAGACTGTGAATGTGCCTTTAAATAATTATGAAAATTATGTTGCATTTCACCTTCACCATCACCTTAGTTCATTATAATTTTAGAACTGTAAAAAATATTTTCATTCTGTGCCATCATTTTTTAAGCCTCACAATTCTTCCTATTTCAAATAGATAATAGATTTTTTGTCTGTTTTAGGGTATCTTTGAAACATTTCCAGATCTCATTTCACCTTATAAGGCCTCTTCCTCTTTCAATACCTGTGCTTGAATCCCCTTTCTGTTAAAGAAGTTGCACACACACACCAGGGAGAGAGCAGACAAGTTAACATTGCTTGGGAGGATTTCCTTCCCATGCTTGAGTCCCTGACAAGCACGTGTAATGTTGGATGACCTTTTGCTCCAGACTACTCAGCCTATTGTATAGTGGCTTCCTTTTCTTTGATGTAGCAAAGAAGAGTTCAGGCCTCAAGTCTTTGAAGTGGAGCAGTAGAAATTTGCCAAATAAAAAATCCCAAAGATTGTTGGGGGCAGAGAATCAACATCGTTAACAGTACCATACCCTTACCCCAAATTCCCTATCTCCACGCTTTAGCTTTCCAGATGTATTTTAGTTGTAGAAGCTATTCAAGTGTCACATTTGAAGAAATGTAGACAGACATTTCAGAGATACAGGAAAAAAGACAAACATGCTCACAGTAAAGAAAAGAATGTATTAAATGCATCCTTATGAATATAATTAATCATTAATTTGACTATCCACTTATTTGTTTGGTTTCTTAGTGAGAATGTTTGAATAATCCTCCTGTACAGGTGATAAATATCGGTTCAGGAAACATCATTCTTGGGACTGGGAAAATGTTTCAGGGCAAATATATTCAAAAATGCACTCATTGAGCTAAAAGAAATGCAGTGGGTTCATTCAGTGTGTACAAACTGAATATGTAAGATAGCTGAGATGTTGTAAGAGAAAATGTATTATTTCTGTATGTACTGCCCCAACTACGTATACTTCAAGATCACTGCATAGATGTCATTTCAAAATCATAAGAGTTTCTTAACCATGTGGAGGGAGGTATGAAAAAATGAATATTGAAAGATGCTTAAACGTCAGTGCTAGCAAATATTGATTTACAGTAAATTCCCAGCAAAACAAGTCTGAAATGAAGACATTAATTTTAGAATTTAATTAGCTAAAATATCTAATTCATTCAAATATGGCAAAGCAAAATCCCAAAATAAGAGATCTAGAATATAAAATCCTGTAAACCTTTGATTACATGAAATGTGATAATGATTATTCAGTTTCTTGCCCAAAAATGAAACAATAACACTATAACATTGGAGGAAAACAAGTTTCTGTAACATTGTGAATGGCACTGCCACTGCAATCTCTATTTTTTGGCTTGAAATATTGATATTAACTTACTCCTATCCTTGCTAGTTATAAAAATACTGTAAGAAGAAAAACGGGATAAAAAATAAATAATTAAAGTGCTTTGTGTGTTAAACTCAAATCAGGTTTAATTTGTGCATAGAAATTTTTTAATGTGTATTTGGTTAAGGATATGTGATCTGGTCACAAACAATGAACGGCCTGGATGTCAGACCCAGCTGTGAGTTTTAAAACTAAAATTTGGAGAATTTTAACGTCTTAAATTTATTATTGTATATTATTTTATAATAGTACTATAATCTACTTTAATAACAGCACATTTTTTTATTATTTTGTGAATTCTCAACCCCTTCCTCCATGGAAATCAGATTTCAGAAATTCTTACGCAGTCCAAACCCCCCAACATTATCGTCTTGGACTCAGCCTGGAAATGCATTTTAATTCTGTTCAAGTAAAATATCTCTCTATCCTAAATGCTCTCACATATCACTGTATTCATCCCTATGTATTATTTCTGCCATAAAAACATCACTGTGCTTTCAGAAATCATTACAAAATCCTTGTAATGATTACAAAATCCAGAGACACAGCCATGAACAGCTGCCTGTACTAGTTGATTACTGGGCGATATGATGTCTCAGTTGTTATGGGTAAATGCATGCTTCTGGCCATGGACCTAGTTTGTGCTCCAGTTTAGGTAAGCATACCGCTGCGGCAGCCTTGAAGCCATTGCTCTCTGATTAGCAAATCCTGAACTTCACCACCAGGAAAAGACATAGCTCCACACTTAGGAATGCCTGGCTTTTGAGAATTAGAATAAATATGTCACCAAAACCACCACTGGTTTTCAGATAGACATCTCCATTCACTAAAAAGTAGAGCCATATATTTTAGGGCCTTACTTCTCCCCCCTCCAAAGGACAAGTCACAAAACAAATCACAGAGAAGGGATTCAGAAAACACAGGAGCTATATCTTCAGCCCACATAAACTTATTATATAATTGTACACTTGTAAGAATTACAACAGTGAAGCAGTATAGCACCCAAATTAAACATTTCATTTGAGAGTAAAGAAATGTAGAACCTTATTCAAAAATAAGACTTTGGAAGCCATTGTTTGTTTTCTGACTTCAAAGTTCATGAAAGAGATTATACATAGCATGTACTTTTAACATTCACATTCTTAGCTTTCAAAATAATATTACATATAGGGTACAGTGCATTTATTCAGTTCCTCTTTATAGCAGGATAAATATCTATTCATGTTATCTACATATCTTCCTATAACTAGGAGTCTATGATAACCCCCCATCCCCATAACTGTATTTTTTATCAAAGAACTTGTAAGGACACCGTAGCTATATTTACATATGTACAACTTGAGGTACATGGGCAAAAGCAAGTAATCAAGAGCTTCAATTTGGTGTCTTAAGAATTGTCCTCTATTCTTATTATCCTGCAATTGTGTTCAGAGCTTGAGAATTTAAAATGGGGGGAAAAAAACAAACCTCATACTAGCAATCACCATTTTTCCTGTAATCAAGTCAATATGTCCTTTCATATTCTTTCACTGGATTGCTTTTCTCTGTTTATTGTTGTTGCTAAACAAGGTGAGAGTTTAGGCGACAATTTTTCAGTGATGATTTCCTTTGCAATAACAAAATCTTAAATGCAGTCTCTCTTTTTACTCCTGCTATGTGCTAGCAAATTCATCTTTGTATGGGAGGCGCAAACTAAAATGAGTAAATTGCCCTTAGTAGGTAGTACTCTTTTCCAGACACTAGGAAGTAAATTGTCAAAGAGTTACACAGGGTTTTAGCTGCATGATTCCCATTGACTTTAATGGGAGTTGCAAGGAAAACACCCCATGCAAAGCTTAGAAAAGTAGGGGTTAGTTTTCTGTATGGTCTCCACTGTATTTTGTACCTTCTAGCCTTTGAACATGCTCTCTTCTCATACCTCTCTGTTCTCCTCTTTCTTTGCATCTTACCTCTATAAGGATATAAATCTTAGGCCTTTTAACTTAACCTTCTGCATACATAGTCAACTTATTCCACCCCTAACACTATTTCCAAATTGCACAGTTAAAAATCTTTCTCCAACCCCCATTCCAAACCATCCATTAATGTCCAGCTTATGTAGTTAGCTGGAGAAACTATATATTTTTTATATTTTTAGAAATATTGTTATACTATTAGCTGCATATTTTTGAAATGTGCTGTATTTCAAATGTTATCAAAATGGCCTAAATTTATTATTTCCTACTTCCTAAAAATGCTTATTAGTATTATCACTTTCAGTATTTTTAACTCAAGTAGTTTTAGTGCCTCCTGAAAGTTCCCATGGAGCACAAATATATAAGCCACTGGGAAACACACCAGGCTCTGCAAGGCAGTTATCATAGCCACTTAAGCAGCAGTTGGCTAAAGTGATTCATAGGACAATAGTGACCAACATAATAGATACCATGATGTTAGATTCTGGCAGAATAGGTACAAGATTCCATCGTGTCTGGGGAATGAAGGACGCCCTTGTCTGTGTGATGGAAACAGCAATACCACAATAGCCTGATGTCACTCTTATATTATACACTGCAACATACACACACACACACACACACACACACACACACACACACCCTATGGGATTGTTCTAATTCTCTAGCAAGTTTTGATTGTGGAGAGAGCCAAACTAGACTAGCTTTGAGCTAGATTTGTATGAGTGTTTGGTTCTGTATAGCATGCACAAAAGGCCCAATCTCTGTGACTACCACCTTTTTCATTACCGGGGCTTTAATTACAAAGTAAGATGCCAAGTAATTGGCAAGGGGAACACGACTTGCTTATTTATCAAATACCTCTATCCTATGCCCCTGGCTTCTCTCCTTTACTGCACTTTTATAATAAATTACCAGGGTAGCAGTATAAAGAGTAAAGCGCCTTTCCTTTACACATTTATCACCCAACTTACCTTGAATTCTTTGTCTTATTTCAAATCATACCAGTAAAAAAGGATTTGCACTCAGTGACATATTAACCAACACACCATACGCCAAACACATAAAGCCTAAAACAAAGCAAAGAGTAACTTCTGCTAAAAGCATGGGATTTACTATCAAAAATCGCCCCAGTTCACTCTTGCACCAATGGATTCATTATTTCTATGAAACACTGTGGGAATGTGTCATAAAATACCAGACACATTGAGCAAACATCCTGAAATCTCAGCACACAGGGTACCTCACAAACATACAAGGGCATGTTTTTTTTTTTCTCAATTTGTTGTCTTATTTGCCCCCAGTTATTATCAATTACTACTGTTCTATCTCTATGTTGATCATGACAAAAGATATGTTTTTCATAAAATAACACATTTGAGCATAACGAGAACCTTGGTTCTCATCTTCCCGTTGCCGAATAGCACGTCTCGTGCTGTACAAGCGCAGTTGGCTGTCCAGGGACCCTGATGCCAAATTGCGGAGGATATTCTTGTCGCAGTGACAAATTGCTTGCTGGTGGGCTGTGCAGAGTGTTGTTCTGGCAGCATCAGAGTTGTCTACGTGTCTGTCACTTGGTTAGGCGGCTCTAATGCTAGGTGATTTCACCCTCCCCCACCCTCTTTCCTTTCTCATCAATGCATTTTCCAGACTTACCTTGGCTTCCCAGTGAAGGGGGCTTTGCATTCACTTGACAGTGAGCCTATGGAGATGCCTCCCAAGCCCTCCGTACAGGTATCTGTAGGGTGAAAGGAGGATTTTGTTCACAGTGCCATACTTGTTTTCCATACAAACCTACAGGCTGCCATTACAGCCACCCACATCCCGGTTGGCAACGCACTTATGCAGTGAGCGCCTTAATGAGTCCAGACAAAACTGCACAGCATTCCTGACACACAGGAATATCGTGCATTTTAATGGTATTGCAGGGTAATTTATTTCTTTATAGTCTGTAAAATGTTGATGGTCAATGTAATTTGTTAACATTTCAGCAAATATATTATTCTGCTTTTGATTTGATACTCATTTTTATAAGTTCCTTATAGTAGGTATATTTCTTCAGTGAGGATCTGCTTTAAAAAAAACAAAACACAGAAATATAAACAAGTAGACAATTGTCAGTAAACAAATTAGCTTGTAAACATACTGTAGGCAATTCCAACAATGTCTGTTGACTACCTATGAAGGTATATAATTTAAAGCCTCCAGATAATTTGTGGGTAAAGTCTAACCAGCTGACATTTTGAGATAAAAAATAAATAATACTCCTATTTCATTACAGAGTTTATAATTAAGTGTAAACATAAAGGCATTTAAAAAACTATAACCACAGGAGATACAGTATTGTAAGATTATTTTGTGAAACTGAAAAGGATAATGGAATGAATACAAAAGATGTAGGAGGCCTTTTTTATGCTATGGAATGACAGTAGATTTTTTTTCCATAAAACATATTCTGCAACAGTGGTGTATTACTTAAGACTTGAGATGTATAAAAGAAGCTAATGGGTTTTTCACAAAGGATAATATACAATGGAATAATTCTAAAAGGAAATGAACAGGCTTTTAATCTTGTGGGAAAAAATGTTTGTTTTTGCTCCTCTTATATATACATGTATTTGTTAGTTTTATTGTTAAAATTGTAGCCCTGAATTAAGTAGACTATAATGTTCTTCTAAATACTTTAAAGATACTAGATAAGTTTTGTTTTTTTTTCAAAAAGATAGATACATGGATAGATAGATGGAGAGATAGACAGACCAAAGGTTTCACTTAGGTTCATTAGAAATAGTAATGATAAAGCTGTAAGTAGTAGAACTGGAAGAAAGACTAAAAGATATTTTAACAGTTTCAACTCTCAGGACACACAGGTAAAATTTTCAGCCCCAAGAGATGTTTAAATCAGTTTGTTTCCATCATGACAGCTGATAGGGCTTAAGTCAGTCCTCTGAACCACATGGGTATTTCCAAACTAAACTTATAAATTATCTTTCCCAGACACTTTGTGTTTTGTTGTATTCTTTATTCTCTAAAACCTAACAGCACAAATGTTCCTGTTCTCATCACTTAGGAGCATCCAGTATGATACTATTGATCCTAAAATTGCTGGGGTTTTCTGAGAATGCACTGTTGGTTCTGCACTGTTGTCACTGAAGTGGTTAAATCTTTGTTTGTTTGTTTTATTCTGAATGGCTCTTAATGGATTAAGCTGTAGGCTTTCACCAAAGCAGTAGCTGATTGTTAAAGTAGCAGGGAATAAACTAACCACAGGGTGTGTGTGTGTGTGTGTGTGTGTGTGTGTGTGCGCGCGCACGCGTGCGTGTTCTCCCAGAGCAAAGTGAATGATGATCTTTAAGTTCTAAAATTAAGCTACCATAAATATATGTTAAGTAAAATATTTCTCACTATTTATATTTAATAGGTCTATCCACTGCAAATTGCCATGAATTATGTTAACCAATACCTATAGTGGATTATATCTATTTAATCAAGAATAATTGAATTAAACTATATAATGACCCACAACTGTGAAGTGGGAAATATTAAATATTAATTACAGTTGCAAATCACATTTTACTATGAAATTAACATGCCATTGTGTTTTCATACATTGTGCTTTTCATAATTTTGCCAATAATATTCAAAATGGTGATTCCAACTTATATAGACCTTCAAAGCTATCACTGGGACTTTAAATAAATATGTACTCATCTTCAGAACATTAAGCTGTGGTTCTGGACTACTATAATTAGTTCTTGGTTTGAGTGTGATATTAAGTAGAGGATTAATGACTTAACAAGCAAAGATACACCCTTATTTGGAGAAACAGATGGAAATGCATGAACTTATATGAGTGTTTTACCAAGTGCCAGCTCCTTTCAAAGAGGAAGACCTTATTCAAGGTCTCATTACCAATGCACAGGGATTCCAAGAGCTAAATACTCAACTCAAAAAGTGAAATTCTATTTTACAACTCTCTTAATAGGTGTGATGGACAAACCACTACAGATTGGGCCAGACTGGGTTCCAGTCACCCATCCAGTCTCCAAGAAAGGCACACACTGCCACTCTTGAGAACACGTGTAATAGAGTATGACTCTCTCAGGGTATGACACGCTCTTCTTGGATTTGCTTGGGAATAGATTTTTCCCCCCAATGGTCACATCATGAAAGTCTAGAAGAAACTAATAAAAATATAATGGTCCCAGCCTCAGCTTCAAATAACCTCAGATCTATTCATCAAAGTCCACAGATAGAATGGCCCATTGGCAAATTTTCAGCATGGCTGTTTCAGACAGATACAACACAGCATCTGGGCCTCTCTGACTGTCCTACTTAGAGTCCTGCATGTTGGAAGTACACCATGTTAGAAGGGAATAGGTTATTTTAAACATGAAACTAAAAGCTCTTGATTATACCTCTGGCTTCTCTTGGACATGGATATCGTATTTCATACTTGCACATTTAAGTGCAAATGAACAGTTTGTTGTACCTCGTAGAAGGTTAGCTTAATTCACTAAATCATATGCAAAAGAACAGCAAAAAGTTATCTTTCTCATAAATTTTGCACACAAAAGATCTGAAACCTTGGAGGAAGTTTCTAATTTCCATCTCATATTTGTAATAAATGCAATGAATTGAACTGAAAGGGGGCTATATTAAAGGGAAGGCATAAGCTTCAAAATGAGAGTGCTTTTATCGTATATAGAGAATGATTGATTCTGCTCTAATGCCAGTGCAGTCTTTGTAATTTTCAAAATTCCATTCAAACTGCTGATATTCTGATGACAAAACCAACTGCCACTGTAACTCCAGAGCCTAGCATTAAGAGAAGGGATTCAATGAGTGCAATAAAAAAGAAGGCAATTTTTCCCCTTGCATGTAATATTCTAAAATTAAGGTGGGGATGTTTAATAAAACCCACATGAATACTCTTAGGGAACAACTAATTTGCTAATTGTGTGACACTCAAAAAGCCAAATGTAGTTAATATTTATATAAGAAAAAAAAATGATGCATTTCTAAGAGCAAGGCCGCTGTGTCATAATCTTTTCCTGAGGCATTATAACAAGGGTGGGGGGGGCGGGTTACAAAGTAAAAGGGTTTTCTTTTTCTCCTTTCTTTCTTTTTTAAGATCTGGGGTACCTCTGACTGACCTAATGTACTTTTATTTGTGACACCTTTTCAAAAGCAAAACAAACTGTGTCTACAGAGGCTATAGAGCCTCTTTTTGAAGTGTGCCTCTTGTTCTTACTGTATTTTCCAATAATCCCTCATTTCACTTTCTCCATTATTATTATTTTATCTTCCCTACTCACATAGTCCTGGTCCATAACTTCTTGCACTAACCCTCCTCAAGTCTCCTAGCCTTCTCTTGACATTCCTTTGTCACTTAGAGAAGAGGAGGGGCGCTGGGGAAAGACTTGGCCCAAGACACACCCACAACCGTCTTCCCTGTTTATCCCACCACCTGCAAATGAGGAGGAAACTTTTCAGGGTTTGAATGAAAGCCTCGGCCTCTCCTATAGACAGGGATGCACGATGCGGAAACAGTGTTTGTTAACCAGGCTGAACCACTGAAAAGATCACACACGACAGGGTAGCTTAGAAGCTCTGAGGAATTTAGGCCATACCAGGTTAACTAAATGAGAAGCCAATAGATCAAGTGAACTTTCCTGACCCCCAGACATCCAAAAGCCCAAGTTTATACAGGACCTTTAAAGAACTGGGTTGGGAAGACTTTTTTTTTCCCCCATGAGGATGAAAGGGTGCTTGGCACATTGGCAGTACTCCATCTGAGAGCAAAATATGTTTGCAATTTAGAAATAAGAAACAAAACCATCCAGACTGACTGTCAACAAATCGATTTCAGTGGCCGTTTGTAACGTTTGGATACTACATTAGAAAGATGAGCACAGTTCGGAAGTATTCAAAAAGATGATTCCCCAGGTTTTCATTGCATTCTTACTCAGGGTAGAATAGAGGAACATGATTGGAAGTAAAATATAAAAGAATTAGGTTAAAAATTGGAATTGTAGTTCAAATCTAACATACTGACTGGTCCCTCCATATACAGTATAGCTCCTATAGAAAAGCTTGGGTAAAGGTAAAAAAGTTTATAAAATGTGTAGGATTTTTGAATCATAGAAATGATGTGCACATATAAGCTCCAGTGGCTTAAAAATTTTAATAAGAACATTCCTTTCACTAAATTGAACTGTGAAATAGGATGAGGAAGAAATTTAAAAGGACATTTATTAATATGTTTACTGCAAGGCTTTGCTTTCTCATTTTATCCTCAACATTTTTTAATGAAAATGTTTACCTCCCTCCAAGAGGTTCAAAGAGCTTACCCATTTATTTTTATGTATATTCAGAATATTTGAAATGCTAGAAATAGATTAGCATTTTCAAATATCTCAGTAGTAATATTGCTCCTTCACATTTGTCAGTACATGGGTGTGTGTATACCAGTTATTAAATGAATATAATATCAGTGTGGTGAATGTGGGGGGTAGAGAGAGATGGATGTGGGAGAGGGTATATGGGGGAGGGGAATTAAATTAACTTTGGAAAATAAATGATTACAATCTGCCGTCATGTGTAATTGAGAGTATTTTTATTGTGTTAATTTTAATAGAGGGTAAATTTAATTATAATAAGTCAGGAGATAGGTAGATGACAGGGAGATCATATAGATGGATATGGATATGAATATGAATATGAATATGAATATAGATATATAGGTAGAATTTCAGTAGAAGTCAAGGGGATCAATTTGGCATGCAACTATTTTATGCCCTTAGATGAGTGATACAGGTCTTGTTTTCCTTTAGATCAACTGATAGTATAATAATTGTTATCATTTTTAATAAAAATTATGAATCAAAAAATTATGTGTGAAGAGTCATACACCAACTTTTAGCATAAAAGGCTGCCCAAAATTTCCTCAAAACTTCCTCAAGAAGCAAGAAACTGTCAAGGGATAAATGTCCTATGGCAGTCTAAACCCATGTTCTAAAATCCTTCAGAAGAAAGCTTTAATCACACTTTAATCTCTTAAATACTTCACTGTTTCTGCAGCTCTTCCAGTGGCATCCCGCGCATTGCCCAGACCTATAGATGTTCTGCAACATAGGTGCTCTCTGACTTACTGTTATTAAAAGGGAAATAATATCCAGCCTAGGTTTCATTGCTACCAATTCCATTATTTTTTCCTTGAAGAGTCACAATCGCTAATTCATTTTGAGTGACTCCAATTCATTCTGAAGTGTAACACACAGTCATTTAAACTCTCATTTCAAAAATAAATAACTGCTGACCCAACTCCCAATACCACCCATACACCCTACCCCTCACATATTGCCCTCCCACTTTTTCCATTAGGAATATGATGGAAAGAAAAAGAAAAACGTATTTTGAAATTAACCAAAAAATAAGTGTTCTAGCCACTTAAAAGGAATCACTGCCATAGATGGCAATGAGACTAGTCAAATGAATGATGGCAGTGGGCAGAGGATTTCTTTTGGCTGAACGATTTTGCACACACACAAAAATCAACTGGGGTTGGATACAGAGAAACGAACAGAGCACCATATTCAAAGCACCTACTATGTGTCAGGCAACAGGCATGAATTAATCAGGATGAAGAATTGTAGAAAGTCTGAGAAAAGTGGATACTTTTTGTCTTCGCCTTCTATATAAATTGCCTTAATCTATTTGAAGTTAAGACATCTTTGATAAAAGGATGTTAGGCATTTTGTACTATTCGACTTTGATAATGTACTTAGAAAAGAATGCCTGGCACATAGTAGAAACTTAAATATTTGTTGAATGAGTGAATGGTTATAAGTACTTTTCAAAGGCAAAATAAATCATCTGCCACTTCTAATGTATTTGGAAAGACATCAATAAATGGCTATTGTAAGGAAGACTGCAGATGCTAGTTAAGATAATCTAACTGTGTAGTAGTTTATTTATTCTACTATAGAATTTTGTTCAGAACCCCTGGGGGAAAACTTTTGTTGTGATTACTTCTAGGCTGGCAGTCAGTGACTCTCCTCAGAACAAAATCACAAACCAAGCCCATGTCCTTTCTTCATGTCCCTGCCATTTAACCATCCAGTTGTTAACACATTTTAAAATCTGACAGGTTATTTCACTTCCAAAATGATACTAAGAGTCACACATGTCAGAACGCTGCTTGATAAGTTGTGTTCGTTTCAAATGTGGTATGCGAGCACTGAATCCTCACTCTTTACATCCTGCAAAGTGTATCAATAATTATGCCAAATCTATCCAACAGTTGATTGAGGTGTTTTCAGTTTGATTTGGGTGTCAAAAAGCGAACATTAACTTTCTATTTTATTCAGATCTTTGCCTGATATGTTGAATGAAAAAAATCCATTCATACATCTGATTTATCTCAAACACTGGAAATTAGGAAAAGGTATCTCAGATTACGCACACATTTTCTTTGTGGTTTCAGAGGTGACTTTACCACCTGGCACCCTGTCCCTCTTTATTATACCCAATTATATCTGTCCTATGTGAAAGGCCTAAGAAGGGTACAGATTTACATACAAAGAAATAGTCTTTCTAACCCCAATTCCTAATCTATTTGAAAACATTATTCTTCTTTAGTTATAAAGTAAATGTTAAAAGGATATCTTCCGCAATATCTTCTCTTTCAGCCTGTCCTGAGTTAATCTTACATGTTTCTACTGGATCATGAGTGGCTGAACTCCAACCTGAGGAAATTATGTGATGGAAATTCTTTACTTGGGCTTCCCACATTTATTCTCACCATCCCAGTTTGTAGCTGTACTTATCCTGGGCAACAGAAATAACCAATGAAGAAAATCAGAGCAATATAGTTTTGTATTTACAGTGATCTCGTGAGGCACCAAGGTAGTAATCCAGGAAGACTCAATATATTCCTAACCAGATCAATGTGAACATAACACATGAACTGAGGAAAAAAGAGTAACTTCCAATAAATAATACACCATCATTGGAATGGAGAACATCATTCTAAATATTAAATGTATTAAGGAAGAAGTTTAAAAAATGGTTAACCTTAATTTTATTTTATGATCATAAAGCTCTTCAGTAAAT